>NC_059158.1:122439238-122749295 GCF_019923935.1 Bubalus bubalis
TACACCACATTAACAAATTGAAAAATAAAAACCATATGATTATCTCAATAGATGCAGAGAAAGCCTTTGACAAAATTCAACATCCATTTATGATCAAAACTCTCCAGAAAGCAGGAATAGAAGGAACATACCTCAACATAATAAAAGCTATATATGACAAACCCACAGCAAACGTTATCCTCAATGGTGAAAAATTGAAAGCATTTCCTCTAAAGTCAGGAACAAGACAAGGGAGCCCACTTTCACCATTACTATTCAACATAGTTTTGGAAGTTTTGGCCACAGCAATCAGAGCAGAAAAAGAAATAAAAGGAATCCAAATTGGAAAAGAAGAAGTAAAACTCTCACTGTTTGCAGATGACATGATCCTCTACATAGAAAACCCTAAAGACTCCACCAGAAAATTACTAGAACTAATCAATGACTATAGTAAAGTTGCAGGATATAAAATCAACACACAGAAATCCCTTGCATTCCTATACACTAATAATGAGAAAACAGAAAGAGAAATTAAGGAAACCATTCCATTCACCATTGCAACGGAAAGAATAAAATACTTAGGAATATATCTACCTAAAGAAACTAAAGACCTATATATAGAAAACTATAAAACACTGGTGAAAGAAATCAAAGAGGACACTAACAGATGGAGAAATATACCATGTTCATGGATTGGAAGAATCAATATAGTGAAAATGAGTATACTACCCAAAGCAATCTATAGATTCAATGCAATCCCTATCAAGCTACCAACAGCATTCTTCACAGAGCTAGAACAAATAATTTCACAATTTGTATGGAAATACAAAAAACCTCGAATAGCCAAAGCGATCTTGAGAAAGAAGAATGGAACTGGAGGAATCAACCTACCTGACTTCAGGCTCTACTACAAAGCCACAGTTATCAAGACAGTATGGTACTGGCACAAAGACAGGAATATAGATCAATGGAACAAAATAGAAAGCCCAGAGATAAATCCACGCACATATGGACACCTTATCTTTGACAAAGGAGGCAAGAATATACAATGGATTAAAGACAATCTCTTTAACAAGTGGTGCTGGGAAATCTGGTCAACCACTTGTAAAAGAATGAAACTAGAACACTTTCTAACATCATACACAAAAATAAACTCAAAATGGATTAAAGATCTCAACTTAAGACCAGAAACTATAAAACTCCTAGAGGAGAACATAGGCAAAACACTCTCTGACATACATCACAGCAGGATCCTCTATGACCCACCTCCCAGAATATTGGAAATAAAAGCAAAAATAAACAAATGGGACCTAATTAACCTTAAAAGCTTCTGCACATCAAAGGAAACTATTAGCAAGGTGAAAAGACAGCCTTCAGAATGGGAGAAAATAATAGCAAATGAAGCAACTGACAAACAACTAATCTTGAGAATATACAAGCAACTCCTCCAGCTCAACTTCAGAAAAATAAATGACCCAATCAAAAAATGGGCCAAAGAACTAAATAGACATTTCTCCAAAGAAGACATACAGATGGCTAACAAACACATGAAAAGATGCTCAACATCACTCATTATCAGAGAAATGCAAATCAAAACCACTATGAGGTACCATTTCACACCAGTCAGAATGGCTGCGATCCAAAAGTCTACAAGTAATAAATGCTGGAGAGGGTGTGGAGAAAAGGGAACCTTCTTCCACTGTTGGTGGGAATGCAAACTAGTACAGCCACTATGGAGAACAGTGTGGAGATTCCTTAAAAAACTGGAAATAGAACTGCCTTATGATCCAGCAATCCCACTGCTGGGCATACACACTGAGGAAACCAGAAGGGAAAGAGACACGTGTACCCCAATGTTCATCGCAGCACTGTTTATAATAGCCAGGACATGGAAGCAACCTAGATGTCCATCAGCAGATGAATGGATAAGAAAGCTGTGGTACATATACACAATGGAGTATTACTCAGCCATTAAAAAGAATACATTTGAATCAGTTCTAATGAGGTGGATGAAACTGGAGCCTATTATACAGAGTGAAGTAAGCCAGAAAGAAAAACACCAATACAGTATACTAAAGCATATATATGGAATTTAGAAAGATGGTAACAATAACCCTGTGTATGAGACAGCAAAAGAGACACTGATGTATAGAACAGTCTTATGGACTCTGAGAGAGAGGGAGAGGGTGGGAAGATTTGGGAGAATGGCATTGAAACATGTAAAATATCATGTATGAAACGAGTTGCCAGTCCAGGTTCAATGCACGATACTGGATGCTTGGGGCTGGTGCACTGGGACGACCCAGAGGGATGGAATGGGGAGGGAGGAGGGAGGAGGGTTCAGGATGGGGAACACATGTATACCTGTGGTGGATTCATTTTGATATTTGGCAAAACTAATACAATTATGTAAAGTTTAAAAATAAAATAAAAATTAAAAAAAATAAATAAAAAGGAATGAAGTACTGATTCGTGTTATAACATGGATGAACCTTGAAAACATGCTAAATGTAAGATGCCAGTGGCAGAGAACTACATATTGGATGATCCCGTTTATATAAAATACTCAGCACAGGAAAATCTAAAGATTAATGATTGCCTAGAGCTGAGGGGGTCAGGGGGATTGGGGAATGATGGGTAAGAGGTTTCTTTTCCGGGTAAGGAAAATATTCTAGAATTGATTGCAGTGATGGATACACAACTCTGTGATTGTACTAGAAATCATTGAATTTTACATTCAATAAATACAATTGGATAAATTGTATGGTATGTGAATTATATTTCAATAAAACTGGTGAAAAAAAAAACAATGGAAAAGCTGAGGCCCTACCACATAAGCTGTTTTTCATCCAGAGGGGCTTCTCTTTTCGGGGTCTCCATACCCTGTGCTTTACACCAACCAGCCGAAGCCTTGATTTTCAAATTCTTGTATGTGTGCATATCACACACATACCCACACATGACATGTAAACAGACACATAAACACACATTTACACCAATACACTCACACAGACATGCAAAGACAGTCACAGACACACACACAGACATACGCACTCACACTTACACACCAAATTGCTCCTTGGTCAATGGAACTACACTGCTTTCTGGTTGAGGCAATAACAAGGGGCTAATACAAATCAATACTCAAATCACTGTTTTAATTTCTTTTTCTGTGAGTGGAACCAGCGGGTATATAGAAAAAAGGAAGAATACAAGGCATAACTTTGAACTTCATATTCACCACACATGTGGGACTCCGATCTTTATTCAGCAGCCTCAAAGCCTTTGACTGTGTGGATCACAATAAACTGTGGAAAATTCTGAAAGAGATGGGAATACCAGACCACCTTACCTGACTCTTGAGAAATCTGTATGCAGGTCCAGAAGCAACAGTTAGAACTGGACATGGAACAACAGACTGGTTCCAAATAGGTAAAGGAATACGTCAAGTTTGCATATTGTCACCCTACTTATTTAACTTATATGCAGAGTACATCATGAGAAATGCTGGGGTGGAGGAAGCACAAGCTGGAATCAAGATTGCTAGGAGAAATATCAATAACCTCAGATACGCAGATGATACCACCCTTATGGAGGAAAGTGAAGAACTAAAGAGCCTCTTGATGAAAGTGAAAGAGGAGAGTGAAAAAGTTGGCTTAAAACTCAACATTCAGAAAACTAAGATCATGGCATCTGGTCCCATCACTTCATGGCAAATAGCTGGGGAAACAGTGGAAACAGTGTCAGACTTTATTTTTCTGGGCTCCAAAATCACTGCAGATGGTGATTGCAGCCATGAAATTAAAAGGTGCTTACTCCTTGGAAGAAAAGTTATGACCAACCTAGATAGTACATTAAAAAGCAGAGACATTACTTTGCCAACAAAGGTCCATCTAGTCAAGGCTATGGTCTTTCCAGTGGTCATGTATGGATGTGAGAGTTGGACTATAAAGAAAGCTGAGCACCGAAGAATTGATGCTTTTGAACTGTGGTGTTGGAGAAGACTCTTGAGAGTCCCATGGACTGCAAGGAGATCCAACCAGTCCATCTTAAAGGAGACCAGTCCTGGGTGATCTATGGAAGGACTGATGCTGAAGCTGAAACTCCAGCACTTTGGCCATGTGATGAGAAGAGCTGACTCACTGAAAAAGACCCTGATACTGGGAAAGATTGAGGGCACGAGGAGAAGGGGATGACAGAGGATGAGATGGTTGGATGGCATCACCGACTCAATGGACATGGATTTGGGTGGACTCCAGGTGTTGGTGATGGACAAGGAGGTCTGGCGAGCTGTGGTTCATGGGGTCACAAAGAGTCGGACATGACTGAGTGACTGAACTGACTGACTGAAGCACAGAAAGTGAAAGTGTAGTTGCTCAGTCGTGTCTGACTCTTTGCAACCCCATGGACTATAGCCCGCCAGGCTCCTCTGTCCATGCAAGAATATGGGTGTAGGTTGTCCTTTCCTTCTCCAAGGGATCGTCTTGACCCAGGGATTGAACCCAGGTCTTCTGCATTGCAGGCAGATTCTTTACTGTCTGAGCCACCAGGGAAGCCCCAGGAGGAAAAGAAACGATAAAGTCTAAATGGACCTGTCAGTGCTGCCCTCCTTGTGTCTATGAGGGCAGCGCTGTGTCTATGTGCCTCATTGGTGTGATTTCAGCTGAGCCATACAGGGTTGAGTACACATCTCTACCCTGTACCTATCACCTCTTGCCACATGTGAGGCTGGTACTGGAAGCTAGTACTACAGATCGCTTCCAGACTGTTGTCATTCTCATGATGGACTTTCCAGCATCTTTCCATCACTGTGGCTCTTGTCTCAAGAGATAGACTGCTTGGTATAAGTACAATCCCAAATTCTTATTTCAGGAAAAAGTTCTACCCTGTCTATGGTCATTGGCGTGCAGGAAGAAGTTTACCATCAACTTTTGTAAAGTTCTTCCAACTCTTGAGAAAGCCTAGAGAAGCTTCTTGCTTTCTCTCCCTGGATGAGAACTATGTGATGTGTAGCCCTGATTGCTCCTGGGAGTCATCCTGCACCCACAAAGGAAACTAGGCTCAAAGTGAAGATGATTCTGCAAATGGCAGGGGGGGGCGGTGACAGGATGAAATTCAGTCCTTGTTGACAGTATCCAGATCACTCAATCCTGGAACTCTATTTCTGGACCTCCTATCATATTCAGCAATAAATCTGTCTGTGGTTAAACCCAGTTTGAATCGAGACTTTTGAGCCTTGGGATTAAGGCTCAAAACTGTAACTGTTGAGATTTCTGGAAGGGATGCATGGCAGCTTGGAGGGGACCATGACAGCAGTTGATGTGTGTGGAGAGCTGTGGAGACAATGTTCTCCCATTTGCTTGTGTATTTATGAGTGGACATTAATATGTGTGTATGTGGATGAGTACAATGATATACTTGGACCACTGAGTTCTCTTATCATTCACTCCTTCATGAAAAAAGCCTGTATTAAGCCCTCACTGTATTCAACAAATCTCCTAATGTGAGGGGAAGGGTATAAGTGTATGAGTATGTGTGCGATCTCAGAGAACATGTGTGCAAATGTTCAATGTGCCTTCTTTCTGCCAGAGGATTATTGAATTTGTCTACAATCTGCTCTTTTGGCTGGAGTGAGTGTCTCCATAAAGAGGAGCCCTTATCTCCACATCATCTCCATGTCTCATCATTAATTCTGTACTGAACAAAAAGTTGAAGATGACTGGGGTTTGGGGCAGTCAGTGCCAAGTGGCATACAAATGACAGGTTCTGGCACTCACGATCTTTGCACCAGGAAGCAAGATCTTGGCCCTCCAAGGGGGCAATGGCACAAAACGCATCCAAACAAGGTTCATCTCCTATAATTGATTTCTTCTGGCAGGTCTGACCTCCTAATGGTGTCCTGCCTAGGCTGGCACTATTATAATTAGTCTCTGAACCCTGAGACGCCAACCACATGCTGGCTTATAGAGACTGGCGGCCTGGGTTCAGAAACTTGTCACAGGCAATTCATAAAACAAATAATTCACTTTATAAAATAGTACTATGCTTTGATTTCCCTTTTTACAATGATATTTCCAGGTAATTTAATATTTAGATATTTAATATTATATGGTGTTAATTATGTTAAATAAGAAAAAAATGTATGATCTATATAGATACCAAAAAAGGCATGGGATTAAACTTTGCTTGCCTTTTGACTTTTTAACTTTCTATGTAAACTAGAAGTAGATATATATTTCTGCAAAATAATAAAATGCTATTCAAACCAACCACCAGTATTGTGTTTAATGATTAATCACTAGGTTAATTTCTGTCAAAATCAGGGAAAGATGAAGGTAACCTCGATTAAGCATTATTATTTAACATTGGTCTGGGAATTCTAGCCAATGAAACAAAATTTTGAAAATCAAAAGAAGAGATATAGAAACAAAAGGAAAAACAAATTATCATTATCTTGTAGAATTTTGACAGGTTTTGTTTTGACAGTGATCTTAATAATCATTAAGACCTGACTTCTAAATGATTTAGATACTTACAAACAAAGCTAGAAAGGTAAATACTTTTCTCTACAGTGATCATTTGAGCTTATGTATTGACTTCAACCAGATAATTATTGTCCAGAAACTAAAGGTTACTTAATTCAAAGCTCAAATTATCATATTCAGCAAATATTCTCCATGATAAACTGTTTATAAACAATAATTCAAAATAATAGCTTGGGAGAAAAAATTGCAGGTACCATATTTCTTTGATTTTTAGCTGCAATTTTAAAAATTGTAAATATTTGAGAAATTGGGGCACATCTTACAATTGATGTGTATGCTTAGTGTGTTAGTGTGTTCTTTTTACAGAATGGCTGTTATTATTTTATAGTTTTAGCATGGAGTCAACTTTGCTGAAAATTAGATGTGTGTTGGGGGTTTTATCTACAATCCATAGGGTTGCAAATGGACATGACTGAAGTGACTTAGGATGCACATATGCATAACAGAAAACTCACAGAGATGTGAAGCAGAAACTCATACACAGCAGCACTAACACATTAAGTGAAATAAATTGTTCTGGGACCCATCTGAGAGGGTAAGTTAAGCAGAGTTTGAGGTACCTAGGAGAGGGGCAAGAGGAAGAGTCATATTTTTCCTAGGAGTGGGGAAAACTCACCAGAGAATAGAATGCAGGTGTTTTGGTCCTTGTGGGTCTGAGTGCATTTTGGACTTAGAAGCTCAGGGCCACTGTGACACTGGGCTTGTGTCCTGCAGTAGCCAATCACTTTGCTGCCTGGAGAACATTATAGGTGGTTCAGAGAGTGGCCATACCTCTCAGAGAATTCTTAGACCCCACTTCCCACATCCTGGACCTTTCCTACCTCCCTCTTTCTTTTATGTCATTCTATGTGAAAATAAAAAATGTTACTTTGGCAGCTCATGCCACAGGTGAAGAGGATGACTATTTGTCACAACTGCGTGGCCCCTCAGAAGACCTGGGTCCTGATAAGTTACTTGAACTTCATGTTGCTAGGGTGGGGCCTATGAACCAGGGCCCGGATGTTGGACCTAAGGTCACTGTTCTGGTTGGAAACAAAGGGAAGCAAACAAGATTCCCACTACTAAAAACAGGAGGCCAGGCAAAAACATAAAGGCAGAAAAGAGAAAAGGTGATAAACCATGAAGCTAAGCACCTGGGATCCTTTTGTTTCCACAGAGAAGGAAATCTCTACTCTGCCTGTATGTTACTATCCTTGCAGATATTTATTTTTTAAAACAGCTAGTGCCAGATCCCATTCTCAAAGAGTCTAATTTATCAGTCTGGAGTGAAGCCTTGGCTTCTTCTTCTTTTTTTTTTATAAAGCACTTCTTGTAATTCTGGAGAAGGAAATGGTAGCTCACTCCAGTGTTCTTGCCTGGAAAATTCCATGGACAGAGGAGCCTGGTGAGCCACAGTCCATGGGGTCGCAAAGAGTTGGACACAGCTGAGCACATAATCCTTATGTAATTCTAATACACTGCTGGCATTGAGAACCACTGCATCAAGCCTGTTTTGACACTATTCCTACGATGCAGTTTAAGAAGCCCTGACTTGACTGAAAGAGAACTTTGGAGCCTTGCTGAAGTGGACACAGAACTCCATGCTCCTCTCCTTTCTCCCGCTTACTTCAGTTCCATTTTTACATTTCTGAATTACTTGAATAATGTCTTTCTCTTAACTGGACTATGAACTCCATTGGTCAAGAACACAACTGTTTTTTTCACCATTGTTATCACTCCAGAAGCTTGGGCACTCAATCAATAGTTGTTAAATGAATGCATGCTTAGTCACTTCACTCATGTCCAACACTTTTGCAACCCCACAGACTGTAGCCTACCAGGCTCCTCTGTCCATGGGATTTCCCAGGCAAGAATACTGGAGTGGGTTGCCATTTCCTCCTCTATCAGACCTTCCCGATCCAGGGATTAAAACTACATCTCCTGCATCCCTGCAGGAGGTTTCTTTACCACTACCGCCACCTGGGAAGCCCCCATTAAATGAATAGGTGAATAATTAAAGAACACTTACCAACTTGTCTTACATCCAGTGGGGGCCCACTAAAATTGATTGCTCCATGACAAACTCTTTTCATGACAAGAATGCTAAGAAGAAGAAAGAGATCAACTCAAAGAAATAATAATATTCACTGATTCCCAAGAGATAATGAACATGGAGCTTAAATCCTTCAGTTTGTTTTTGTTTTTTTTTTTTTTGAGTTAATTTAGGTCCTCAGCTTGTGGACCTGAGATGAGCCTAGAGGGGACAATGACTTTGAGGGTCATAGTGAAGAAAGGGATTTGGGACAGTCACAAAGTGGATGTTTACTTGAGTTATCCAACTGTAGCATAGCTGTAAGTGAAATCTAGAGTGTACTGAAGAGGGAAAACATCACAGGTAGAACCTCAAGTCAAGAGCTTCAGATTGAAGGAATGAGATGAGGAGATTCCAGGGAACTGATATAACGAAACATGGGATCAAAAGCTAGAAGGATGAGAGACAATTTGTGATGTGGAGTCCAGGATGAGAGAAACCAAACTTGGGAATAATGGGATGGTAGCAAGGCTCTGGAGAAGGCAATGGCACCCCACTCCAGTACTCTTGGTGGAAAATTCCATGGACAGAGTAGCCTGGTAGGCTGTAGTCCATGGGGTTATGAAGAGTCGGACACAACTGAGAGACTTCACTTTCACTTTTCACTTGCATGCATTGGAGAAGGAAATGGCAACCCACTCCAGTATTCTTGCCTGGAGAATCCCAGAGACGGTGGAGCCTGGTGGGCTGCCATCTATGGGGTCGCACAGTCAGACACGACTGAAGCAACTTAGCAACAGCAGCAGCAGCAGCAAGGCTCCAGGTTTTATAGAATTGGAGGAGTTAGGCAGCTAAATGGTGGGGGTTATACCTGCAACACTGGGAAGTAAATATGGGTAACCAATTGCCAATCACAAGAAGTTAACCAATTCACCTAAGGAGATGCTTGCCTAAGGGTTAAATCAATTTCCAGCACAACAATGATGAAACCAGAGTGAGTTCATCCTGCATAGACTCCCTAAACATATAGGTTACTACAGAATTCATGTGTAGATTATTTTCTAAATTTCCTTGCCTTATATTCCAATACCTTATTTTCTCCAACCAAGAAATCCTTCAACTGTTTCTTCACCAGTTACTATGAATACCATGTGCCTAATATACTCATTGTATTACTCTCTTTCAATTTTCAAATAAAGAACCACATGCTATGTTAAAATCACATTAGTTATACTTAAGTTTTAAGTAGCTAGTATAGAATCAATCTGGAGAAGGCAATGGCACCCCACTCCAGTACTCTTGCCTGGAAAATCCCATGGACGGAGGAGCCTGGTAGGCTGCAGTCCATGGGGTTGCTAAGAGTCGGACATGACTGAGCGACTTCACTTTCACTTTTCACTTTCATGCATTGGAGAAGGAAATGGCAACCCACTCCAGTGTTCTTGCCTGGAGAATCCCAGGGACAGGGGAGCCTGGTGGGCTGCCGTCTATGGGGTCACACAGAGTAGGACACGACTGAAGTGACTTAGCATAGCATAGCATAGAATCAATCATGGAGTAGCTAGTATCATTAGTTCTCTATGAAAACAATTATAAAAACGGAATATAATCTGACAAAAACTGTGTAAAGACACTGGAGAGCAATAAGGGAAGCCAAGACTTATAGATAGGGAAGATACGGAAGGAAATACAAGTGCTTTGATTTCAATATTATGGGTTGAATTATGTTCCCTCCCCAGACTGATATATGGAAGTCTTAACCCCCAGTATCTCAGAATGTGATCTTATTTGGAAACTGAATCTTTGTAGATGTAATTAGTAAGGGGACATCATACTGGAGAAGGATATACCAATAGGACTGTGTACTTACAAAAAGAAGAAATTTAGACACAGGGAGAGTACCATGTGAAGATATGCTCCTACAAGCCAAGGAACTACCAGAAGCTAAGAGAGAGGCCTAAAACTTATCCCACCCCCCACCTTTTTTAACAGGATGATTGGTAAATTATTCTTATTTTGCTGTCTTTTCAAATTTTCCCCAAAATGCTTTGGTTTTTGTTTTTTCAACAGAAAAACATGTCTTCCTTGCCAGTTGTTAGAAAGAGAAAAGTAAGAGAAGAAGAGAATGAGTAAGTGGGCAGGCAGATCTGAGAGGTTGAAGACAAAACAGAATCAAGGCTTGTTATGCAAGACAAAGAAGGAAAACCAGGTCAGGCCTCCCTGTGGATGACCAGGTGTGAAGTATACTTCACCAGTGCCCGTTCTTCTTTAGTGTACTGACCAGTAGGCCAGGTAAGGAAAGGATGCCATGTTGCTTTTTACTCCATCTCAGTCCTCACCCCTAATGAGGTAGCTGCTGTGGCTTTCATGCATTTCATTATAATTTCTTCATATTCTTGGATCAGTAACCCTCCTGTTTCACTTTTATTTCTTCAAATTTGGGCAGCACGACTGCAATGTAGCCTTCGGTGGATGGCTTCTCTTGAAGAATAGATGGTTTATGGATAATGTTTACATTCACTTCCATTAACCATCCTCTAACACAGTTAGATATGATATATTCTTCTCCACCTGAGCAGTAAATCTTACACAGAGGTGCAAGTTCTGTGAGAAACTGTGTCCCCCGCTTAAATTTCTCAGAGACTGTTCTGAAGGCTGCTACAGTTGGTACGGATTTGATTTAAAAATTCTTTTAATTGTTTTTTCCACTTTGAAGAACTGAATGAGATCCTGCCAACATGATGACATGTATTTGGTTAGAGTGCTATAGTATACAGTGTTCCTCACAGGGTTTTCCTTTGACATCCTGTTTTTCCACATCTCTGCAAATGCCATTCCCTTGGCCTGCTTCGTATCAGTGAGTAAAGAAACGATCCACAAACAACAGCATCACGGGCTCAGCAGCCAAAGTGGCCACAGGGTCCTTGGGATTGGTAGTCATGGCAACCTCGGGTGCTACAAACCTTCCTAAACCTTATTCTTTTGTAGCATCTTCAGGGGGAGAATGGTCCTGTCAATACCTTAATTTTAGACTTCTAGCCAGAGCTGTCAGATAATAAATTTCTATTGGTTAAACAACCAGTTTGTGGTACCTTAATATAGTAATCCTAGCAAACTAATACCATGAGGTTGGCATTTTGTTTACAATTTCCTCTCAGGTCATTTGTCAACATTTAAGTTACATGTTGATAAGCTAAGTAAATACTGAAAAGTTATTAATAAAAGTGAGACAAATTTCCACAAAGTTACAGTGTTAAGGGGAAAACCCTTAATCTCAGAACCCACTGAAGAGGAGGGATCTTGTTAAATAAACGTGGCAAACAGATATGGAAAAATGGAAACAGTGAGACTTTACTTCCTTGGTCTCCAAGATTACTGCAGACAGTGACTGCAGCCATAAAATTAAGAGATGCTTGCTCCTTGGAAGAAAATCTATGACAAACCTAGACAGCCCATTAACAATCAGAGACATCACTTTGCCCACAAAGGTCCATTTAGTCAAAGCTATGGTTTTTCCAGTAGTCATATATGGATCTGAGAGTTGGACCATGAGGAAGGCTGAGTGCTGAAGAACCAATACTTTCGAATTGTGGTGCTGGAGAAGGCTCTTGAGAGTCCCTTGGACAGCAAGGAGATCAAACCAGTCAATCCTAAAGGAAACCAACCCTAAACACCCATTGCAAAGACTGATGCTGAAGGTCCAATACTTTGGCCACCTGATGCCAAGAGCTGATTAACTGGAAAAGACCCTGATGCTGGGAAAGATTGAGGGCAGGAGGAGAAGAGGATGACAGAGAATGAGATAGTTGGATGGCATCATAGACTGAATGGACATGAGTTTGAGCAAACTCTGGGAGATAGTGAAGGACAGGGAAGCCTGATATGCTGCAATCCACGGGGTTGCAAGAAGTTGGACATGAGAGCAACTAAACAACAGCAACAAGTAATATTAGCTTTAAAATAATAATAGTGTATCATGGAGATTAAAATTTCTATAGAATTGAAATACACACTAACAATAGGACAAACCACAATGTGGGAGGGTAAATGAAGTTAAAGTATTTTAAGGTTCCTATATTGTACAAGAAGTAAAAGATACAATTAAAGGTAGATTTAAGGATGGATGCTATAATATCTACAATAACATCTTAATTTATATATATATATATATATATATATATATATATATATTGGAGAAGGCATTGGCACCCCACTCCAGTACTCTTGCCTGGAAAATCCCATGGATGGAGGAGCCTGGTAGGCTGCAGTCCATGGGGTCGCTAAGAGTCGGACACGATTGAGCGACTTCACTTTCACTTTTCACTTTAATGCATTGGAGAAGGAAATGGCAACCTACTCCAGTGTTCTTGCCTGGAGAATCCCAGGGACGGGGGAACCTAGTGGGCTGCCATCTATGGGGTCTCACAGAGTCGGACACGACTGAAGTGACTTAGCATAGCATAGCATAACATATATATATATCTCCAACTCTGAAATATATTTTAGATTGTCTTAGATAGGGCTATATTATATGAAATTAAGTAGACTTGAATGCAAGAAATATTAATAGAGACACAGAGGGATATTTCACAATGATTAAAGGGTAAAATCAACTAAATGAAGTACAGTTCTAAATATGGATGCATCTAATAACATTGCTTTAGAATATATAAAGCAAAAAATTGACAAAATGGAAAAGAGAAATAGGTAAATCCACTATCTCTGCTAGAGAAATTAACATATATCTTTTAAAAATAGCAAAATATCAATAAAGGTGTACTGATGGTTCGAAATGCAGAATAAACCAAAATACCTAACAATATGTTGACTTCCAGTTTTTCAAGGACAGAGCCTAGAAGTCACTACTTTATCCTAACAAATAAAAAGCTGAACAGACTGAAATATTAACAAATCTTCTTAGATCTATAAGAGAGGGGAGAACACAGGGCAAACCATTGCCCCCAAGACTGGCGAGACAGAGAGGTAAATACTGGGATTCAAGGCTTACCAGAGCAGAGACTGACAAGCAAAAACCAATGTAACCAGTACCAGGGTAGAAAAACCTAAACTATAATCAGCAAACTATTGAAGGCTCAGTGTGGACAACTCTGAGAGTTAAAAACTCCGGGGGAACCAAATTATAGGGGTTCCCCCAAACTTTTGTAAGTTTTACCTCCAGGAATTTGACTAGGTCCTCAAAGGAAATATCAGAGAAAAATCCCAGTGTGCTTCCAGTAATGGTAGGGAATCAATATGAACATGCTCAGGTACTGTGTTCATCTTAACAAATCCTGCCCTCAGGGGAAACTAATTAACCAGAAATCAACCTGCTGGGGTAGTATCAGAACTCACATGACTCGGGGGAAAGAAAATACTCAACTCAGTCAGCACTAGTATTTCACATGGGAGAAGGGAAATACCCAACCTGAACCCACTTCAGTCATCCTGTCCCACATAGCAGTGAGAAAAAAAACCTGAATACTGGTGAAGTGTAAAAATTCAGAGGTAAAATACTGAGACCTCATCATAGGCTACAGAGTTCTTCCTCTTCCCCAACACCTCACCACCACATTACTAAAGGCCTGTTTATAACAGTTTCTTTTACCTGGTATATAATGTTAGGCTATCAAGAAAAAAAATTATAAGACATACAAAAAGGCAAAAAAAAAAAATACAATGTGAAGAGACAGAGCAAGCATCAGAACAAGACATGAAGAAATTGGAATTATCAGACTGGAAATTTAAAACAATTATGATTAATATGCTAAATTAGAAAGCATGCAGCAAAAGATGGGTAATGTAAACAGAGAGATGGAAGAAGAACCTAAAAATTCTTCTAAGAATCCTAAGAACCAAGCAGAAATGCTAGAGATAAACATACTATAACAAAACAAAAACTCCCAAACACTAACTGGAATGAAGGATGCCTTTGATGGGCTTACTAGTAAGCTAGACAAGGCTGAGGAAAGAGCTTGACAATATATCAATAGAAACTTCAAAACTGGAAAAGCAGAGAACAAAGACTGGGGTGGAAAAAAAAAAAAAAAAACAGAAGAGAAGAGAATACCCAAGGACTGTAAGACAACTGTAAAAGGTGTGATGTGATATACCCATAGTGGGAATACTAGAAGGAGAAAAAAAGAGAGAAAGGAACAAAGGAAATATTTCAAAAATTAATGACTGCTGCTGCTAAGTCGCTTCAGTAGTGTCCGACTCTGTGCGACCCCAATAATGACTGATATTTCCTCAAATTAATGTCAGACAGCCAAAACACAGATCCAGGAAGATCAGAGAATACCAAGCAGGATAAATGCCAATAACATATGTAGAACATTACACCCAACAACTGGAGAATAAATATTCTTTTTAAGCGTATGCAAAGGATCTACCAAAATTGACAGTACACCCTGGTGGCACAGATGGTAAAGAGTCCGCCTGCACAGTGGGAGACCTGGGTTCGATTTCTGGATCAGGAAGATCCCCTGGAGGGGGAAATGGCAACCCACTTCAGTCCTGGAGACTTCCATGGACAGAGGAGCCTGGTGGGCTACAGCTTATAGGGTTTCAGAGAGTTGGACACAAGTGAACGAGTAACACCAAAGAAAATATCACCAAATAGTAAAAGGCTGCAATCACAGAGTATATTTTCTGACAGCGAATCTAAGAAAGAATTCAGAGACAAAAGATAACTTAAAAACTCTCCAGATTTTTTTAACTTATTTATTTTTATTGAAGGATAATTACTTTACAGAATTTTCTTGTTTTCTTTCAACCCTCAACATGAATCAGCCATAGGTATTCATAAATCCCCTCCCTTTTGAACCTCCCTCCCATCTCCCTCCCCATCTCATCTTGCTAGGTTGATACAGAGCCCATGTTTGAGTTTCCTGAGCCACACAGAAAATTCCCATTGGCTATCCATTTTACATATGGTAATGCAAGTTTCCATGTCACTCTTGCCATACATCTCACCCTCTCCTCCTCTCTCCCCATGTCCATTTGTCTATTCTCTATGTCTGTTTCTCCACTGCTGCCCTGTAAATAAATTCTTCAGTACCCTGTTCCTAGATTCTTTATACATATGTGTTAGAATACAACATTTATCTTACACTTTCTACTAACTTCACTCTGTATAGTAGGCTCTAGATTCATCCACCTCCTTAGAACTGACTTAAATGCACTCCTTTTTATGGCCAAGTAATATTCCATTGTGTATATGTATTACAACTTCTTTATCCATTCATCTGTCAATGGACATTTAGGTCACTTCCATGTTCTAGCTGTTATAAATAGTGCTGCAATAAACAATGGGATACATGTGTCTCTTTCAATTTATGCCTAGGAGTGGGATTGCTGGGTCATATGGTGGTTTTATTCCTAGTTTTTTAAGGAATCTCCATACTGCATTCCATAGTGGCTGTATCAATTTACATTCCCACCAGCAATGCAAGAGTGTTCCCTTTTCTGTACACCCTCTCCAGCATTTATTGTTTGTAGACTTTTTGATGATGGACATTCTGACCAGTGAAATGTGATATCTCATTGTAGTTTTGATTTGCATTTCTCTAATAATGAACGATGTTCAGCATCTTTTCACGTGTTTGTTAGCCATCTGTATGTCTTCTTTGGAGAAATGTCTCTTTAGGTATTTTTCCCGCCTTTTCATTGGGTTGTTTGTTTTCCTGGTATTGAGAGGCTTGTATATACTGGAAATTAATCCTTTGTCAGTTGTTTCATTTACTATTATTTTCTCCCATTCTGAGGGTTGTCTTTTCACCTTGCTTATAGTTTCCTTTGCTGCACAAAAGCTTCTAAGTTTAATTAGGTCCTACTTGTTTACTTTTTTTTAATTTCCATTGCTCTCCCAGATGGGTCATAGAGGATCTTGCTTTGATTTATGTCATGGAGTGTTCTGCCTGTGTTTTCCTCTAAGAGTTTTATAGTTTCTGGTCCTACATTTAGGTCTTTAGTCCATTTTGAGTTTATCTTTCTGTATGGTGTTAGGAAGTATTCAAATTTCATTCTTTTACATGTAGCTGTCCAGTTTTCCCAGCACCATTTATTAAAGAAGCTGTCTTTGCTCCATTATATGTTCTTGCCTCCTCTGTAAAAAATAAGGCACCCATAGGTGCTTGGGTTTATTTCTGGGCCTTCTATCTTGTTCCATAGGTCTATATGTCTGCTTTTGTGCCAGTACCATACTGTCTTGATGACCATAGCTTTGTAGTATAATCTGAAGTCAGGAAGGTTGATTCCTCCAGTTCCATTCTTGTTTCTCAAAACTGCTTTGACTATTCATGGTCTTTTGTGTTTTCATATGAACTGTGAAGTTTTTGTTCTGATTCTGTGAAAAATGCCATTGGTAATTTGAAAGGGATCACTTTGAATATGTAGATTGTTTTGGTAGTATAGGCATTCTCACTATATTGATTCTTCCTACCCAGGAACATGGAATCTCTCTCCATATGTTTATATTGTCTTTGATTTCTTTCATTAGTGTCTTATAATTTTCTGTGTATAGTTCTTTGGTTTCCTTAAGTAAGTTTATTCCTAGATGTTTAATTCTTTTTGTTGCAGTGAGGAATGGGATTGATTCCTGAACTTCTCTTTATGATTTTTCATTGTTAGTATATAGAAATGCAAGTGATTTCTGTGTATTGATTTTGTATCATGCCACTTTGCTAGATTCACTGATTAGATCTAGTAATTTTCTGATGCTATCCTAAGGGTTTTCTATGTACAGTATCATGTCATCTTCAAACAGTGAGAGATTTACTTCTCCTTTACTGACCTGGATTCCTTTTATTTATTTTTCTTCTCTGATTGCTATAGCTAGGACTTCCACAACTATGTTGAATAATAGTGGTGAAAGTGGACACCATTGTCTTGTTCCTGATCTTAGGGGGAATACTTTCAGTTTTTCACCATTGAGAATAACGTTTGCTGTAGGTTTATCACATAGGGTCTTTACTATGTTGAGGTAGGTTACTTTTATGCCCATTTTTTGAAGAGCTGTAATCATAAATGGGTGCTGAATTTTGTCAAGGCTTTTTCTGCATCTATTGATATTATCATATGATTTTTATCTTTCAATTTGTTGATATGGTGTATTACATGGATTGATTTGCATATATTGAAGAATCCTTGCATTCCTGGAATAAAACCAACTTGATCATGGTGTATGAGCTTTTTGATGTGTTTCTGAATTCTGTTTGCTAAAATTTTGTTTAGGATTTTTGCATCTATGTTCATCAGTGATATTTGCGTATAGTTTTCTTTTTTGTGTGTTGTCTTTGTCTGGTTTTCGTATCAGGGTGATGGTGGCCTTGTAGAATGAGTTTGGGAGTGTTCCTTCCTCTGCAATTTTTAAAAAGAGTTTTAGAATTATAGACATTAGCTCTTGTCTAAATGTTTGATAGAACTCTCCTGTGAAGTTGTCTGGTCCCGGGCTTTTGTTTTTTGGGATACTTTTGATCACAGCTTCAATTCCAGTGCTTGTAATTGGGTTGTTCATAATTTCTATTCTTCCTTGGTCTATTCTTCTAGTCTTGGAAGATAGAACTTTTCTAAAAATCTGTCCATTTCTTCCAGGTTATCCATTTTATTGCCATATAATTGTTCATAATAGTCTCTTATAATCCTTTGTATTTCTGCAGTGTGTGTTGTAACCTCTCCTTTTTCATTTTTAGTTTTGTTGATTTGATTCTTCTCTCTTTTCCTGATGAGTCTGGCTAAAGTTTTGTCAATTTTGCTTATCTTTTCAAAGAATTAGCTTTCAGTTTTATTAATCTTAACTATTGTTTCTTTCATTTCTTTTTCATTTATTTCTGCTTGTATCTTTATGATTTCTTTCCTTCTACTAATTTGGGGTGGGGGAGGTTTGTTCTTCTTTGTCCAGTTGTTTTAGGTGTAATGTTAGGTTGTCTATTTGATGTTTTTCTTATTTCTTGAGGTGGGATTGTATTGCTATAAACTTCCCTCTTAGAACTGCTTTTGCTGCATCCCATAGGTTTTGAGTTGTTATGGTTTGAGTTTTATATTATAGGTTTGAGTTTTCATTGTCATTTGTTTCTAGAAATTTTTTTATTTCCCTTTTGATTTCTTCAGTAACCTGTTGGTTATTTAGAAACATGTTGTTCATCTCCATGTGTTTGCATTTCTTACAGTTTTTTTTCCCTTGTAATTGATATCTAGTCTCATAGTGGTGTGGTCAAAGAAGATGCTTGACACGATTTCAATTTTCTTAAATTTACTGAGGTTTGATTTGTGACCCAAGATGTGGTCTATCCTGGAGAATGTTCCATGTGCACTTGAGAAGACAATGTATTCTTCTGCATTTGGATGGAATGTCCTGAAGATATCAATGAGATCCATCTCATCTAATGTATCATTTAAGACTGTGTTTCCTTATTAATTTTCTGTTTTGATGATCTGTCCATTGGTATGAGTGAGGTGTTAAAGTCTCCTACTATTACTGTGTTACTGTCAGTTTCTCCTTTTATGTCTGATAGTGTTTGTCTTATGTATTGAGATGCTCCTGTGTTGGGTGCCTAGATATTTACAATTGCTATGTCTTCCTCTTGGATTGATCCTTTAATCATTATGTAGTGTCCTTCCTTATCTCTTGTAATTTCTTTATTTTAAGGCCTATTTTGTCTGATATGAGGATTGCTACTCCAGCTTTCTTTTGCTTCCCATTTGCATGGAATATATTTTTCCATCCTCTCACTTTAAGTATATATGTGTCTTAAGGTCTAAAGTGGGTTTCTTGTAGACAGCATATATATGGGTCTTGTTTTTGTATCCATTCAACCAATCTGTGCCTTTTGGTTGGAGCATTTAGTCCATTTACATTTAAAGCAATTATTGATATATACATTCCTATTGCCATTTTCTTAATTATTTGGGGTTGATTTTATAGATCTTTTTTCTTCTCTTGTATTTCTTGACTATATAAGTCCCTTTAACATTTTTTGGAAAGCTGGTTTGGTGGTACTGAATTTCCTTAACTTTTGCTTGTCTGAAAAGCTTTTGATTTCTCCATCAGTTTTGAATGAGATCCTTGATTGAAGATTTTTCCCTTCAGCACTTTGAATATATCCTGCCATTCTCTTCTGCCTGCTGAAAGATCAGCTGTTAAGCATATGGGGTTTCCCTTGCATGTTACTTGTTGCTTCTCCCTTGCTGCTTCTAATATTCTTTCTTTGTATTTAGTCTTTGTTAGTTTGATTAGTATTTGTCTTGGCATATTTCTCCTTGGGTTTATCCTGTATGGGACTCTTTGTGCTTCTTGGACTTGATTATTTCCTTTTCCATGTTGGGGTAATTTTCAACTATAGTCTCTTCAAAAATTTTTTCATACCCTTTCTTTTTCTCTTCTTCTGGTACCCTATAATTCGAATGTTGGTGTGTTTTATATTGTCCCAGAGGTCTCTGAGACCATCCTCAGTTCTCTTCATTCTTTTTACTTTATTCTAGTCTTCAGAAGTTATTTCCACCATTTTATCTTCCAGCCCACTTATTTGTTCTTCTGCTTCAGATATTCTGCTATTGATTCCTTCTACAGTATTTTTAATTTCAGAAATTGTGTTGTTTGTCTCTGTATGTTTATTCTTTAATTCTTCTGTGTCTTTGTTAATTGATTTTTTAATTTTCTCCATTTTGTTTTCAGGGTTTTTGATCATATTTACTCTCAATATTCTGAATTCTTTTTCAGGTAGTTTGCCTATTTCTTCTTCATTATTTGGACTTTTTTGTTTCTACTTTGTTCCTTCATTTGTGTAGTATTTTTCTGCCTTTTCATAATTTTTTTTTAAACTTACTGTGATTGAAGTCTCCTTTTCCCAGTCTTCAAGGATGAATTTTTTTTTTTTTCCTTTTGGTTTCCTGCCCTCCTAAGTCCAGTGGTTTGTGTAAGTTTCTTATAGAGTAGATTTGTGCTAAGTTTTTTTTTTTGTTTTCCTCCTATAGCCAAAGCTGAGTGAGGTGGTAATCCTGTCTGCTGATGATTGGGTTTGTATTTTTGTTTTGTTTGTTGTTTAGATGAGATGTCCTGTACAGGGTGCTACTGGTTGTTAAGTGATGCCAGGTCTTGTATTCAAGTGGTTTCCTTTGTGTGAGTTCTCACTATTTGATACTCCCTAGGGTTAGTTCTCTGGTAGTCTAGGGTCTTGGAGTCCATTTTCCCACTCCAAAAGCTCTGGACTTGATCCCTGGTCAGGAACACAGATTCCACAAATGGTTTGTTATGGCATTAAGTGAGGTTAAAACCAAAAACAAGAAACCAAAGCTAAACCCCAGACAAATGGCTGTTACAAAATCAGACAAATAATAATTAAAATAATGGAATATATACATATACACTACAGCCATGAGCAAAATCAAAACAGTCCAATGAAAATAAAGTATAGTAGATTGATCCAGTGAATAAAGGAAATAAAAAATTATATTTACCAGTTAAGAACAAAACTAACTAAAGCACAAACTGGAAAATAAAACTAAAGCAGGTGCCAAGTGAGGAATAAAGCAATGAAAACAAAACTAACAAATATGTTGAGAGGAAAAGAAAGAATTGATATGCAAAGTTAAATAGAGGCATATGAAGAAGATTTATATACATTAAAGATTAACTGCAAGGGGAAAAAAACAGAAGGAAAGGCAAACAAAGGAATAAATGTAGAAAAACTACAGTAGATTTAAAAAAAATTAAAATTATAAAAAAGAAAAAGAAAAGGAAGAAGACAGAAAAATAGAAAACTCCACAGAACTGCAAAAGCCCAATGTAGAGGCAGAGGTTTATAACAACAATAAAAAGTGTGACTGAATATACACAAATACATATATACCCACAAGCAAAATCAAAACAGTCCATCAAAAATAAAGCACAATAGATTGACCCAGAGATCAAAGGAAACCAAAAATTACATCTACCATTTAAGAACAAAACTAACCAAAGCACAAACTGGAAAATAAAACTAAAGCAAGGTGCCAATTGGGGAATAAAGCAATGAAAATAAAACTAACAAATATGTTGAAAGGAAAGGAAAGAAAGAAAAGAAAGAAAGAAAGGATATGAAAAGTTAAATAGACGTAGCTAAAGAAGATTTATATACATTAACGATTAGCTGCAAGTGGAAAAGAACAGTAGGAAAAGCAAACAAAGGAATAAATATAGAAAAAATAGTAATAGGTTTTAAAAATTAAAAAAAGAGAGAGAAAAGAAAAGGAAAATGCCACAGAATTGCAAAAGCCCAATGTACAGGCAGAGGTTTATAATAACAATAAAAAATGTGACTGAGAGAAAAAAAACAAAAAACAAAACTCAAAAGCTTAATTAGATTTCATAGTGCCAATAAAAAGACAACTACAATGGAGGGGGGCGCGGGTGCGGGATGGGAAAAAAAAAATTTTTTAATCCAAAAGAATCCACAGAACAAGTCAAAACAGAAGAAGAATAAATGTTTTTCTTGAGTCACTGCTGTCAGAGTCATTTCCCTTGCTGAGAGTCACAGTCCACTTCACCTCCCTAGAATGCTCTTCAACATTGTGCTGATCTCTGGACCTGCTGTGGAGGCAGCTAAGATTCTAATCTGGTCCTACTCCTGTGTGTTCTTGCCTCCAATGTCCACAGCTATCAGAACAAGTGCGTTTTCTTTTGTTCAGTTCAGTTTAGTCGCTCAGTCGTGTCCAACTCTTTGTGACCCCATGAACCGCAGCACGCCAGGCCTCCTTGTCCGTCACCAACTCCCGGAATTCACCCAAACCCATGTCCATCGAGTCAGTAATGCCATCCAACCATCTCATCCTCTGTCGTCCCCTTCTCCTCCTGCCCTCAATCTTTCCCAGCATCAGGGTCTTTTCAAATGAGTCAGCTCTTTGTATCATGTGGCCAAAGTATTGCACTTTCAGCTTCAACATCAGTCCTTCCAAAGAACAGCCAGGACTGATCTCCTTTAGGATGGACTAGTTGGATCTTCTTACAAGTCCAAGGGACTCTGAAGAGTCTTCTCCAACACCACAGTTCAAAAGCATCAATTCTTTGTTGCTCAGCTTTCTTTATAGTCCAACTTTCACATCCATACATGGCCACTGGATAAACCATAGCTTTGACTAGACAGATCTTTGTTGGCAAAGTAATGTCTCTGCTTTTGAATATGCTGTCTAGGTTGGTCGTAACTTTCCTTCCAAGGAGTAAGCGTCTTTTAATTTCATGGCTGCAGTCACCATCTGCAGTGATTTTGGAGCCCAGAAAAATAAAGTCAGCCACTGTTTCCACTGTTTCCCTACCTATTTCCCATGAAGTGATGGGATCAGATGCCATGATCTTCGTTTTCTGAATGTTGAGCTTTAAGCTAACTTTTTCACTCTCCTCTTTCACTTTCATCAAGAGGCTCTTTAGTTCTTCTTCCCTTTCTGCCATAAGGGTGGTGTCATCTGCATATCTGAGGCTATTGATATTTCTCCTGGCCATCTTAATTCCAGCTTGTGCTTCTTCCAGCCCAGTGTTTCTCATGATGTACTCTGCATATAAGTTAGATAAGCAGGGTGACAATATACAGCCTTGACATACTCCTTTTCCTATTTGGAACCAGTCTGTTGTTCCATGTCCAGTTCTAATTGCTGCTTCCTGACCTGCATACAGGTTTCTCAAGAGGCAGGTCAGGTGGTCTAGTATTCCCATCTCTTTCAGAATTTTCCACAGTTTATTGTGATCCACACAGTCAAAGGTTTTGGCATAGTTAATAAAGCAGAAATAGATGTTTTTTTCTGGAACTCTCTTGCTTTTGCGATGATCCAGCGGATGTTGGCAATTTGATCTCTGGCTCCTCTGCCTTTTCTAAATCCAGCTTGAACATCTGGAAGTTCACGGTTCACGTATTGCTGAAGCCTGGCTTGGAGAATTTGGGGCATTACTTTACTAGCATGTGAGATGAGTGCAATTGTGTGGTAGTTTGAGCATTCTTTGGCATTGCCTTTCTTTGAGATCAAAATGAAAACTGATCTTTTCCAGTCCTGTGGCCACTGCTGAGTTTTCCAAATTTGCTGGCATATTGAGTGCAGCACTTTCACAGCAACATCTTTCAGGATTTGAAATAGCTCAACTGGAATTCCATCACCTCCACTAGCTTTGTTCATAGTGATGTGTCCTAAGGCCCACTTGACTTCACATTCCAGGATGTCTGGCTCTTTCTTTTGTAGGAGCTCTCAATGTCCTTTTATATATTGCATAGACACAGAGTCTGCCTAGTTTATTGTGTGGATTTAATCTGCAGTTTGTACAGCTGGGAAGGTTTTCAGTCTTCTTTCTTAGCTACACCTCCCCTGGGTTTCAACTGTGGTTTTATTTCCATCTCTGCATGACAGAGAATCCTGGAAGGCCACAGTCTACAGGGTCTCAAAAGTTGTACATGACCAAAGTGATCCTACCAAGCATAGATGCAAGATTTTTTTTTTTTTTTTTTTTTTTTTTGCATGTGGCAGCTCTGCCGCAGTGAGGGTCAAACATGAAGGTGGCACAGCTGCTTGGCTTCCAGGGACCCTGGCAGCACCAAGAGTGCAGGGACATGGACTGCCTCCACCACAGGAATTATGGCCCTATCAGAGTCTTTTTTCAAGTGTCTTGTAACCGGCTATCAGAAGGCCTCTTTGGGCAGTCTTTCTCCGTAGTTCTGCCCATTCAGGCACTTTGAGGGCTCCCTTGCCTGGGGTCCTTCTTTGTTGTTCGGCACATCAGGCACATAGAGGGGCACCCCTGGCTGGGGTCCTACTCTGTAGTTCAGTGCATCAGTCACTTAAAGGAGCACCCTGGCTGGGGTCCTACTCTGTAGTTCAGTGCATCAGGCATTTGATGGGCCAGCCTCTCTATTGTTCAGCTGTCAATGCTGGCTTGTAGTGAGAGAGAGGCTATGGTGATGGCTCCACCCCCTATGTGTGACTCAGCAGTATCTCCTTGCTTTCATGGCTGCTTGGCTTTCCTCCACAGGCATTTCCCACCACAATCTCCTTCCTCACATCCCTTCCATCTGTCTCTCCACAGTCAACAGCAACCCTCATCCTGGGATTGCGCCACAATCCCTAAACTCCGGCTCCCAGCTTCTGAGCCTTCCAGGGAACCTGCGTTCCCGTCTGGGGTATGTATGGCTGCGGCAAGGACTGTTAGGCTGCCACAGATTTGCTGTTTTCACTCTCAGTCTTAAATGTCTCTCTTCTGACTCAGACAATTGCCCTGATGTGGGGATCGGACCCCTGCTTCAGTTCCCCCACCTGCCAAGGGCAGGTCCAGCCCTACTAACACTCCTATTTTTCCCCTTAGTTCCTTCCTCCTACCGAGTGTTGCATGATTCGGTATATTCTTTTCCTCTGGTCAGGTATTCCTGTCTGCTCTCAGCTGGTGTTCTGCATGCACTTCTGTGTCTGAAGGTATATTCCTGATGTATCCATGGAGAGAGATGTACTCCACATGCTCCTCCTCCTCTGCCATCTTGTTCTCTCTCCAGATGTTTTTAAATGAAACAGTATGCTTTTAAATAACCCGTGGACCAAAGAATAAATCACAACATATATTAGAAAATAATTTGAAATGCATCTGAATCAAAAGATGACATATCAGTGTTGGAGGATAAAGCTGAAATAGTGCTTAGAGGGAAATTTGTAGCCTTAAGTGCATATGTTAGCAAAAGAGGATAAAAAGCAACAATCTACTCTCCATCTCAAGAAAGTTAGTTTACTTAAATACAGAGAAACTAAAACAAAAAAAGAAGAAGAGCAGAAACCAATAAAATTAAAAGCCAACATACAATGAAGAGCATCAATAAAGTCAAATTAAAATAATTAACTGATAAACCTCTAGCAAGGTGACTGAGAGAGAGAAGACTAAATATCAGAAATGAAAAAGGGGATATTATTATACAGTCAACAGATATTAAAAATTTTATAATTTTTATTTGCCTATAAATTTGAAAATTTAGAAAATAAAATGAACAAATTCCCTGGTCACAGTTTTCAAATGTACACAACAAAAAATAGAATAATCTAGATAATTCTTATTTATTAAAGAAAATGAATCTGTAATATAAAACTTTGACCAAAAATAATTCCATGCCAAGATAATTATACTGTTGAATTACTCCAAACATTAAAGGAAAAAAAAATACCAATTTTACCTAAACTCTTCTAGAGCATAGTAAAAGATGGAACATTTCAAACTCATTTTATGAATCCTCCACAATTGTAATACTAAACCTGAAAAGAACATTACATTAAACAAAATATAGACCAGTATCCATCATTAACATAGATTCACAAATAACAAAATATTAACCTATTAAATCTACCAATTAAACTACCAATTAATCCAACCAATTAAATCTATACCAAAAGATAATTTATCAAGAATGCCAACTTGATTTAACATTAAAAAAAAATCTATGTAATTTATCATATTAAAAAATAAAGGAGAATAATTACATGATCACCTCAATAAAGACAGAAAGAGCATTTAATAACTTTCAACACCCATTCATTCATGATTTAAAGAAGAAAGAAAAAAAAAATACACCTTTAGTAAGGAGATAATAGAATGTGCTGTCCTAGAGTACATCGAACATCTTACATAGTGTTAAAACAACGAACTTTCTGTCTGAGAATAGGATTGAGGTTAACGATGTCTGCTATTACCTTTATATTCAGTATTGTACTGAAAGTCCTTACTAGTATAATAGGTTAAGAAAAATAAATAGATATTATAGAGGAATAAATACAACTGACTGTATTTTCAGATGGTGTATTTTAGTGTGTTAAAGATCCCAAAGCAGACATATGTACACCTATGACTGATTCATGTTGCTGTTTAACAGAAAACAACAAAATTCTGTAAAGCAATTATCCTTCAATTAAAAAATAAATAAATTTTTTAAAAGCCCAAAGCATATACATATAAAGTATTAGAATTTATAAGTGATCTCAAAAATATTTTTGGATGTAGAGTCAAAAATTAATTACATCAATGTTACTCTATACTATGCTATGCTATGCTATGCTAAGTCACTTCAGTCGTGTCCTACTCTGTGTGACCCCATAGACGGCAGCCCACCAGGCTCCCCCATCCCTGGGATTCTCCAGGCAAGAACACTGGAGTGGGTTGCCATTTCTTTCTCCAATGCATGAAAGTGAAAAGAGAAAGTGAAGTCGTTCAGTCGTGTCCGACTCTTAGCGACACCATGGGCTGCAGCCTACCAGGCTCCTCTATCCATGGGATTTCCCAGGCAAGAGTACTGGAGTGGGGTGCCATTGCCTTCTCTGGTTACTCTATACTAGCAGAAATAATTCCTGGTTCTCAGGTGGTTCAGTGTGAAATGCATGAAGACATGGGTTTGTTCCCTCAGTTGGGAAGATCCCCTGGAGAAGGAAATGGCAACCCACTCCAGTATTCTTGCCTGGGAAATTCCTTGGACAGAGGAGCCTAGCAGGACTAGAGTCCATAGGGTCACAAAAGAGTCAGACATGACTTAGCAACTAAGCAACAAACAAAAACAACAGCAGAAATAATTAGGAAATAAAAATTTAAAATATAAACATATACAATAGCATCAAAATCATCAAATACTTAGGAATAAATTTAACTAAAGTTGTACCAGACCTCCAGAATACTGAAATGGGTTGCCATTTCCTTTTCCAGGGGATCTTCCCTACCGAGGGATCGAACCTGCACCTTCTGCATTGACAGGCAGATTCTTTATCACTGAGCCACCAGGGAAGTCTCACATATAAGGGTAAACACTGATAAATTGGACTTTGGTAAAATTAAGAATTTTTGTTCATCAAAAGTTATCATTGAGACTGTAAAAGAGAAGCTATAGAAAAATTTGCAAACACATACCTGACAAACAATTGATAATCAAAATAAACAACTTCTATGTATTAATTAAAAAATACAGGTAAGCCAATTTAAAAATGTGGACAAAACGCTTGAGTAGGCACTATTCAAGTTTTTTACAATAACTACTGAAAGTGAAATTTTGCAGGCCTTTGAACCTAGCAATTTCACTTTCTTGACTAAATTCAGTTTCCAGGATCTTGGCCTGAGTTACAAACAGAACATTTATCATCTAGCCTCAAATGAGGTTGAATACACCAAGTTTACATTTGAAAGTGACATGGAGGGCATATAAAGAGTTAAATCAGAATCAAATTGCTGAAATGAAAAACATTTTGTCTTATGTGATAGGAAAGAAAATTAAAGAGTATAAATAATTTCAGATAGTGTTTGATGCCAGAAATAAAATGATGTCATCAGGACCCAGTTACTCTCTCGGCTGTGCTCCCCATGTTTGTTTTATTCTCAGGGACCACTTAGTGGCAAATGGTGCCAACAACTCTGGTCCTCCTTCTTCCCCATTTTAAATCCAGCTGAAAACTGAGCATTCCCCAGCCCCACCCCCACCACAAATTGCTACATTTAAGCTGCAGACATAGTCAATAAAGCAGAAATAGATGTTTTTCTGGAACTCTCTTGCTTTTTCGATGATCCAGCGGATGTTGGCAATTTGATCTCTGGTTCCTCTGCCTTTTCTAAAACCAGCTTGAACATCTGGAAGTTCACGGTTCACATATTGCTGAAGCCTGGCTTGGAGAATTTTGAGCATTACTTTACTAGCATGTGAGATGAGTGCAATTGTGTGGTAGTTTGAGCATTCTTTGGCATTGCCTTTCTTTGGGATTGGAATGAAAACTGACCTTTTCCAGTCCTGTGGCCACTGCCAAATCTTCCAAATTTGCTGACATACTATCATGGGAAATAGATGGGGAAACCGTGGAAACAGTGGCAGACTTTATTTTTTGGGGCTCCAAAATCACTGCAGATGGTGATAGCAGTCATGAAATTAAAATACGCTTACTCCTTGGAAGGAAAGTTATGACCAACCTAGATAGCATATTCAAAAGAAGAGACATTACTTTGCCAACAAAGGTCCATCTAGTCAAGGCTATGGTTTTTCCAGTAGTCATGTATGGATGTGAGAGTTGGACTGTGAAGAAAGCTGAGCACCAAAGAATTGATGCTTTTGAACTGTGGTGTTGGAGAAGACTCTTGAGAGTCCCTTGGACTTCAAGGAGATCCAATCAGTCCATTCTAAAGGAGATCAGTCCTGGGTGTTCTTTGGAAGGAATGACGCTAAAGCTGAAACTCCAGCACTTTGGCCACCTTATGCAAAGAGTTGACTCGTTGGAAAAGACTCTGATGCTGGGAGGGATTGGGGGCAGGAGGAGAAGGTGACAACAGAGGATGAGATGGCGGAATGGCATCACTGACTCGATGGACGTGAGTTTGAGTGAACTCCGGGAGATGATGATGGACAGGGAGGCCTGGCGTGCTGCAATTCGAAAAGAGTCAGACACGACTGAGTGACTGAACTGAACTGAACTGAAGCTGCAGAACTCACTCTCATTGGAAGAATTTGAATCATTTGTTCAATACTGAAATAACTCTGATCACAGCAATGAAATTACACTGATTGGTTAGACCTCGGTCACATGCTCATCCCTGAACCAGTCCCTGTGACTGAAGGAATGCAAAGTACTGGCTGGTCCATTATCAGTGATGTTCTCTTTATCTGGAATCAGGCGTCACACCAGACCTACATTGACTGAGCCAGGTATAGACAAAAGAACTTTGAGGTGTTATTCCCAGAAGAAGCGGGTAATTGATGCTGAACAATTAAAGCCAAAAACATGCTCCACAAGTGATTGTTGTGAGGCTGATTTTCAGAGAGCAAAGTAAAAGACTCAAGATCCACAGAATTAGTGGCAGAAGCTGAACTTCTACACCTAAAAAGCTTAAGAAAAGCAAGGTTCTCCTGGAAACTGTGAGATTCAGACAGACCCTGAGACCTTCATTCTGTCAAGTATTCTTCCCTCAGTTCCAGGCTGTCTCCAAGGCCAGGAAAGGGAGGCATTTCATGCTGGGAGAACAGGTTGCCAGACAGTCTCCTAAGGTATCTGGATGCAGTCCCACACAGCCTTCATGGGAGAAGGCTGGGGTCTTGACTAGGAGCCAGGAGTCTGGTGGCCCGGCTGGGCCTGAACGTCCAGGGTTGGCGGGAGGTGCCTTATGCACACTATCTCTCCATAGCACCATCTGCAGCTGCTGTCTGCATTTGGCCCCAAAACAGTATTGCCAGTCACTTCAGGGGATTGTTGCGCTTTCTGTAAGCAAGACTTGGGAAAGGCCACATTTGACACTTGACTTCCCACCTTGAAGTTAAAAGACTCAGCTTAGGTCAAGAAACATGAAAAAAAAAAAAAAATTAAAGAATGTGCAGCATGATGGTTGAGAGAATGCAGCTATGCAGGACAGCACACTAGAATGTACATGCCAAGGAAATGAGTGAAGAGGGTGCCCAGAAAGGATCTATGGCCTTGAGTTTGCTAAAGATGCTCTAGCAAGTTTTGGGCTTTTGTTTTTAAGACCACCACAAGCAGAGGAAGGAAGCAAAACAAAAAGTTGAAAGGTATAATGAAATAGGAATGCCTGATGATGCCTGGGTAGCCTGAGATAAGGGTGGTAAGAGTCCCTAGAACTAAGAAACTAAAAGAAGTCAAGAGGTGCAAGAAGAGACAGGGTAGAGAAGTCTTGCCATCGTGGAAAATGCCTGGGACACGAGATGAAGATACTTTAGGAAAAAAATCCCAGAGGTAGGAAAGGTTGAGGACTTCCAACATCAAACTGGAGGTTCAATTTTGAGTTGTAAAATAGCCACCCTACATTCCCCTAAGCCTTTTGCACATAATTTCCTTAGAAGAAAATATTTAGGAGGAAACAATGAGAGGTGTTATATTCTACATTTAGGTTGACTTAGGGTAGAGGGTAAAAAAAAAAAAAAAAAAGCCATAGAAGGAAATATGATTGAGCATTCAAGAGAAAAAGAAAGGCAGAACAAAATATTAAGCCCCTCAAAATGCACAATAATTTTGGGAGGATGTTGGCTCTAATAACATGTGATAGAGGCTTGAGAGATTTTTATTTGACTGTTAATTATTATCATCGTGGTGGCTCTTCAAGTCAGGAGTGTTAGGTATTCATAGATGTTTTAGTGTGAAGAGTTAAAGAGAACTCTAAAAATATGTTTGGTTGTCAGAAATACGGACCCAAAGGAGGCTCACATTGAATGAATTGAGTGCCAGAACAGTCTTGAACTGAGTTTCAGGTCAGTTCAGTTTAGTCCCTCAGTCGTGTCCGACTCTTTGAGACCCCATGAATTACAGCACGCCAGGCCTCCCTGTCCATCACCAAGTCCCGGAGTTCACTCAAACTCACATCCATTGAGTCAGTGATGCCATCCAGCCATCTCATCCTCTGTCATCCCCTCCTCCTCCTGTCCCCAATCCCTCCCAGCATCAGAGTCTTTTCCAATGAGTCAACTTTTTGCATGTCATGGCCAAAGTACTGGAGTTTCAGCTTCAGCTGAAACACCCAGGACTGATCTCCTTTAGGATGGACTAGTTGGACCTACTTGCAGTCCATGGGATTCTCAAGAGTCTTCTCCAACACCACAGTTCAAAAGCATCAATTCTTTGGTGCTCAGCTTTCTTCACAGTCCAACTCTCACATCCATACATGACTACTGAAAAAACCATAGCCTTGACTAGATGGACCTTTGTTGGCAAAGTAATGTCTCAGCTTTTGAATATGCTTTCTAGGTTGGTCATAACTTTCCTTCCAAAGAGTAAGCGTCTTTTAATTTCATGGCTGCAATCACCATCTGCAGTGATTTTGGAGCCCCAAAAAATAAAGTCTGCCACTGTTTCCACTGTTTCCTCATCTAATTGCCATGAAGTGATGGGACCAGATGCCATGATCTTTGTTTTCTGAATATTGAGCTTTAAGCCAACTTTTCACTCTCCTCTTACACTTTCATCAAGAGGCTTCTTAGTTCCTCTTCACTTTCTGTCATAAGGGAGGATTCATCTCCATATCTTAGGTTATTGATATTTCTCCCAGCAATCTTGATTCCAGCTTGTGCTTCTTCCAATACAGTACCAAAAACTTATGTTATTAACTTTTTTCCCAGCCTACCTCAAAGGGACCTATGGCCATATACCAGGGAGACTGTGCACTGGGGAAGGGAAATAATCAGATCTTTTGAGGACTACCTGGACACTGGCTATGAACTAATTCCTGGAGACTCAAAGCATCACTGTAGCCCACCAACACAGGGCTTTATAAAGGTCAGGTGACCAATAGAGATTTATCTCAGGTACATCAGTGTGGGCCCTGGAGGTCTCTGAATCCATCCTGTGCTTATTTCCCCAGACCTGGAATACTCAATAGGAATATGTATATTCATAATCTCATAACTGTCAGAATCTCCAGGTTGGTTCCACAACCTGTGCAGTGAGGGCTATTATAGTAGGAAAGGCCAAGTGGAAGCCACCAGAACCATCTCTACCTACAATACTAAGCAAATGCAATACTGCATTCCTGGGAGAATTGGAGAAATCATTGTCACCATTCATGACTTGAAAGGTGCAGAGTGTTGATTTCAGCCACATTCCCTTTCACATCTCCTATTTGGCCTGTGCAGAAAACAGATCTTGGAGAATGACAGTGGATTATCATAAACTTAATCAGATGGTTATTCCAATTACAACTGATGTTCCAGATGTAGTTTTATTGCTTGAGCAAATTAACACATCCCCTGGTACTTGCTATGGAGCTATTGATCTGGCAAACACTTGTTTTTTCTTGAAACCTATTAGCAAAGATAGCCAAAAGTAGTTTGCTTTCAGCTGGCAAGGCCAAAAATACACTCTCATTGTCCTACTTCTGTGGTCTATCAACTCTCCAGTTCTATGTCCTGATTTAGTCCATAGGGACCTCGGTCACCTTTCACATTCACAAGACATCATGCTGGTTCATTACATTGAGATATCATGCCAACAGAACCCACTGAGCAGGAAGTATGGCTCAATGGTAAAGTATCTGCCTGCCAATTCAGGACCTGCGGGAGACATGGGTTTGATCCCTGGGTAGGGAAGATCCCCTGGAGAAGAAAATGGGAACCCACTCCAGTATTCTTGCCTAGGAAATCCTAGTAAGTTCCCGCCAGAGGAACCTGGCAGGCTCTTCTATAGTCCATAGGGTTGCAAAGAGTCGGACACAACTGAGCAACTGAGCACAAGCCAGAAGTAGCAACTATTCTATACACATTGTTAAGACATTTGCATGTCAGAGGGTGGGAAATAAATCTAACAAAAATTTACCTCAGTGAAGCTGATGGGGACGAGGGGTGGGAGGGTATATTAAAATATCCTTCTAAGATGAAGGATAAGTTATTGCATCTGGCCCATTCTACGGCCAAAAAAGAGGCACAGTGCCAGTGGACCTCCAGATTTTTGAGGCAACATATTCCTCATTTGGGTGTACTTCTTCAGCCCATATACTGAGTAATCTCAAAAGTTATTAACTTTGAGTAGCATCTAGAACAAAAGAAGTCTGCTATACAAACTCCTCTGGCACTTAATTTAGCAGACCCTACAGGGCTTGAAGCATCAGCTGCAATTAGAAATGCTGTCTGGAGACTTTGGCTGGTCCCTTTAGGTGAATCTCAGCACAGACTTTCAGGATTTTGTGGTAAAGTCCAGCTCTTCTCTGACTAACTACTCTCTTTCTGAGAAGCAGCTTTTAACTTTCTCCTGGGATTTAGGAGACTGAATAGTTACTTAATCACAGATCATCAGGTTACCACGTGACCTGAGCTGCCCGTTATGAACTAACCCACTAAACTATAAATTGATCAAGTACAGGAGCATATTATTACCAAATGGAAGTGGTATATAAGATATCAGACTCAAGCAGGTCTGAAAGACACAAGTGAGTTCCATGAAGAAATGCTCCAAATGAAAATGATTACAACTCCTGCAACATTCTCTACTTCAGCCTGCATCCTTGACTTCATGGAGTGTTTCCTATGACCAGCTGACTGAGGAATAGAAAACTCTGGCTTAGGTAACAAATGATTCTACCTCTTCCCTAGGCATTACCTGAAAATGGACAGCGCAACACTACAGCTCATTTCCTGAATATTTCTGAAAGACAGGGATGAAAAGAAAGGTAGAACTTTGATTAGTGCAACTGATTGTTCATAGGAAGGAGAGATGACCAAAGGTACAAGTCCATGAGGACTTATGGGCTTCAGCCAATAGTTTGGATGAATAGTCAGGGACTCGGAAGGGATATGATTAGAAATTGATGACAAGCGGATCTGAGGAAGAGACCTGTGGATAGACTTCTTTGAATGCGCAAATAATGAGAAGACATTTCTGTCCCTTGTGAATGCTTACCAAAGTGTGACCTTGGTGAAGAAAGATTTTAATAATGAAGTGGATAGAACGACCCTTTCTATGGATAATAGTCAGTATCTTTGCTCAGCTATTCCTTTCATGGCCTGATGGCCACAAAGTGGACATGCTGGAAGGAATGGAGGTTAAGTAGAGGCTCAGTAATGTGGACTTCCATTCATCAAGGACAATCTGGATACAGCCACTTCTGATTGCTCTTTTACCTGCAGCAAAGACCAACACTGAGTATCTGATATGACACCTTTCCCAGGGTAATCATCCAAGTACCTGGAGATGGGTTGACTAGACTGTCTTCATCATGGAAGAGACAGCATTTAGTCTAACTATATTTACTCTGGATATATATTTACATTTCTGACATGCAGTGCTTCTTCCACATATATCGTCTCTGGATTGATAAAATGTATTATCCACCATCATGATAGTATTCCACACAATATTGATATGATGAATCACTTCACACAAAAAAAATGGAGTGCAGTAATGGTCCCATGCTCATAGAATTTTCTAGTTTCAATGCATCCTCCATCATTCTGAACAGATGGCTTGATAGAATGGAAGAATGGCCTTCTGAAGACCCAGTTACAGGTGCCAACTAGGTGGCAATACAAGTGGTGCAGGGTAATGTCCTGTATGTAGGAGGCTATATTAAATATATCCTGCTGTTTCTCCCATAGCCAGTATTCATAGGTCCAGGAATTAAGACGTGGAAATGAGAGTGGTTCTATTCATTATTATTTCCAGTGAGCTACTAGAAAAACTTGCACTTCCCTTGCCTGAGATCTTAGGCTCTGTTGGTCTAAAGGACTTAGTTCCAAAGGAAGGAATGTTTTCCCCAGGCAACACAAAATGATTTCCTTGAGCTGGAAGTTGAGACTGCCACTTGATCAGTTTGAGCTCCTTGAGTCTCTGCATTCCAGAAGAAAACAGTTGTAAATGACAACTACAATAGATAACTAGTTGCAGAAACGAGGGTTGTAATAGTTATAAGTATTTATTCCTTACTTTTTATGAATATGTTTCAATCGTGTTCTAAAAAATATTTTTGTTTTCTTCATTTCTTATCCCCTTATCATGTAAGTTACTAATAATAGTTGGGCTTCCAGGTGGCACAGTGGTAAAGAATCTGCCTGCCAATGCAGGAGATGCAAGAGACATGGGTTCAGTCCCTGGGTCAGGAAGATCCTCTGGAGTAGGAAATGGCAAAGCACTTCAATGTTCTTGCCTGGAGAATTCCATAGACAAGAGGAGCCTGGCAGGTTACAATCCATGGGGTCACAAAGAGCCAGATATATAATAGTTAGCTTTATATCACAGTATTTAAATTATAAAATATCAAAGAAGAAAAGTAAATGTCATCCAAGGATTTTGCACATTCTTCGAGGGAAACAGCATTTTTTTGGTTGTATGTAGAATAGTCGTATCATTTTAGGTGTAAGTATAACTTTGCTACTGCCTTTATTTGGAGATTAAGTATGTCTAAGAAAAGATGTATAGATCCTAAGTTAACAAGGGTGCACTGTGATGATCATTTTATGTGTCTGTTGTCTAGGCTGTAGTCTTTAGTTATTCAATCAAACATTAATCTAGGCATTGCTGTGAAGATATTTTGTAGATGTGATTAAGTCCATTGTCTGTTGACATTAAGTAAGGTAGATTTTCCTAGATAAACTGGGAGCACCTGATTCAATCAACTGAAAGACTTTAAGTGCAGAACTGAGGTTTTCCTAAGGAAGAAGAAATCCTGCCTGTGAATACTAGCTTCAGCTCAGTAGCCTGCCCTTCCTAATGATCTTCCCTGTGGATTTCAGACTTGTCTTTCCAGCCCTTATAATCACATAAACCAGTTCCTCATAATAAATATTTTTTATATGTCTCCCACTGGCTCTGTTTCTCTGAAAACTAACTGATAAAATTAGTTACAAAACTATGACAAGCAAAATGATATGTGAAAAATTGTTAATAATATTCAGCTGGATTCTGATGGTACCATCCGTTTTTACTCTAAAAGTCCAGACTATCAAGTCACATTGACCTGAAATTGTATCCTACCTCTATAATTCTTTAACCATGTAATTTGGGACAAGTTAGTTACTCTCTCTGAGCCTTTCTCTTGAATGGGTTTGATGACATTAACCTTTAAAGTGTTAGGAGGGTTAAATAAAACATGTAGCACAATGCTTGGGGTATCACTGCAATAATTATCTTCATCATTATAGCAACTGATATGCCCCATAGTCAACCGTATCTAGAAGATTGTTTAGGGGCCTATTATGGTCTTCTTTTTTCAAGCCAGTCTAACTATTCTCTCCTTTGTATTATTCCTTTTCTGTGTGGTCCTGAATGAAATTGGTTGCTCCCTTGAATGTGACAACCCACTCCAGTATTCTTACCTGAAGAATCCCATGGACAGAGGAGCCTGGCAGGCTTTAGTCCATGGGGGTCGCAGAGAGTCAGACATGACTGAGCATACATGCACAGAATTGAATGAAATAACAAATAATTAAACAGAAAAGCTATAATCCTCCCCGGCAGTTGTCCAATCTAGACTCTTCAACAATAAAGTGAAGCAACTAAGTACTTTTTATGCTCTTATAATCATAGCTTACACTCTTAAATACAACAGCTTATTTAATTCTCACAACAACCCCATGGGGTATATAAATGTAACTATCTTCCCTTTACAAATGAAAAATTAGGCACAGACAGCTTAAGGAACTTGTCCACAGTCACATGGCTAGACGGTGGGAGAGCCAGGATTTGGACCCCAGCAATGTGGCTCCAGAGTCTGTCTTTAACCACTGTACCACACAGCCTCTCATTACTGAGCCTGCTCCATCTGCCAGAAAGCGTAATTAAGTCTGGAAGGACAGGTCTGCAAGGCTGGGTGACAGGATGGATCCTGCAGGCACTCTGGCAGATGGTGTAAAATGATGATAACTTGCCTGGGTGACCCACACTTGGTGGCCTGGGAGAAGCTCATCCACTCCCTGCTGCTGCATTGCCTCCTTCTGTCGAGGTGAGAGATGAAGTCAAACCACAGAGCCTCCTTTCATTTTCCTGAGACAATGACTTAAAGTGACAATTTGCTCAAATCTGTCTTGTTTTTGCAAACCCGACAGGTCATCTGCAAAAGTTACCATAGTCCTCAATTACTGAGGTGGAAGCTGTTCAAGATTCTGACTGTCTGGGGGTTCACCAAAGGACCATTCCTCCTGGGGCTTGCATACCCCAAGGTGAAGGGATCCATGAAGAAACTGTGTACTCTGTCCATGGTATCTGTGGGGGCACTGTTACTTTGGGAGTAAAAAAGAAAGGGAATAGGCCTACACCCCTAAATGTTGGCCCATGGCCTGGCATCAAGGCCTGGAACTCAGCATAAAAACGATGCTCCCCTGCACCCCTCTCTACCACTTTTTGTCCCTAAGGAATCCAGTGTCCTAAGCTCATTCCTCATGTCATGAAACGTGCTCTCCAGAAAGGTCCGTAAAGTACTCTCTGTAAATAGCCCACCTCCCTCTCACAGATTGACCTGCAGCCTAATCCTTGTACCCTGATGCAGTAGACAGTGGCCCCAGATGCCAGGATTTGGGGAACCCAGGAGCAGATTGAAGGCTCTTCTGTGTGGCAGAAAAAATCTTTCCCTAGGCATTCCCCTGCTCTACACAGGTGTGTCTGCCTTGTCTAACCAAGTCATCACCAAGTCATCATTCTCAGTTTGGCTAAGTCCCCTGGGGGCTTTAAAAATTCTACTGCCCATGCTGCCCCACAAACACCTAAATTAGGGTCTCAGGGGCACGTCCCAGATTTCTGTATTTCAGAATCTCCCTAGGTGATTCCCATGTGTAGCAAAGGTAGGAAACAACTGGGCCAAGTTCTCATGAGAACTGTGGGAATTTGTATTTTCTACCTTCGGGAGCCCTTGTGCATGCTAAGTCACTTCAGTCATGTCCAACTCTGTGCGGCCCTATGGACTGTAGTCTGCTAGGCTCCTCTGTCCATGGGGTTCTCTAGTCAAGAATACTGGAGTGGGTTGCCATGCACTCCTCCAGGGGATCTTTCTAACCCAGGGATCAAACCCGCATCTCTTACATCCAACCAGCATTGGCAGGAAGGTTCTTTACCAATAGTGCCACCCAGGAGTCCTTGAGTCATTCAGAAAAGCTCTAAGCATCATGACCAGTCTCTGTAGACTGACAGGGACTCTGCTATGAGATTATTTTCCTCTGGGAAGGAGCAGGTTCCTCTGAGCAGAATCAGATCAGGATGTGCATGAGTGTATGTGTGTAAATGCACCTGCTCCTGGGGGATGTGGGCATGTGGTTCTGTTTCACCAAATACCAGAATAATCAGAGACAGCTGTGCTGCTGAGGCATCATTGGCCTCAGCAAGATTGGTTTTGCATGGCTTCCAGGAGTGCTGTAGGTGTGCTGTGGGTGTAAGAGAGAGAGACCCTTGCAGAAGGAAAACACACCACATATTTCTGCATCTCTGCATATTCATGTCTGGGAACCACACATCACCAACAAAGCTGTTAAACCTTTGCTGGCTTCTGCAGATCACTATTGCAGCAAAACAGAATTGGGAGGTCCTGCCTGGGTGAGGACACAGAGATATCCTGGGATTGGTTGATTTGTTATGGGACCAACATTCAGTCCTTTGGATACTGAGATCATGACTGGAGTGACAAAAGTGTTTAAAATGGTACAGAGGCACAGTAGAGGCACTGTTGTTGTTCAGTCGCTCAGTCGTGTCTGATTCTGTGACCCCATGGACTGCAGCACGCCAGAGCGTGCTCAAATTCATGTCCATTGAATTGGTGATACCATCCAACCATCTCATCCTCTGTTGTCCCTTTCTCCTCCTGCCTTTGATCTTTCCCAGCATCAGGCTCTTTCTAATGAGTCAGCTCTTTGCACCAGGTGGCCAAAGTATTAGAGCTTCTGCTTCAGCATCAGTCCTTCTAATGAATATTGAGGATTGATTTCCTTTAGGATTGACTGCTTTGATCTCACTACTTGAGGACATAAAGGGCTAGAGATTTTCCAGGTCTCCAGCCCTCATTGTAGCCATTCTTCTGTTTTACACACACACACACACACACACACACACACACACACACACACAAAGAACCCAAATCAAGAATCCAAATTGAGGCATTTTTACCTATTTTTTTTTTTAATTTATTTATTTATTGGCTGTGATGGGTCTTAACTGCTGCGCAGGCTTTCTCTAGTTTCAGCAAGCAGGGACTTCTCTTTGTTGCAGTGTGTGGGTTTCTGACCGCGGTGGCTTCTCTTGTTGCAGAATACAGGCTTTAGGCATGGGCTTCAGTAGCTGCAATTTAAGGGCTTAGTTGCTCTGAGGTACGTGGGATTTTCCCAGACCAGGGATCGAACTGGTATCCTTGCATTGCAAGGTGGATTGTTAACCACTGACTGGACCACCAGGGAAGCCCCAGTTTTGCCTATTTTAAAAAAATCTTAGTGTGTTGGAGAAGAAACTAATACTTATTAGCATCTGTGTTAGGAACCTCACATAAATTAAATTCTTTAATCCACAAAATAACCCCAAACCTGAAATAGGTATTTTTCATTCCATTTACAAATGATAAAACTAAAGATGTCAGAAATTAGGTAGGTTTTCCAAAAGGGACGAAATTTCAAAATTTTGGTTTACCCCACCTCTTTCTGACTCTTGAACTTGGTCTTTCTTCTCACCAGGTGGCATTGAGGGCTATGTTGAGATTTAATAAAGTAACTACTGCTGGTATTAATGCTATTAACGTCCATTTCTCATGCAAGTTTTGTGCACTTGTTGCAGTGAAAAGGGAAGAAAAGAGAAATGAGGGATGAGTTTTCTTTTCTTTCCTGGGAACAAAGAAGATGGAGAGAATAGTGAGCAGGCCTGATTATTCCTGGTTTTTACTTTAACTGTTCCTAATCTGTTGTCTATTAATAAGCTTGCTTTTCTGTCCCCTAGCTCTGCATGAGCTATATTCTGCAGCTACTATCCTTTAACTCTATGTTCATTACATCCATATCTGGTACTCACCTTTACAGCACTCTCTTTGCAAATCACCCCTTGTAGTTTTATCTTTTTGCATTATAGAAAGAAGGCAGCAATGCAACACACACAAGACAATAGACCCAACTACCAGGTTAGGGACTGCCAGACCCAGTTACCCAGCTACTTGATGCCAGCCTATGACTGTTTTTGAAACCATGCAAGAGGAAGAAGAATACAAGATCCTTACATTTTTGTTCTTCAACATCAGCCCCTGACTGTGAACCCTTCTCTATACGAATCCTCCAGATTCCTCATGGAAAGGGGGCCACAGTTCTTGAGGCACAAGCCTACTGTGTCTCCCCTCTGCCAGCTGAGGATTAAAGCCACCTTTCTATTTCCTCCAAACTTTGTCTATGTATTTTTTATTTGGCTTCAGTGGGCTGAGAAAGACAAGATTTTTGGCGGCATCACATGGGGCATTCTGCATGAACTACCTTAGGTAGCTCTTACACAGCCCTGGGGAGTGAGTAATACTCTACTCATTTCACAGATGGGGAAACAGGTTCAGAGAAGCTAGGCTGACTCCTTGAGGTCCACAGCCAGTAAATGCAGAGTCAGATTTACCCCCAAGTCTTCACTTCTCATTTCTCTTTAAAACCAAGAGTGATAAGAGGCTCAGGACAGATTTTCAGACTTCAGTAAGTATCATAGTGGAAATCTTAGGACGCAAGGATAGGGAACCTCCACTGACCTCAGGCCACACCAAATGATGGGTGGTTTCTCTCCTAGTCTCTGCAAAAGGGCTGCTGGGAACTTCCAGAGTGAAAAGCCTGCTGTAGACAAGGCAGTGGGTGTTCAAAATGCCAACATCACTTCCTTCAAAACATATGTCTATTATTGCAGCAGATTCATTGTGCACTTTTCCTGCAGGCAAAATTAATATCTAATTCACTGCCCTCATCAGGCTATGATGCATTGCAAATGCAGACAATAAATATTTTCCTTTTTTGATAATGACAGCAGATAAGCACCTTCTAAAAGGCAGAGATATCAGCACACAGGCAGCCAGGTTGCTGAGACTTGTGGACAAATAATGAAAAATAATTATTCTTCTTACATTTTCTCCAATTTCCAAATGAAAAAAAATCTCTGTTCCTTTAAGACTCACACACTTTCACTTTCAGTCCCCCCCTCCTTTTTGTCCTTTCTATTTTGGCATTTCATTTGCAAGAAGTCTCCATCTCCCTTATTTACATGTGAAAAAACTTGGAGCATCATGTGGTGAGGGTTCGGGCAGACACTGAATTCCATTCAATTCTCATTTCCTCTCTGACAGTCACCATTGAATCAATCATGTTCTCCCTGCCCTCTCTCTGACCACCTCGGAGGTCCCAAATCGCTTTTCATCTCATGTGTCAATCACCCTCAGACCATGTCCACTTTTCATTACTAACACGCTGTCACATGACCCTCTAATCTGTCACTTTCTGACAGCGGTTAGTGTGCCAATTGATTTAATTAGCAATCAATTAGCTTGTTACTATTGGAAGTAATTACCTTTTATAGAGAAAAGAGTACAGCTGGTGAGGGCAATAAAATTGCACTAATAAAACTGCATCTACTCCCCTCTGTACAGCAGAGTCACTGCACTCAAGGGCTGGCCAAATTATGGGTGACATGCACATCTTTTGAATAGTCCATGGGGATACATTCCCCTCCTTATTATGTGCAAAGCCCCTCTGTCGTTGATATTACCCAGAATTGGTGTTTTCAGGGAAAGATTGAATTCATGGATTTCAATCTTGCTCTAAAAAGCTTATATTTTGGAGCAGGAAGAGAACTTGGAGATGCACCTGGATGCTCCCTTTTCCAAAAAGGGAGTTATTAAGGTTCAGAGTGGCTAAGTGACTCGTCCAAGGTCACACAGCTAGCCAGTGCTGAAACCCTGAAGAGAAATCAGCCTCCTGACTTCTAGCCCCCACTTCTCACATGTCTGGAAGGGGCCTCTTTGCAACATTCCTGCACCTCTGTAAGTTGCTTCTCTGCATCAAGGATCAACCATATCTATGAGGGAGCTGGCAGGGAGGAGGGGGGAAGGAAGAAAGAAGGGACATATTCAAGAGAAAGACTCTCATGGTCGAGAAGATAAGACACTGTGATTTTAGAGTCACATTTTGAAAACTGGAGGGGAGAACACTCAGCCATCCAATGAGATAGGGCATGGTGCAGTCTTGGGTGGCACAGAAGTGTCATGATTTTTGGCACAATTGCCTCCTTGTACACTGACTTAAAACGCACCCTCCGCCACTCTTGACCCAGGGCCACAGTACATTTCCCGCACTTCCACTATTAAATTCAGCCTCCAAACTACTCCCCAGGCGCACGATGACTCGCTACATTAGCTCCGTGCTGAAGGAGAGGCAGTAATGAGATGACTAAGGAGACCCGGATTCCATTCATCATCCTGTTTGCTCCAATATAAGTGTTCTTTTATCAGCACTATTGGTACTGATGTCATCACAGGAGGCATAAATCACTTCACCAGTGACAGGGTCCTATTAAGGGTCATGGCCTAAAATCATTATTGACAAATTAAGGATCATACTTGGCCATTTTGTTGGTGTGCCCTCAGTTGGGGGGTTCGTCTGGTTCCCGTATCTGGTTGGAAATTAAATAGTCATTTAGAGCCCTGAGCGGCCATGTGAATTAACTCAAAGAGCAGCCACTTCTTCCTCTCCTTCAAATTTGAGAAACTCACAGTCGACTTCTGTTAAAGCAAGGAACTCCTCAGTGGAGCCTTGTGTCCTTATCATAAATTCTCCTCATTGCAGTGGCTGTGGGGACATATTGCATGACATTATAGAGTACATAATGGCACATCCTGGTCTTGAATCTGCTGCAGGCAGCTGGCAGGGGCTTGTCAGAGAATTACTGAGAATTCTCATTTGGAATGCTGTCACCTTTGTCCTTCTCTGTCACCGCCTAATGTGACTGCAGAGGACTTTTTTGGAGGGTGGATGAAATGTAGATGAGAGGGGGAAAGGTGAAGACTTAATACCATCATATTTTTCTATAATTTTGATATCCTAAATTCAAAGAAAAATGACTGCTCCTGCAACATTTGGCAAGATTAGTGTCCTTATATTTTTTAGGGTGAACACAAAACTGGCTTCCCACTTAAGTAGCTTCCAATTTTGACTTTTAGTACTCATTTTAAGCAATTTATCTGGGCATGTGAGTAAATTCAACACTGGTAATCCATGGATCATTGGCAGGATTTTGGCCGTCCAGGAGTCACTTTAGAGAATATGGTCCTCAGTTGTGATGAAAGATGTTTTAAAAAACACCTGAATAAATAGTCTTATCAGGTCTTTTGGTTGGAAAGAGTCAGTATTGGATTTCCTCCAAATTCATCTACCTATTCAATGTAATTCCACAACAGTATTAATGGTATGTCTGTGTGTGTAGGTGAACTTGTAGAGCTCATATGAAAGAATAAACAAGTAAAACTATGCAGGAGAATTCCATAAAGTAAAAATCATAGAGGATTCCTTGTTCCATCAAATTATAAAACACATTACCAATGTGTAGTTATCAAAACAGTGTGGCAGCAGTACCAAACTAGACAAGCAAAACAATGGGAAAGATGCTCAGATAAACACAAATATAAGAATTTAGTACATAATAAAAGATGCTTAAAATAATAGGGAAGAGATTGATTATTTGATAATTAATATCATCAGATCAGATCAGATCAATAACTCAGTCATGTCCGACCCCTGGCAAGCCCATGAATTGCACCACGCCAGGCCTCCCTGTCCATCACCAACTCCTGGAGTTCACTCAGACTCACATCCATCAAGTCAGTGATGCTGTCCAGCCATCTCATCCTCTGTCGTCCCCTTCTCCTCCTGCCCCCAATCCCTCCCAGCATCAGAGTCTTTTCCAATGAGTCAACTCTTCACATGAGGTGGCCAAAGTACTGGAGTTTCAGCTTTAGCATCATTCCTTCCAAAGAAATCCCAGGGCTGATCTCCTTCAGAATGGACTGGTTGGATCTCCTTGCAGTCCAAGGGACTCTCAAGAGTCTTCTCCAACACCACAGTTCAAAAGCATCAATTCTTCGGCACTCAGCTTTCTTCACAGTCCAACTCTCACATCCATACATGACCACTAGAAAAACCATAGCCTTGACTAGATGGACCTTTGTTGTCAAAGTGATGTCTCTGCTTTTGAATATGCTATCTAGGTTGGTCATAACTTTCCTTCCAAGGAGTAAGCATCTTTTAATTTCATGGCTGCAGTCACCATCTGCAGTGATTTTGCTGCTGCTAAGTCACTTCAGTCGTGTCTGACTCTGTGCAACTCCATAGACGGCAGCCCACCAGGCTCCCCTGTCCCTTGGATTCTCCAGGCAAGAACATTGGAGTGGGTTGCCATTTCCTTCTCCAATGCATGAAAGTGAAAAGTGATAGTGAAGTCACTAGGTCGTGTCTGACTCTTAGCGACCCCATGGACTGCAGCCCAGCAGGGTCCTCCGCCCAGTGATTTTGGAGCTCCAAAAAATAAAGTCTGACACTGTTTCCACTCTTTCCCCATCTATTTCCCATGAAGTGATAGGACCAGATGCCATGATCTTCATTTTCTGAATGTTGAGCTTTAAGCCAACTTTTTCACTGTCCTCTTTCACTTTCATCAAGAGGCTTTTTAGTTCCTCTTCACTTTCTGCCATAAAGGCGGTGTCATCTGCATATCTGAGGTTATTGATATTTCTCCCAGCAATCTTGATTCCACCTTGAGCTTCTTCAAGCCCAGCGTTTCTCATGATGTACTCTGCATATAAGTTAAATAAGCAGGGTAACAATGTACAGCCTTGATGTCCTCCTTTTCCTATTTGGAACATAATTTGACTAATATTTTGGAGAAATAATTTACTAATGCATACCTTATAAAACTTTAACTTCCTTAAAAATATGTGTAAAATATGAACCTACAAAAGTAAGGAAGACACTTGCAAGCAAAAGTTTCTATAATTTTGGGAAAGGGAAGGCCTTTCTAAATATGACACCAAAAGCAGAAACCACAAAGCAATAAAGATGAAAGATTTAATTACATAATAATTTTACAAATATGGCAAAAATTAAAATTAAGAGCAAAAAACAAACTAAGAACACATAAAGTAGACAAAGGGTAGATAAAGAGTGCCTACTCTAACAGAAAAAAAAAAAATGGATAAATGTAGAATCTGCCTGCAATGCAGGAGACCCAGGTTTGATCCCTGGGTGGGAAAGATCCCCTGGAGAAGGGAATGGCTACCCATGCTAGTATTCTTGCCTGGAGAATTCCATGGACAGAGAAGCCCGACAGGCTATAATCCATGGGTCACAAAGAGTTGGACATGACTGAGTAACTAGCACTTACTTCTTTACTTATAAAGAGACTACTTATTAAAACAGAAAAATGAATAACCAATAATTTCAAGGACCACACAAGTAATTGAGGAAATGTTTTGAAATAATAAAAACAATGGAAAATATACCACTTTCACTTATCAAATTGGGAGCATTTTAAAATAATACACACAATGCTAGTGAGTATGTGAGAATTTAGGTACATTCATATTTTGCCTATGGGTATATAATTGTTATAATATTACTGAAAAGCAATTTGATAAGTTACCAAAGTCATTTTTATAAAGTACATTTTTCTCTGGTGAACAACACAACTGCTAGAAATTTACACTAAAAAATACTTAATAAGTATGTGAAAACATTCTTAGCATATTGTTCATGAAGTACTATTTAGAACATTTTTGAAAACTGCTAAGAACCTAATTTTCCAATAGTATAGGAAGAGACTGTTGAACACAATTATAATTTATTAAAAAAGAAAGAATGAAAACAACCTAAAATTTCAATAGTGAGTACTTAGTGTAGTAGTTGTAGATCTACTTATATGGATAGATTTTTACAGTATCTTTTTAAACAGAGAGTGGGTTGCAAAGCATGAAAAAGACTGATTTGCATGAGGGAGACATATATATACATAATTAGAAACTTTGGTAGACTTTAAATCTCCAATTTAATTTAGTCAATTTTAATGTGATTATGAGTTTGATGTATTATATTAAAATTTTTTTCTTCCTTGAAAAGAAGCACAAATTATAATTTTGCATATGGAGGCAAAATGCTAATGTAATAAAGAAATTATTTCTTTGGGGGCCTTAAGCTCAAACCTTCAAATTTGTACTGTTCCTTGTGAAATTATTCCATCAAACTGAAATTAAAACCGAAAGATCTAACTGGGTCTGGTCAGCTTGCCTTGCTGTTCCAGATAACTGCTGGAAATTTTCATCTTCCACAAAAGCATCAAGCAACAATTATGATTGAAACCTTACACGGAGCTGATACATTGATTCAGCTAATATTAACTGAGCACTTTCATTTATCCCAGTGAACTTCCTGATGGGGTTAGGTTGTTATAACTGGTCTCTGAACAGAATGGAGAGAAGTAGCAAAGAGTCAAAGCCTGGTACTGGTGCCAGGAGAAGGAGGCCAGGTATCAGAACTCAAGCTTACAGCGACAATGAACCCAAGGCATGGCTCAAGTGAAAATGCAAGGAATCTGACCATGAACATCGGCAACTGCTGCATTTTTTTCTTTTTTTTTTTAAGTTTATTTATTTTAAAATTTACAATATTGTGTTCGTTTCTGCCATATATCAACATGAATCAGTCACATATGCCCTCTTCCTCTTGAACTTCACTCCCACGTCCCATCCTATCCCACCCATTTAGGTTGTCACAGGGCCCCAGATTTGAGCTTCCTGCGTCATAAAGCAAATTTCCACTGGCTGTCTAATTCTGCATATGGTAATGTATATTTCAGCACTACTCTCAATTTGTCCCACCCTTTCCTTCCCTCCCTGTGTTCACAAGTCTGTTCTCTATGTATGCGTCTCCATTGTTCCCCTGCACATAGGCTCATCTTTCTAGACACCATATATATGTGTTAATATACAATATTTGTCTCTCTTTCTGACTTACTTCACTCTGTATTATAGACTCTAGTTTCATCCAATTCATTAGAACTGAGTAGTCAAACAAACTGCTACATTTTCAAGTTACATTTTTGTCACATTCATTCAAGAATTTTCATAGATCATTTGCATATTATTAAATATTTTCAAAACACTTTCTGAGATAGGTAACTGACCTACTATAACCTGGAAGTGAAGACCTCACCTCTGTTGATTAGATGGGTCTGCCATACATGTTGGGAAGCCAACTCCATCAAAAGTAACTTCTCTTCTTTTCTGCATGGTGGGCTGCTTTGGTGAAGAGACTGGGAGAGTAGGGATGGTGAGGGTTGCTTTATGGAGCTGAATCTGGTGGTATGAGGTCTCTTTCCATGAAGATTACTCTGCAGAGAATTCTAGGACCTGGAATGAAGACAGTTGATGGTGTTGGTAAACCAGAGACCACCCAGGTATGGCAGGAGGACCAACACAAATATTGATGGCTGGAATGAGGAGTCAGGAAATTGGAAAACTGGGGAGAAGGAATGAGAGCCAGGATACAGTGGGTATCTGGAGGGCCCTTTTGGACCAGCCCATGAGGGTAGAGATGTGGCCTTATGAGAGTTCCCACCCTCTCTGTATTGAGCTTTCCCAACTCCAGCCACAGCCAAGCCTCACCTGAAATAATCTTTTTTCAAGTCAACTTCCTTTTTGACTCTTATGTAAATTCAAATTTTAAACATTGTACACCGCTATTAAATGGAAAACCAGTTTCATTTACCATAAAGAGATGGTAATTTCAAAAGTATATAACACAAGCCAAATATTGTGGTTGTTGTTTAATTGTTAAGTTGTATCCAACTCTTTTGCGACCCCCATGAACTATATCCCACCAGGCTCCTCTTTCCTTTGGATTTCCCAGTCAAGAATACTGGAGTGGATAGCCATTTTCTTCTCCAGGGGATCTTCCCGACTCAGAGATTGAACCCACATCTCCTCCACTGGCAACTGGATTCTTTACTGCTGAGTTACCGTTGCGTGGATGTGTGTTAAGTCACTTCAATTGTGTCCGACTCTTTGTGACCCCATGGACTGAAGCCCACCAGACTCCTCTGTCCATGGGATTCTCTAGGCAAGAATATTGGAGTGGATTGCCATTTCCTTTTCCAGGGGATCTTCCCAATCCAGGGATCGAACCCACTTTTCTTGCATCTCTGGCACTGCAAGCAGATTCTTTACCACTGGGCCACTAGGGAAGTCCTGATTAACCATTAGCATTGAATATTTTCTGCTGAAGGTTCTGAGCCTAGAGTTCATTGTCTCCTTGTTAAAAAGGAACTTAACTGAAATTACGGAGGCCATAAAGACCAGCACAAATGCCTTGAACTCATCAAAAGGACTGAGAACATTCCATGGAAAGCCACTCTTGTTCCTATGTGGGCTTCAGTGGTTTTTAACTCCTTATTTTTGTGCAACACCTAAAACCATAGGCTACCCTGAGCAAAATTACATTGTGAATCTCCCAAGGGGTGTCCTCCTTTTTCAGGGTGTGCTGCTCAGAGACCTAGGCACCAGTTGGGAGCAAGGTGACCTGGAACAGAGGGATCCAGGGTCTCTGGAGCCTACTCTCAGTCTCAGTGTCTGATAGTGGCAGGAATGATGCCTGGTCTCATGCACACAGGGAGCAAAGGCGTTTGAGGGAGGACCCCCAGAGGCAGGCTGTGGTGAACACATCCCTGTGATCCTGTGCAAAGACCTCAACGTGGAGCCTATAGGACATTCTGAGACCATGGGGCAGGAGTAGCCCTTGGCACTGAATGAACTGTCACTGGAGGCTTGAGAAAGAGAGGTCTAAAGTGTCTGTCCTTGGGGAAGATTCAGAAGAGGATGGAAGGTGGGGCTCAGGACACTCAGGTCAGCCACAGGTGTGATGAGATGTCACCTAGAGCCCCCGCTCAGTAGGCAGGAGGAGGGTGTGGGAGAACTGCACGCTGGGACTCCCATCTCATCTCCCCCTCCTTTCTCTCTCCTCTTCCCCTCCATCTCCCCCTCCCACACCTGCCACACCCTATCAGAGCCCTGTATTATCAGAGCAGCAGGTTCTGGGATCATCCAGCCCTAGTCCCTCACCTTACAAACAGGAAGACTGAGGCCCAGGGCAGAGTGTGCCTGTCCACCCTGGTCCATGCTTCCTGCCTCTCAGGGGCAGGCCTCTCCACCAGTTTCTGGCCCAGTGTCATTTTTGTGCGCCACAGGCTGCCAGGCAGAAGTACATTTCTGAGGGTCCCCTGGAGACCATTATGCCTGGTGACTGCAAGGTGAGAAGACTCATTCAGCCAGTCACAGCCTTGGGATGAGGGAGCTCTCCTGACAACCCCAAACTGCAGAGAAGATTCATTTTTCTTCAAAGAAAGGGATTTTTTTTTTTCCTTATAGGTACTGAGGACTCACAGTACCCTCTTAAACTTTTTTTTTCCCAGTTATAATATTTCAGCCTTGAATCATTAGAATTTCTTTCTAGAACAAGTGACCCCCAATTTGCCGCTTCCTGGCCCTGGCCCTCACAGTCATGCTCTCTGCGCTGAGTGGAGGCAGAGGGCACAGCTCCGTCCCTCTTCACTCCAGCTGCAGTTCAGGGCCCCTGCCCTACCCTCATCCACAGTGGGCTTTGAGGGCTTGAGCAGGTCATAGCCACAGCCTGGCTCCAGGTCTGCCTCTAACACTGTGGAGTGTTAAGACTATCAGAAACTTAGGCTTCATTCAGCTCTCAAATTTTGAAGACAGAGCTTCAGGGAGAGACAGAGAGAGAGTGAGAGAAAGGAGGGAGGGAGAAAGGGAGGAAAGGAAGTAAGAAAGAGAGAGAGGAGAAGGAAGAGAAATGTTTTTCTGGAAGGACTGAGGAAAGGAGATCCAAGATGAGATGCTCAGGGGAGATAATGGGAGCTGGAAAACAGGAAGTGAGCAAGTGGCGTGATGCTCCCCTCCTACCACGTGCTACCATAAAGCAGCTTCCTCCCCTGCTGCCTGTGTTGGGAGGTGCTAGAGGACAAAGACACAGAGAGAGTCCTTGCCATGGATGGAAGTCAGTGTACCCAACAAGGGACTAGAGAGCAGTATCTGCCTTGTTCCAGGCCCTCACTGAATGCTGGACAATCTTTGGCTTAGCTCTGAAATGTATGAGTGGGCAGTTGTATTTACAGGACTCTCTTCTGTGTCCATGTGTGACACCATGCCCCTTCCCCTGAGGGCAGGACCTCTGCCTTTCCATCACTGCACCAACACCTAGCACCACGCTTGCCTGGCTCATCACTGGGGGAGTCAGTGGTGAGTGAACAGATGCAGGATTGAATGGATGAAGGGTGTGTGTTCAGGGGATGGGGAGCTGTCCGGGAGCCTTGGTAGCTTCGGAAGGTAGGTGGGGTGGGTGCAATCAGAGGAGAGACCCAAACGAGGTGCTCTGACAGCACCTCACTGGTAACCAGCCCAGAATCACATGTATCCTTGGCTACTTGGCTGAACTGAGGACCCCACTTGTTCCTTGATCATTTGGTGACACAGCCTAATCACAGGTACAAGGTGTCCCATTCTTTTCCTCTAGGTTTCATTAATGACAGAGAAGAGTGAGGTCCAGAGAGGAGCTCAAAGCAATATTTTTGGAGATATTAAATTTTATTATTAAAAATCAACTCTAATTTTACTTAAAATGTACTAAGAAAACATGTGGAAGAAAAGGAGAATAATTGCTCATAATTTCACATCTTTTAAAATTATTTGCATTAATAAAATTCTTCTACAAACCTCATCCCACTCCTTAGAGAAAACAAGTGATGACAGGATGATGGTTTGCTATGTATCTTTCTCATCTATTTCCTGGGCTTCCAGAGATATATTTATATACGTGTTTCTTTTTCTTCAAATATTGAAATGGTGCCATACATATCACTCTACAAATGGCTTTCAAATTTAACCATATACAATAGATTTTTTCTACTTCAATACAGTGAAGTCTACTTTATTCTTGTTCATGGCTGCATTGTTTTCAGTGCAATCACTACAGGACAACACATGTATCTCATCTCCTATTAACGGACATTTCCGTGTGCCCACTTTTATATCATTTCTCATCTTTGTTGTTACTTCAAAAAGTGTTGTAGGAGAAATCCCTTGTACACATATCCACATTATTTAATTGTAATTCCTGTAAGACAGATTCTTATGTGAAAGATGGCTGGCTGTTAAGGTATACACATTTGAAATTGTAATAGATAAAGTAAATTGTTAGGCAAAAGTATTTTAGTTTATACTTTCCATCAGTGAAACATGAGTACCCATTTTCCTATACTCCCAGCAGCATTGTGCTATCAATTAAAATTACACTTTTTGAAAATTTGGTAGATACAAAATGCACCATTATTACTGTCTTAAATTGCTTTAAAATATTGTTCAGGATGAGTTCATTTTCATATATTTATTGTCTGTTAATATTTCTTTTCTGAATTTCTTGTTCATATTTTTCACCCCTTCTTGTACTGATTTAAAACAAGTAAAGTTATTACATATTGGAGAAATTGATCTTTGGTTATTAAATATGTTGCAAATGTTTAGTGGCATCTGCCATTCAGGTACTTTACTTTTATCTGGCTAATTATCACTTCCTTTCTTTTTATCATTTTTTGAGTTTGTATCATGCTAACACAGGCTTTCCCTAACCCCTAACTGTAGAATACAGTCAGCTCCATGGTCATTTAATAGTCTTCCCAAGTGGCTCAGAGGTAAAGAATCTGCTTATCAATACAAGAGATGTGGGTTCATCCTTGGGTTGGGAGGATCCTCTGGAGGAGGAAATGGTAACCCACTTCAGTATTCTTGCCTGTTAAATCCCATGGAAAGAGGGGCCTGGCAGGCTACAGTCCATAGGGTTGCAAGAGTCAGACATGATTTAGTGACTAAACCACCACCATCACAAGCTGTCTTTGTATCACTTATTGATTAATCTATTATTTTCCTACACATTTGACTCACATTATAAATACTTTTTAAAATGCAATTTTATGTAAATATTTGAGAAATAGAAAGTTCTTGAGATGTCTCCAAGACTCATTCATGTCAAAACTATTTTCATGACAATATAAATACACTGTAAGAACAATATGCTCTCATTCTCTCGTGTCCAGAAGCTATGTGACATGCCATGGTGTTCTTGCCCTGATGGCTACTGAAATGTGTGCTTGTTTAATCTTTCATTTCAAAAGTTTGTTTTGATTTTTAATAGGGTAAATATTGATAAATACAACTTATACATAAAATTCTTTGGGGTCCCCAGTAAATTTTAAGAATTATGTAAATAGGTCCTCAGACCAAAAAGTTTAGGAACTGTTGGTCTAGGCAGATATAGTATGCTTATTCTATGACTCTGCATTTCCCTGGCACATTCTGCCTAGCCTGCGAGAACACATACTCTAGACTGAGAGACAAACAGTGCAAGTAGAGAGAAACAGCACAGCTCTAAAAGGATTTATGTCACATCATCTGTCACCTCTGCTTAATAGTTCTATAAATTTGAGCAAGGAGTCTAGCCCAATACAGCCCCTAGACTGTGAATTCTACCAAAGTTTTCCTTTAGTAAAGATTATCAAGACACTTTTTCAAATCAAGATGCAAAAATTTCTAGCTCCTGAGATTCCTGTTCCTGACTCTTCTTGAAACTGTTTAGGAAAGAAAACCAGTTTGTGTCTTACTGGTCAAGAGATGCAATAGAACTCCCAGGCTGAGGGTTTTGGTCATTTACTTTCTGTCAGATGTAGCATCTACTCCATGGGATGGAGAGACTGGGATCAGCAGGGATCTGGACCCTTGAAACACAGCATGGTGCCCTGAAATCATTGCAACTTACAAGCCTGACATTGGCAGTCAGCCCTGCCAGCATGCAGGGATATAATAAGATGGGAAAAAACAAGGGTCATCAGAATTCAAGTTCAAGAGGCATTGCAAATATTGTCTAGTAGTGAGTATAATGTTTATTTTGTGAATAAATTGCCTTTCAAACTCCCCAAACAGCAGTTGTGCAATATGTACTTGTAAACACTTGCTTGATAGCAAGCTCACTACCTCATGATATAACCTTCACTGTTGAACAATTTGCATTATTACCTCTATCTAGAATGTCCTTACCCTCCCCTCCCCACTACACATAAACACACAGAAGCTTTGGATGGCAATTGCTACTTCACTTGCATGTCAGTTCCTTCAGAAACCCCTCTCTGACTCTTCCTCCTCTAATCTCTGTCTAGTGAGTTGAAGATACTCCCTTGTACTCTTAGAGCACACTTGCTTACCTTCAGCTTACTGGAGAAGACTCACACATGTATACCTGTGGTGGATTCATTTTGATATTTGGCAAAACTAATACAATTATGTAAAGTTTAAAAATTAAAAAAAAAAAAAGTCCCTTGGACAAGGAGATCAAACCAGTCAATCCTAAAGGAAATCAACCCTGGATATTCATTGGAAGGACTGATGCTGAAGCTCCAATACTCTGGCCACCTGATGCAAAGAGCTGACTCATTGGAAAAGACCCTGATGCTGGGAAAGACTGATGGCAGGAGGAGAAGTGGGTGACAGAGGATAAGATGGTTGGATGGCATCACCAACTCAATGGACATGACTTTGAGCAAACTCCAGGAGGTACTGAAGGATAGGGAAGCCTAGCATGCTGCAGTCCATGGGGTTTCAAAGAGACAGATATGACTTAGGAACTGAACAATAACAACAAATGCACTTAGACAGAATGATCTGCCATAACAAATCACCACAAACTGTGTGACTTTTAACAGAAATGTATTCTCTTACTGTTGTGGAGGCTAGACATCTGAAATTGAGGTGTTGTCCAGGCTGTGCTTCTTCAAAACTCTCTGAGGGGAAATCCTTTCTCCCTCTTCCAGCTTTTACAGGGTGTCAGCATCTCTTACCTTCCCTGGCTACATCACTGAAAGAGGGCATAGTAACCTACCCCAGTATTTCTGCCTGGAGAATCCAATGGATAGGGGAACCTGGTCCATAGGGTTGCAAAGAACTGAACACAACTAAAGCAAATGAGCATGCACTTACGCATGTCTTTTGAGGAGTCACTGTTCAACCCACTACATAGAGGGTAGTAAAATGGATACCTTTGGATCAAATTCAGCCCTTTCCTGCATAATCTTTTATGCATTTGAACATTTCACCTAAGTATCTAGTTTTCCAACTTTGGAAAAATCAGAAAGTCTTTAAATATTGGGACTGCCTTTCCAAAGGCATACATCAGGGGAGTTGAATGGAAGTTGCACCTTTTAGGAGATGTCTATGTTCTCTAGTTTACCAAGTCCTCACCACTTTCCAGCCCAATTTGACTTGACCTGTCAAGTCCCTATAGGCTTTTGACTTTGTGACTCATAATTTAAGCTTAGTAATTATTGCTCCCACCAGACATTAAGTTGTCTTATTTGACTTTGCATTCCTAGAATCTAAGTTAGTACATAATACAGAGTAGTTTCTCAAAAAAGAAATTTGTCAGATTAAAGAATGTAGAATTCACACTGAACAGAAATATGTTTTCCTTTAATTCCTACCTGCAAACAGGTCTTATTCCTGAAATAATAGCCACATAGAATGAAGGTTGTCTTTCTTCCATTTAAAAATCCTATACAATTAAAAATTCTCCTTGCATGGCCCTGTAACAAACCTTTCTCTGTTCCCCCCTAAAATACTTAATATACAAGAGGATAGCCACAGTTGTACTAACATTAACTCTGATTATATCTCTATTAACAAAGAGGGGTGTTGGGAGGCAATCTAAGATGGTGGCATAAGAAGATCCTTGCAGAGGATGAGATGGTTGGATGGCATCATTGACTCAATGGACATGAATTTGAGCAAACTCCAGGAGATGGTTAAACACAGGGAAGCCTGGCACACTGCAGTCCATGGGGTTGCAGAGTCAGACACAATTTTGCAACTGAACAATAACAACAAATGCATTTAGACATAATGATCTGCCATCTGTGCAAACCCAATGCACACACCAATTTTATAGTCATACATAGAAAATCCACCACTAAAAATGAACTGTTAATTGGCTGAACAGATCTTTCACAACAAGGGATAAAAGGACCACGTGGGTAGGAGAGGCAGAGATGGAGAATCACAGAAAAACACATACCTGGTATGGCAACCCTCAAAAGGAAAGGATCTTGTGGATCCAGAGCTAGTCCCAAAGGAGAGAAAAGTTCATGCCTCATGTTGCTCACCAATACTTGGGAGCTGGCACTGGAGATAAGAAGCCTCCCAAAACATTTGGCTTTGGAAACCAACAGACCTTATGTCTGGGAGATGTGGGAACTGTGGGGATCTATACTTCTTTTGAAGAATGTATGTGGTCTCACTAATCCTGGGACCCGGTACAAAGGCAATAGTTAGAGAAGTGCCTGGACTATATGTGAAGGAGATTCATTTGTTAATGTAAAGCATCTGCCAGAGGGACAGGGGTGAGTTGGGACTTTCTCTGAGAGTGGAGATGTTGGCAAGTGCCATTTTTGTACCGTATACCTTTGTAGTGCAGGTAAGGAACATGTGGACACAGTTGCTAAAGTCATAAGCCTGTCTTGTGTCCATTGCTCTTTTCCTGCATTGCTGAAGCCCTGGATGTGCCCTGCCCTCAATACACTCCCACAGCCTCTCTAAAACCAGCAGGCAAGCACAGTTCACATAGAAACAAATGCCTTTTAATCACCTAGTCCTGGTGGCCAGAAGGGCTTATGTTCCTGGGCCCCACAGGATTGAATAATTAAAGACAGTGCTGAGTAGGCTATTGCACCCAGAACATTGCAGAGACAGCAGACTGAAATGCACTGCCAGCCTGCCTGTGAAAAAGGCCCATTTATTTGCCTTGGAACTTCAACCTGAGGGACAGGCTTCTGGTTTTCTATATACCTAGAAGTGGGAGGCTCTCTCATGGAAGACGGGCAGACACCATTTTTATTTCTTCCCTTGGCCTCATCACGGCTTGCTGGCACATCTTAAAAAACAGCATATTATAAACTCATTTGAAGCCTCAATTTTTGCCACTGTCACCCAGAGAACATCTGTAGATCTCTTGGTCTGGAGGTCAGCAGTGATTATGAATGCAGTACCACCAGACTATATTTATTTGCATACTTTAAAAGCTGCTGCATAAGGAGCTGGCTTCCAATCAGTGTGAAACTAGGTGCTGTATGAGATCCATCTCACTGGAACACTGACAGGTCTTGGCACACCCTCAACAACCGGGACCTATAAAGAATAAACCAGGCTATGTAGACAATCACAAATGTTCAAGAGACAACCAAGAATGATGGTAAGGTTGACTGATAAGATTCATCTCCTGCACAATGCCACATCTGAAATACTGGGAGAGTTAGCTATTCTGTCTAATATTTAGAAACACAGAGAGTCAAGTAAAATTAGAAAACAAAGAAATATGTTCAAAAAGAAATCCCTTAAAGAGACCTTAATGAAATAAAGATAATTAATCTTTGATAAAGAATCCAAAGTAATGGTCATAAAGAGTGAGAAGAATGAATGAACACAGTGAGAACTTCAACAAAGAGATAGAAAATATAAGAAAGTATCAAACAGAAGTCACAAAGCTGAAGAATACAATAACTTAACTGAAAAACACAGTTGAGGGCATTCCACAGCAGACTAGATGAAGCAAATAATGAATCATTGGGAAAACAGGAGAATGGAACTCACCCAAACAGAGCACAAAAAAGGAAATAAATTTTAAAAAATAAAGATAGCTTAAGGGACCTATGGGATGATATCAAACAGAATAACATTCATATTATAGAGGTCTCAGAAGGAGAAGAGAGAGAGAGGGAAGTAACAGTTATTTAAAGAAAAAATGGCTAAAAGCACCCTTAACCTGGGAAAGAAGAAAGGTAACAAGGTCCAGGAAGCATAGAGCATTCCAAATAAGATGAATTCAAAGAGATCCACACCAAGACACATTTTAATTAAACTATCAAAAGTTAAAGACAAAGAATTTTAAAAGAAGGAGAAGAAAAACAACACATTACACACAAGGGAACCCCTACAAGACTGTCACCTGGTTTTTCAGCAGAATCTTTGCAGGACAGAATGCAATGGCATGATCTATTTAAAGTGCTGAAAGGAAATACTTTCAACCAAGTTCTCTATCCAACAAGGTTATCATTCAAAACTGAAGGAGAGATAGAGTTTTTCAGACAAACAAAAGGTAAAGGAGTACATACCCAACTTATATCAATGGATTGATCATCCAGATATAATTGGCCTTACAAGAAATGTTAAAGGGAGTTGTTTAAGCTGAAAAGAAAAGGTGCTAACTAATAGAAACAAACACATAATAATAAAAATCTCACTGATAAAGGAAAATATACAGTAAAAGTCATAGACTATTTACAAAACCAGTTTAAATGCTAAGAAAAAAATTAGGGACTGGAATGCAAAAGTAGGAAGTCAAGAAACACCTGGAGTAACAGGCAAATTTGGCCATGGTATACAGAATGAAGCAGGGCAAAGGCTAATAGAGTTTTGCCAAGAGAACGCACTGGTCATAGCAAACACCCTCTTCCAACAATACAAGAGAAGACTCTACACATGGACATCACCAGATGGTCGATACTGAAATCAGATTGACTATATTCTTTACAGCCAAAGATGGAGAAGCTCTATACAGTCAGCAAAAACAAGACCGGGAGCTGACTGTGGTTCAGATCATGAACTCCTTATTGCCAAATTCAGACTTAAATTGAAGAAAGTAGGGGAAACCACTAGACCATTAAGGTATGCTATGCTATGCTAAGTCACTTCAGTTGTGTCCAACTCTGTGTGACCCCATAGATGGTAGCCTACCAGGCTCCCCCATCCCTGGGATTCTCCAGGCAATAACACTGGAGTGGGTTGCCATTTCCTTCTCCAATGCATGAAAGTGAAAATCCCTTATGATTATACAGTGGAAGTTAGGAATAGATTTAAGGGACTAGATCTGATAGAGTGCCTGATGAACTATGGACGGAGGTTTGTGACATTGTACAGGAGACAGGGATCAAGACCATCTCCATGGAAAAGAAATGCAAAAAAGCAAAATGGTTGTCTGAGGAGGCCTTACAAATAGCTGTGAAAAGAAGGGAAGTGAAAAGCAAAGGAGAAAAGGAAAGATATAAGCATCTGAATGCAGAGTTCCAAAGAATAACAAGGAGAGATAACAAAGCCTTCTTCAGTGATCAATGCAAAGAAATAGAGGAAAACAACAGAATGGGAAAGACTAGAGATCTCTTCAAGAAAGTTAGAGATACCAAGGGAACATTGCATGCAAAGATGGGCTCGATAAAGGACAGAAATGGTATGGAACTAACAGAAGCAGAAGATATTAAGAAGAGGTGACAAGAATACACAGAAGAACTGTACAAAAAGGATCTTCATGACCCAGATAATCACGATGGTGTGATCACTGACCTAGAGCCAGACATCCTGGAATGTGAAGTCAAGTGGGCCTTAGAAAGCATCATTAAAAACAAAGCTAGTGGAGGTGATAGAATTCCAGTGGAGCTATTTCAAATCCTGAAAGATGATGCTGTGAAAGTGCTGCACTCAATATGCCAGCAAATTTGGAGAACTCAGCAGTGGCCACAGGACTGGAAAAGGTCAGTTTTCATTCCAATCCCAAAGAAAGGCAATGCCAAAGAATGCTCAAACTACTGCACAATTGCACTCATCTCACATGCTAGTAAAGTAATGCTCAAAATTCTCCAAGCCAGACTTCAGCAATATGTGAACCGTGAACTTCCTGATGTTCAAGCTGGTTTTAGAAAAGGCAGAGGAACCAGAGGTCAAATTGCCAACATCCGCTGGATCATGGGAAAAGCAAGTGAGTTCCAGAAAAACATCTATTTCTGCTTTATTGACTATACCAAAGCCTTTGACTGTGTGGATCACAATAAACTGTGGAAAATTCTGAAAGAGATGGGAATACCAGACCCCCTGACCTGCCTTTTGAGAAACCTATATGCAGGTCAGGAAGCAACAGTTAGAACTGGACATGGAACAATAGACCGGTTCCAAATAGGAAAAGGAGTACGTCAAGGCTGTATATTGTCACCCTGCTTATTTAACTTCTATGCAGAGTACATCATGAGAAACGCTGGACTGGAAGAAGCACAAGCTGGAATCAAGATTGACAGGAGAAATATCAATCACCTCAGATATGCAGATGACACCACCCTTATGGCAGAAAGTGAAGAGAAACTAAAAAGCCTCCTGATGAAAGTGAAAGAGGAGAGTGAAAAAGTTGGCTTAAAGCTCAACATTCAGAAAATGAAGATCATGGCATCTGGTCCCATCACTTCATGAGAAATAGATGGGGAAACAGTGGAAACAGTGTTATTTTGGGGGGCTCCAAAATCACTGCAGATGGTGATTGCAGCCATGAAATTAAAAGATGCTTACTCCTTGGAAGGAAAGTTATGAACAACCTAGATAGCATATTCAAAAGCAGAGATATTACTTTGCCAACAAAGGTCTGTCTAGTCAAGGCTATGGTTTTTTCCAGTAGTCATGTATGGATGTGAGAGTTGGACTGTGAAGAAGGCTGAACACCGAAGACTTGATGCTTTTGAACTGTAGTGTTGGAGAAGACTCTTGAGAGTCCCTTGGACTGCAAGGAGATCCAACCAGTCCATTCTAAAGGAGATCAGTCCTGGGTGTTCTTTGGAAGGAATGATGCTAAAGTTGAAACTCCAGCACTTTGGCCACCTCATGCAAAGAGTTGACTCATTGGAAAAGACTCTGATGCTGGGAGGGATTGGGGCAGGAGGAGAAAGGGACGACAGAGGATGAGATGGCTGGATGGCATTACCGACTCAATGGACGTGAGTTTGAGTGAACTCCAGGAGTTGGTGATGGACAGGGAGGCCTGGAGTGCTGCAATTCACGGGGTGGCAAAGAGTTGGACACAACTGAGCGACTGAACTGAACTGAACTGAACTGATATGTATATTTCAGAGCAATCACAAAGCAAAAACTTAGAGTAGATACACAAAATATAATGAGAAAAGTGTCTAAACATAACACTAAAGAAAGTCACTAAACCACAGAAGAAGAGAGCAAAAGAAAAAGAAAGAGGAGCTACAAAAGGAAAACAGAAAATAAGTAACAAAATGTCAATAAGTACATACTTATCAATAATTACTGTAAAGGTAAATGAACTAAATTCTTCAGTCAGAAGACAAAGAGTGGCTGTATGGATAAGAAAACAAGAGCCATCCATATGTTGCCTACAAGAGACCCACATCAGATGTAAGGACACACACAGATTAAAAGTGAAGGGATGAAAAGAAGATAATGCATGCAAATAAAAAAAGAAAAGAAAGCTGGTGTAGCTAAAGTCAGATAAAACAGAATTTAAAACCAAGACTATACTTAATAAAAGGCAAAGAAGGGCATTGCATAATGATAAAAAGATCGATAAAAAAGGATATAATATTTATAAATATTTATGCACCCCAAAGTGGAGTATCTAAATATATAAAGTAAATGTTAGCAGACCTGAAGGGAGAAATAGCAATACAATAATAGCAAGGGACTTTAATACCCCACTTACATCAATGGGTATATCATTCAGACAGAAATTCAATAAAGAAACCATTTTAAATGAGATGATAAACCAGATGACCTTAAAAGATATATATATATATATAGAACATTTCATCCCAAAGTACTAGAATACATATTCTTCTCAAATGTGTAGGAAACATCTCTAGGATAGATCACATATTAGGCCACAAAAAAATTATCTATAAATAAGATTGAAATCATATCAAGCATCTTTCCTGACCACAAAGGTATGGAACTAGAAATCAATATGTGGAGATTAAACAACACACTACTGAACAAAAAATAAGTCAATTAAAAATCAAAAGGGAAATTAAAAACTACTTTAAGCCAAATGAAAAAGGAAATATAACATTCTAAAATCTATGAGATACAGCAAAGCAATTCTAAAAGGGAAGTTCATAGAAATGCAGACCTACATTAAGAAATAAAAATCTCAAATAAACAATTTAACTTTACACTTAAGAAAACTAAAAAAAAGAACAAAGCCCAAAGTTAATAGAAAGCTAATAATAAAGATCAGAGTGGAAATAAATGAGATGGAGCCTGAAAAAATCAGAAAATAGAGAATAGCATTGAAACGTATATATTACCATATGTGAAATAGATGACCAGTCCAAGTTTTATGCATGAAACAGGGGACTCAAAGCCAGTGCATGGGGACAACCCAGAGGGATGGGATGGGGAGAGAGGTGGGAGGAGGGTTTGGGATGGGGGACACATGTATACCCATGGCTGGTTCATGTCAATGTATGGCAAAAACCACCACAATATTGTAAAATAATTAATTGCCTCCAATGAAAATAAATAAACTTAAAAAAATAAGAAAATATCAATGAAACTAAGAGCTGGTTCTTTGAAAAGATAAAAAAACTGGCAAACCTTTAGCTTGACTCACCAAGCAAAAACAAGAGAGGGCTCAAATAAATAAGGTCAGAAATGAAAAAGAAAGTTAAAACTGATAACATGATTTTTGGGGAAATATTATAAAGCTGCTATGAACAATCATACATCAACAAATAGGACAACCTATAAAAAATGGATAAATTCTGGGAAAAATGCAACCTTCCAAGACTGAATCATGAAGAAATAGAAAATCTGAATAAGTCAATGATTAGTAAGAAGATTGAGTCAGTAGTAAATACCTCCACACCCCAAACCAAATTGAAAATTGAGCACCAGATGGTTTCACAGGTGAATTTTACTAAAAAGATTTAACATCTAATCTTCTCAGTTCTCCAAAAAGACAGAATAGGAGGAAACATTTCTAAACTCATTTTGCAAAGCTAGCATTACCTTGATACCAAAATCAGACAAAGATGCCACAAAAAGAAAATTACAGGCTAATATTCATAATGAACATAAATGCAAAAAATCTTCAATAAAATATTTGGAAACTGAGTTCAAAATTATATTAAAATGATCAAGCACCATGTTTAAGTGGGATTTATTACAGGAATATAGGGATGGTTCAATATTTGCAAATCAGCATGATACACCACATTAGTAAAATAAGGGATAAAACTCATATGATCATCTCAGTAAAGGCAGAAAAAGCATTTGACAAAATTCAATATCCATTTATGATAAAAAAAAAATGAAAAGACAACCTACTGAATGGCAGAAAATTTTACAAATCATATATCTAATAAGGTGTTAATATCCAAAATATAAAAGGAACTCAGACAATTCAGAAGCAAGAAGAAAAAAAAAATCCATGCAACCTGATTAAATATAAATAGACATTTTTCATAGACATACAAATGGCCAATAGACCCTTGAAAAGATACCAGTATCTCTAATAATCAGAGAAATGCAAATCAAAACAGCAATGAGATGTCACCTCACACTTGTTAGAATGGCTATTGTGAAAAAGGCAAAGAATAACAAGTGTCAAAGAGGATAAAAAGGAAAAGGAACCCTAGTACACTATTGATGGGAATGTAAGTTGGTGCAGACACTGCATTAAAAGAAGAAGTTCCTCAAAAAATTAAAAATAGAACTTTCATATGATCGAGGTATTCATTTCACTTCTGGGTATTTATCTGAGGAATACCAAGACAACTAATTCTAAAAGTTACATGCACCCTTATGTTCATTACAGCATTATTTATAATAACCAATATATGGAAATACCCTGAGTGCCTATCGATGGATGACTGGATAAAGAAATAATGGGTTATAACATAGCCATTAAAAGAAGGAAATGTTTTCATTTACAACAACACAGATGGACCTTGAGGGTATTATGCTAAGTGAAATAAGCCAGACAGAGAAAGACAAATAACATGTGGTTTCACTTGTTGTTGTTCAGTCACTAGGTCGTGTCCGACACTTTGTGACCCCATGGACTGCAGCACGCCAGGCTTCCCTGTCCCTCACTATCTTCTGGAGTTTGCCCAAGCTCATGTCCATCAAATAGGTGATGCCAACCAGCCATCTCATCCTCTGTCACCCTCTTTTCCTGCCCTCAATCTTTCCCAGCATCAGGGTCTTTTCCAATGAGTCGGCTTTTCACATCAGGTGGCCAAAGTATTGGAGTTTCCATATCAGTCCTTCCAATGAGTATTCAGAGTTGATCTCCTTTAGGATTGACTGATTTGATCTCCTTGCTGTTCAAGGGACTCTCAAGAGCCTTCTCCAGCACCACAATTTGAAAGCATCATGAAACTAAGTAAGTAAGGTCGCTCAGTCGTGCCTGACTCTTTGCGACCCTGTGGACTGTAGCCCACCAGGCTCCTCTGTCCATGGGATTCTCCAGGCAAGAATACGGGAGTGGGTTGCCATTTCCTTCTCCAGGGGATCTTCCTGACCCAGGGATCGAACCCAGGTCTCCTGCATTGCAGGCAGACGCTTTAACCTCTGAGCCACCAGGGAAGACCATGAAACTAAAAATCAAAACACACTGTCGACCTGGGCCTGTGCCGGAGACTCCTGGACACTCTCAGAGAGAAGAAATACAGCTCCATCCACCAGAACATCGACACAAGCTTCCCTAACCAGGAAACCATGACAAGCCACCTGTACAAACCCACACACAGTGAGGAAACGCCACAATAAAGAGAACTCCACAAACTGCCGGAATACAGAAAGGACACCCCAAACTCAGCAATATAAACAAGATGAAGAGACAGAGGAATAGCCAGCAGATAAAGGAACAGGATAAATGCCCACCAAACCAAACAAAAGAGGAAGAGATAGGGAATCTACCTGATAAAGAATTCCGAATAATGATAGTGAAATTGATCCAAAATCTTGAAATGAAAATGGAATCACAGATAAATAGCCTGGAGACAAGGATTGAGAAGATGCAAGAAAGGTTTAACAAAGACTTAGAAGAAATAAAAAAGAGTCAATATATAATGAATAATGCAATAAGTGAAATTAAAAACACTCTGGAGGAAACAAATAGTAGAATAACAGAGGCAGAAGATAGGATTAGTGAATTAGAAGATAGAATGGTAGAAATAAATGAATCAGAGAGGATAAAAGAAAAACGAATTAAAAGAAATGAGGACAATCTCAGAGACCTCCAGGACAATATCAAATGCTATAACATTCGAATCATAGGGGTCCCAGAAGAAGAAGACAAAAAGAAAGACCATGAGAAAATACTTGAGGAGATAATAGTTGAAAACTTCCCTAAAATGGGGAAGGAAATAATCACCCAAGTCCAAGAAACCCAGAGAGTCCCAAACAGGATAAACCCAAGGCGAAACACCCCAAGACACATAGTAATCAAATTAACAAAGATCAAACACAAAGAACAAATATTAAAAGCAGCAAGGGAAAAACAACAAATAACACACAAGGGAATACCCATAAGGATAACAGCTGATCTTTCAATAGAAACTCTTCAAGCCAGGAGGGAATGGCAAGACATACTTAAAATGATGAAAGAAAATAATCTACAGCCCAGATTATTGTACCCAGCAAGGATCTCATTCAAGTATGAAGGAGAAATCAAAAGCTTTTCAGACAAGCAAAAGCTGAGAGAATTCTGCACCACCAAACCAGCTCTCCAACAAATACTAAAGGATATTCTCTAGACAGGAAACACAAAAACGGTGTATAAACTCGAACCCCAAACAATAAAGTAAATGGCAACGGGGTCATACTTATCAGTAATTACCTTAAATGTAAATGGGTTGAATGCCCCAACCAAAAGACAAAGACTGGCTGAATGGATACAAAAACAAGACCCCTACATATGTTGTCTACAAGAGACCCACCTCAAAACAGGGAACACATACAGACTGAAAGTGAAGGGCCGGAAAAGATTTTCCATGCAAATAGGGACCAAAAGAAAGCAGGAGTAGCAATACTCATATCAGATAAAATAGACTTTAAAACAAAGACTGTGAAAAGAGACAAAGATGGTCACTACATAATGATCAAAGGATCAATCCAAGAAGAAGATATAACAATTATAAATATATATGCACCCAACACGGGAGCACCACAGTATGTAAGACAAATGCTAACAAGTATGAAAGGAGAAATTAACAATAACACAATAATAGTGGGAGACTTTAATACCCCACTCACACCTATGGATAGATCAACTAAACAGAAAATTAACAAGGAAACACAAACTTTGAATGATACAATAGACCATTTAGACCTAATTTTATCTATAGGACATTTCATCCCAAAACAATGAATTTCACCTTTTTCTCAAGCGCACATGGAACCTTCTCCAGGATAGATCACATCCTGGGCCATAAAGCTAACCTTGGTAAATTCAAAAAAATAGAAATCATTCCAAGCATCTTTTCTGACCACAATGCAGTAAGATTAGATCTCAATTACAAGAGAAAAACTATTAAAAATTCCAACATATGGAGGCTGAACAACACGCTGCTGAATAACCAACAAATCACAGAAGAAATCAAAAAAGAAATCAAAATGTGCATAGAAATGAATGAAAATGAAAACACAACAACCCAAAACCTGTGGGACACGGTAAAAGCAGTCCTAAGGGGAAAGTTCATAGCAATACAGGCACACCTCAAGAAACAAGAACAAAGTCAAATAAATAACCTAACTCTACACCTAAAGCAACTAGAAAAGGAAGAAATGAAGAACCCCAGGGTTAGTAGAAGGAAAGAAATCTTAAAACTTAGAGCAGAAATAAATGCAAAAGAAACAAAAGAGATCATAGCAAAAATCAACAAAACCAAAAGCTAGTTTTTTGAAAGGATAAATAAAATTGACAAACCATTAGCCAGACTCATCAAGAAACAAAGGGAGAAAAATCAAATCAATAAAATTAGAAATGAAAATGGAGAGATCACAACAGACAACACAGAAATACAAAGGATCATAAGAGAGTACTATCAACAATTATATGCCAATAAAATGGACAACGTGGAAGAAATGGACAAATTCTTAGAAAAGTACAACTTTCCAAAACTTGATCAGGAAGAAATAGAAAATCTTAACAGACCCATCACAAGCATGGAAATTGAAACTGTAATCAAAAATCTTCCAGCAAACAAAAGCCCAGATCCAGACAGCTTCACAGCTGAATTCTACCACAAATTTAGAGAAGAGCTAAAACCTATCCTGCTCAAGCTCTTCCAGAAAATTGCAAAGGATGGTAAACTTCCAAACTCATTCTATGAGGCCACCATCACCCTAATACCAAAACCTGACAAAGATCCCACAAAAAAAGAAAACTACAGGCCAATATCACTGAGGAACATAGATGCAAAAATCCTTAACAAAATTCTAGCAATCAGAATCCAACAACACATTAAAAAGATCATACAGCATGACCAAGTGGGCTTTATCCCAGGGATGCAAGGATTCTTCAATATCCGCAAATCAATCAATGTAATACACCACATTAACAAATTGAAAAATAAAAACCATATGATTATCTCAATAGATGCAGAGAAAGCCTTTGACAAAATTCAACATCCATTTGTGATCAAAACTCTCCAGAAAGCAGGAATAGAAGGAACATACCTCAACATAATAAAAGCTATATATGACAAACCCACAGCAAACATTATCCTCAATGGTGAAAAATTGAAAGCATTTCCTCTAAAGTCAGGAACAAGACAAGGGTGCCCACTTTCACCATTACTATTCAACATAGTTTTGGAAGTTTTGGCCACAGCAATCAGAGCAGAAAAAGAAATAAAAGGAATCCAAATTGGAAAAGAAGAAGTAAAGCTCTCACTGTTTGCAGGTGACATGATCCTCTACATAGAAAACCTGAAAGACTCCACCAGAAAATTACTAGAACTAATCAATGACTATAGTAAAGTTGCAGGATATAAAATCAACACACAGAAATCCCTTGCATTCCTATACACTAATAATGAGAAAACAGAAAGAGAAATTAAGGAAACAATTCCATTCACCATTGCAATGGAAAGAATAAAATACTTAGGAATATATCTACCTAAAGAAACTAAAGACCTATATATAGAAAACTATAAAACACTGGTGAAAGAAATCAAAGAGGACACTAACAGATGGAGAAATATACCATGTTCATGGATTGGAAGAATCAATATAGTGAAAATGAGTATACTACCCAAAGCAATCTATAGATTCAATGCAATCCCTATCAAGCTACCAACAGCATTCTTCACAGAGCTAGAACAAATAATTTCACAATTTGTATGGAAATACAAAAAACCTCGAATAGCCAAAGCGATCTTGAGAAAGAAGAATGGAACTGGAGGAATCAACCTACCTGACTTCAGGCTCTACTACAAAGCCACAGTTATCAAGACAGTATGGTACTGGCACAAAGACAGAAATATAGATCAATGGAACAAAATAGAAAGCCCAGAGATAAATCCACGCACATATGGACACCTTATCTTTGACAAAGGAGGCAAGAATATACAATGGATTAAAGACAATCTCTTTAAAAAGTGGTGCTGGGAAATCTGGTCAACCACTTGTAAAAGAATGAAACTAGAACACTTTCTAACACCATACACAAAAATAAACTCAAAATGGATTAAAGATCTCAACGTAAGACCAGAAACTATAAAACTCCTAGAGGAGAACATAGGCAAAACACTCTCTGACATACATCACAGCAGGATCCTCTATGACCCACCTCCCAGAATATTGGAAATAAAAGCAAAAATAAACAAATGGGACCTAATTAACCTTAAAAGCTTCTGCACATCAAAGGAAACTATTAGCAAGGTGAAAAGACAGCCTTCAGAATGGGAGAAGATAATAGCAAATGAAGCAACTGACAAACAATTAATCTCGAGAATATACAAGCAACTCCTACAGCTCAACTCCAGAAAAATAAATGACCCAATCAAAAAATGGGCCAAAGAACTAAATAGACATTTCTCCAAAGAAGACATACAGATGGCTCACAAACACATGAAAAGATGCTCAACATCACTCATTATCAGAGAAATGCAAATCAAAACCACTATGAGGTACCATTTCACACCAGTCAGAATGGCTGCGATTCAAAATTCTACAAGTAATAAATGCTGGAGAGGGCGTGGAGAAAAGGGAACCCTCTTCCACTGTTGGTGGGAATGCAAACTAGTACAGCCACTATGGAGAACAGTGTGGAGATTCCTTAAAAAACTGGAAATAGAACTGCCTTATGATCCAGCAATCCCACTGCTGGGCATACACACTCAGGAAACCAGGAGGGAAAGAGACACGTGTACCCCAATGTTCATCGCAGCACTGTTTATAATAGCCAGGACATGGAAGCAACCTAGATGTCCATCAAGAGATGAATGGATAAGAAAGCTGTGGTACATATACACAATGGAGTATTACTCAGCCATTAAAAAGAATACATTTGAATCAGTTCTAATGAGGTGGATGAAACTGGAGCCTATTATACAGAGTGAAGTAAGCCAGAAAGAAAAACACCAATACAGTATACTAACGCATATATATGGAATTTAGAAAGATGGTAACAATAACCCTGTGTATGAGACAGCAAAAGAGACACTGATGTATAGAACAGTCTTATGGACTCTGTGGGAGAGGGAGAGGGTGGGAAGATTTGGGAGAATGGCATTGAAACATGTAAAATATCATGTATGAAACGAGTTGCCAGTCCAGGTTCGATGCACGATACTGGATGCTTGGGGCTGGTGCACTGGGACGACCCAGAGGGAGGGAATGGCGAGGGAGGAGGGAGGAGGGTTCAGGATGGGGAACACATGTATACCTGTGGCGGATTCATTTTGATATTTGGCAAAACTAATACAATTACGTAAAGTTTAAAAATAAAATAAAATTTAAAAAAAATAAATAAAAATAAAATAAAAATCAAAACAAATAAAAACAACATAGATACAAAAAACAGTCTGGTGATTACCATAGGAGAAGGGGTTTAGGAGGTGGGTGAAATGGGTGCAGGGAGTCAATTTTATGCTGATGGGTGGTAGCCAGACTTAATGTGGTGAACACATTGTATTGTATGTGTTAGTTGCTCAGTTGTGTCTGACTCTTTTTGACCCCATGGACTGTAGCCTGCTAGACTTCTCTGTCCATGAAATTCTCCAGGCAAGAATACTGGAGTGGGTTGCTATGCCCTCCTCCAGGGGATCTTCCTGACCCAGGTATTGAACCCGCAGCTCCTGCCTTGCAGGCAGATTCTTTACCACTGAGCCATCAGGGAAACCCTAAAATGATGACATCTTCCTTCAAAGATTTGCTTTTATTTCTGGCACAAAGTTAGTTAAGGGGTAGTATGTCTTATTCCAATTTAGGGAGCTGATCTGAAGGACTAATTTATTTCACCACCATGTTTTCATGAAGACTAATCTATTTCATGACCATTTCTAGAATAGGCATTGTGGGGGTTCCAGCTGAAGCCTGGGTTGTTTGCCATGACCCCTCCTACCTGATGAGCCTGGACTCTAATATTTGGCCATGTCCCTCAGCCTTATCAGACTGCTGAATGCTCTCCTCAGCTCTCAGTAACTCAGTCAGTGCTTTTTGCTGTTTTCAGCCTCTAAACCACCACACTGGAATTGACAAATGCCCTAGTGGGGAAAAAGGCAGTGAAATTGAGGATCATTTATCTTCCTTTTTCTAAGACTCTCACGAATATGTATCTGCACTGGCATAGTGGGTCAGCCTTGCAGGAGCTAGGAGGGAGGATTCCTCAATGAGCTTCAGCCCTCTGTATGGGAGGTGGTAGTTTAATAAGAACATCTGGACTCCTTGACCTTCCTCAGCATGGCCAGATCACTCTGCTGAAGGATGACATCTCTGTGTTCCCCACTTTTGACCTTGGGAAGAATCCAGCAGAAGGGCCCCTGGGAGGGCAAAGGCTCAGATCTTGGAGCCCCAGTATCTTTGTTATTAGATCCTCTAACTGGTGAAAGATGGCACAGTGTTTCTCACCCTCCTACTCTTTGGTTTATTGAATCCTTACCACTTTGAGAGCTCCTGAAAACTTTAAATAGATGTTTTGAAGAAAATCATAAAACAAACAAAAAACCCTCAGCTTTTCTAGTTGTTCTCAGTAGAAAGACTGATCTGCCAAAATTAGGTACCAGTAACAGAAGTGGAAGCAACTTAAATTTTAAAATTACTTCACAATCTTAAGTGATTGCAAATACTCCAGCCAATTTATGTCCAAGACCTCTAACATTAGGAAAGGCCAAATAAGGACTACCTCCCTCTAAGGAGACATCAAGGAAGTCCCACAGAATAGTATTTACATCTGATTAGCTCAAAATTAATCATGTGGCTACACTGAGATGCAAGGGAGGCTGAAAAAATATAGTCTTTAGACTTAGTACATAGCTGTCCAGTTAAAAGTCAAGATTTTATTACTAAGGACAAAGGGGAGAATGTATGTTGTGGGTGAACAACTAGCACTCACTATATACAGGGGTGTTCCAAAAATATCCTTTATAAGAAATTTTCTAGCTAGTCTGAGAAATAACATAAGAGCTATGAAGATGTTTTGGGGGCAGGCTGCAGTACAAAAATGTACTCAATTACTAAAGAATGATATAAATAATGTCTGATTACAGTAAGGCACAAAATTATATTTCAGGGCAGAGGCGTATTTCAGGGCCATATGTATAGGGGTTGTAGACATAAATGCTATAGCCATCCAGAATCTTACTGGCATGGGGTAGCAAATCCCACATTCTTTGTGGTAGTAACTGATGGAGCTGAGTAGGGACCACTTTTCCACAGTGGTCAATTTGCCAAACTCTTTAATGTCATAGACTCTGGAGGCTGGATCTGGATTTGGCCATGAACACGACTAATAAGTGGAACAACTGAGTCTGGATGTCAACATGGTTTCTTGAAGAACTGTCTTTCGAGTGGAAGTGATCATATCTGGATCCTGGCCTTGTCACTTACCTTCTAACCCTGCTGCTGCTGCTGCTGCTGCCAAGTCGCTTCAGTCGTGTCCGACTCTGTGCAACCCCATAGACACCAGGCTTCCCCGTCCTTGGGATTCTCCAGGCAAGAACACTGGAGTGGCTTGCCATTTCCTTCTCCAATGCATGAAAGTGAAAAGTGAAAGTGAAGTCGCTCAGTCATGCCCGACTCTAGCGACCCCATGGACTGCAGCCTACCAGGCTCCACTGTCCATGGGATTTTCCAGGCAAAAGTACTGGAGTGGGTTGCCATTGCCTTCTCCGCTTCTAACCCTAGACATGCCATTTAACCCCACTGAGTCTAGTTTTCTATATAGAAAGGCATAAATACTCCTCATAGTAAAAACCTCAAAGGACTGTTGTGAAGCTCAAATTAGAGGACAGTGCACTCCTCAGGAGAGCTAGTTATTAGGAAATATGTTCTCCCAGTGTTCTCTTTCATGGACAGACACTGGCAGGCAAACCCCACGGACACTGGCATCTGAGGGCATTCATTGTTTGGTCAAGTGACAGTCACCTGTCAGGTGTTGTCAATCACATGCCACCAGGCACAAGCTTAGGGACTGCAAACCTGGTGGTCTGTGCCCCGATAAGTCCTCTTTGTTTTACCCTCATGCTTCTGACTCCTCTTGGCTGGTTCCCAAATCTTCAGCATTAGATTGGATAATCCCACTTTTAATAATGCTCAGGATATTTGCCTCTCTTGGGGGACTGTGATCACAGCAGTGGAGGGTATTAAAATAGAGCTGAATGCCATGCAGAACACTTACCCTTTAAGCTGTGTATGTGAGCATGGCGTTTTGCATGTGTGCACACAAGGGGTGTGTGTGTGTGTGTGTGTGTGTGTGTGTGTATGTGTGTGTGTGTCTATGTGTGCCTTCAAAGATTTTTTCATAAATAAAATATTACATTGAGCACCCAGTTTATTTGCAATGTTAACATAAAACACTGCAGAATCAGTGTAAAACTCAGGTGTTCTAAATCAATGAAATTACTGACTTCTAAATTTTGTGTTTTTATTTCCCCTAAATGGCATTAGCTCAGCATTAGCCTTAAGGGCATAGTAACACTTCGTGAGACCCCAGAAACACTAACTTAATACACAGTTGAATTTAAGTTTTTGAATTATGCTTGATATTTTTAAACTTAGCATAAACTGAGTAGTCATCAGGGATTTGACTTGCTTCCATTTATAATAATACATTTTGGGGGCAAATTTTTTACCCCCTTAGCCTATTTCAGTAATCAAGAAGCTACACTAAAAAATAATTGGTAGAGAACAGAGAAGAAATATACAGAGTTACTAATATACACCAGGGTTTAAGCTGACATGAAATTTTATCTTAATTATCGGACAAATTTGTACTCCCACTATCTAATTCAATTTGCATGCATCGGTAGACACTTATTAAAGGTAATATTACATCTGTCATTTTAAGACTGGTGAGAATTTTATCATATGAGCTGCATGAAACAGCCACTCTATTATGTACAGAACTCTTTTGTATGGCTTAAAATAACCAGCATTGCATCCTAATTAAGTATTTTTTGTAATTGTCTTCAGGGTAGTCATAGTCTTGTCCATTTTGTGTCCATCTTGTAAGTTATTTGGACACAGAATTGAAGTTGCAGGAATGTACTTCTCCTCCCCTCTGCTTTCACTTTCTGAATGAAAAATGAGAGCTTTACTAATAAAATGTAAACTGGAATCAAATGTTCAAATAAGGTTTTATGAGAAGCATGCAATGCATAAACCCATCTCAGAATTCTCCACTGGATTTAGAATTCTGCTGTATACAAATATATTAGGCAGCTGAGGCATTAGCAACGGAATACATTAGGGTTATTTCTGAGATGAGTTTATTAGATTCGTACTTTTGTACAAAATGAATTGGTGGAGTGGTAATATAGCATCATCAATTCAGGATAACAATGGCAGTTTCTGAGCATAAAGCCCTAAAATGTCTTTAGACGTTGATACCATACATTCCCCAAAAGAAGCCCACAGATATCTGCTTTGACTCTGTAGGGCTGGAGATAAAAATCTCATGAAGCACTCATCTAATTTTAAGTTCACTCTTCCTGCTACAGCCATCTTGGTTTTGAAGCTCTTTTGTTCTACTCACCAAAGGAAATGAAAGAATGAATTAGGGATGAAAATAAGAGTCAGCATGCAAAGAAAAAAAAAGAGAGGGGAAAATCCAGTAGAGCAAATGTGCCCAGACAGGAACTGCTGGTCCAGGGCTCTGGGAAAATGTGGAAGGTGATGGCGGGAAGTCACTGGGCAGCAGGTCCCCTGCTCCACATCTGCCTGGTTTTCCCAGGAAGCTGTGTCCTCCTGGAAATGAAAGAATTAAGCATTATGGTTTTTGACTTGCTCACCCCTGGACCTGCCTTTGACATGCTCACCAACCCCTTTTCTGCTTGGTAACAGGATTTATTTTTTCTTGTCCTCTTTTTAAAGAAAAAAATGTACAACCTTTATCTGTGACTGGGCAAAAAGCTCCCCCAGAGTTCAACCAGACGTCATCCACTCAGAGAATTGTTAAAGTGCTCAGTTGGTCACAAGGCTGTCTTCTTCAACAGGAACTTTAAAAAAAAATTAATCATGACATTTTATCATAAGAGTTTATTATTTTTTTTTAACTGAGACCAAACCCAATCTTCAGCCACTTCTGAGGGATGAGCAATTTAACTTGGGTTAAATTATTACAGTTTTTAAATCACCATTTTACAATTACTTGGGTCAGTAACAGGATGCAGTGGATCTTGGAAAATGCTGCTCCTATTTTAAATCATCTCAGAATCCAAATATCGATGTACCTCCTCAGTGCTCTTTTCCTCCAGCAGTCAGCCCCTTGCTGTTTGAACTCCCCAGATTTGTAGCAGAGTATCTTCCGGGTCTTGGAGTAGAGAGGAGGAGTGGGGAGAGTCCATTCTCCCTCACCTCCATCCCACAGAAGCAGATGAATAATTCATGGTGCCACATGGAGGTCCTCTCTGAGACTTCCCTGAAACGAGTCTGAGCCGGCCAAGGACCAGGGACCTTACAAACAGTCACAGTGTGCTGTGTCAAAGAACAGTCAATCAATCTCCAAAGAAATGTGAGGAGAACAGGTTTTTCATGCCTGTGCGTTGGGAGGGAGCCAAATGCGTGTTGCCATTTGATGGTAGAATCAGTGTACACCTGTTCCGACCAGCTGTCAACATAACCTGTGTCAGAGGCAGGCATCACACCCGCTGCATCCTCACAGCGGGCTGTGTCTGCCTGACAGTCGGGACAGACAGCACAGGAACTTGGGGACCAGAAGAGGAGGAGCCAGCAGAGCCATGGCGGGGACACAGATGTGTGAAGAGTGTGATAAAAGAAGGAAACATCTGAGGGAATAAGCTCAAACAAAACAGCAAATGTCATTTGCATTATATAATTATGACCAACCATCGAGTCCTTTGTAATAACACTCGGTAGGCCAATGTTAAACCCACAGTGAGTGATAAAAAGGCCTCAGCTTGAAAAAAGGTCAGCGTGAATTAGTATATATTTGCTGATTAATTCAGAGTGTGCCTTCGTAAATTTTATAGTCCAGGGCCCCAGCCTGGTTTGCAGCAGCCTCCTATGAAATTCAAATGTGTTTCATTCAGCACCAACATTCCAACCTGGCACTGTGCTTTGTGGAAAACTTTATTCAGCAAACATGGACCCATGCAGGCATGTGGCAACTTACAGCGATGGCTGGATTTGTGAACAGGCAGATTCTGAAAAACTACACACACAGCTCCAGAGGAGAGAGGCCCTCTGTGCTGTCTCTCTGATCACACACATAAAACAAGACGTGCCAGTGGACAGCACTTGTCACCTGCCGTTGTTTGCCTGGCTGTGGCAAGCCTGCTGGAAAGATTCCTATCTTTTTACCAAAATCTCCATAATCAGGGCTGCTGATGGCAACTTTAGTCTCATATGATGCTGTTTACTCAACATAAGGAAAAAGCAACTGTGTGTTGGGGGAAGGGGTAAAGTCGAGGATTAGTATTCATTTAAGGAAAATATTTAGCACAAGAGAGTTTTGGTCTAAAACTGCTTTTAAGATTATAAATACAGATTCTGATTTTAGATGGAATGCATATTAATGAGCATCTACTATGTGCAAGTTGATTTGTTGCCTTTAATTCTTCCAGTTGCTCCATGAAATACCAATTACTGTCTTCACCAAACAGCTTCCCCAAGCAGGCATGGTAATCAAATGATGCTGTTGGGATTTGACCAACTCTTGTGACCCCCTGGACTGTACCCCAAGAGGCTCCTCTGTCCATGGAAATTTCCAGGCAACTTTCCAGACTAAAGATCACAGGCTTGATGACCTCCAAACACCCTTGCTTCCCATTTCACCCACACTGTTTGTCTTGGCAATTGCTTGATACACTTTTTTTGTACCTCTTTCAACCCCACCTCCTACCCAGCAAGCCAGAAACTGCAGCCTGCAACTCTGCCTCATCCAGACTGCTCCAATGAAAGGATCTTTTCTTTCCCGTCCAACTGCAGGTCTTCTTTCTGTTTCTGCATGGTTTTTTCTTTATACAAAACATGGAGACCCTACACCAAGACTCTGACTGAGCTCCCCTGCCCCATCAATAAAGTATGTAAATACACCAAGTTGTAGTGAATTGCATTTCTTAGAAATTCACAAATCTGTTGGTTTCATTGACCAATAGAGGCCTTCCCACCATTTAGAGAGGTTTGCTGATGCTTTAGGAGAAGTGCTGGCTGTGTGTCAGAAAAGAAGGACCAAGCAAGCCTGGAGGATCTGTTGAATTATGGTGCATGTGACATAGTTAGCAGCTACATCACAATAGAACTGGTTTCACATGGTTTTAGATAGTTGTCTAGGGGACTCAAACCTAAACTGGCAACTTTCTGTCTGCTTCATATTTTGTACAGATCAAGAATGAAAGGTCCAGGTGGAGTTATCAGGTAGATTGTCAGATAGGCTGCTCAGAGTAGTGGTGTGATGGAAGGACACAGGCCTGGAGGTCAGCAGATCTTCCCCTCTGCTGGGACCTTTCTTCTTCTACCTTGCAGGATGATGCTGGGCAAGTGTCTGACCCTTCCTGGGCCTCCATTTTTCATGACCCAAATAGATGTTTGATCTCCAAGTGCCATCTGACTTAATCTTATATTCTTAATAACAGTACCTTGTATTGTGATATCTCTTGTGGTACATGAAGTGCTCATACATATATCACACCATGAAGAACTCCAGACATAAAAAGAGATGTATCCAAGGGCAAGAGGTAGAAAGTTGAAGGATTGGAGTCAAACCAGGGGCCCATAGCTCCCTCCTCATCTGGGCATTTGTGAGACAGTTCCTGAAACATGATGTTCACCCTTGTGGATGTGCTGGGACATCACAGGTGTCCAACCAGTTTCTTAAGGCAGTAAGCCTGCTACCCTATTTGCATCCTTTCAAGTTCACCCCATGCAGCCTCTGAGCTGCAGCAGCAGAGTGAACAGCATTCTGCAATACCTACCTTTACCCAATGGCTATAAGGATATAGAAAAAGGTCCTAAGCAATTTCTAAGGGCTGCCTGTCTACCCCCACCCCAGCCTCTGTAGCCACTCACTCAATACTCCCCTTTGCTTCTATATATGAACTATTCACTCAGGTCCTCATTTGAAAAGCACTTGCCTCATAGGGCCTGGAAAATCCTCCATCTCTCTTCTTCTCTCCCTGGAGGCTCACTGGCTATTGCTGACACCTTTCTTGAAAGTGAAAGTGTTAGTCTCTCGGTCATGTCCAACTCTTTGTGACCCAACAGACTAGCCTGCCAGGCTCCTCTGTCCATAGGATTGTCCAGGCAAGAATACTGGAGTGGGTAGCGTTTCCCTTCTCCAGGGGATCTTTCCGACCCAGGGATTGAACTCCTGCATTGCAGGCAAATTCTTTACCATTTGTGCCACCGGGGAAGTCCTTCTCTCCGTGGATGTTCACTGACTATTGCTTACTCCTTTTTTATTGCAGCTTTAAGTTTGCTTCCTTGGAACTGACTTCCTTAACTCTTGAGCTAGGGACACCGCCCATTTCATTTACTCAGAACTCCCTGTACTTTCACTTGTAGCATTTGCCACAAGTTTCAAACATAACATTTGTGATTATTTGATAAATGTCTACTTTCCCTCCAAAACAGACCTCCAGCTTGCCCAACTGAATCCAGCTACATCCAGCACAGGGGTGGCACTTACAAAAGACAGGAGCTGAATTGGTTGAACCCAGGAGTGATGGGAAGGGTGTGACCTATTCCCTTAGCAGGAGCTGAGCCTTGAGCCTGTTTGTCAAAACACCTAGAATGGAGTTGAACACCTGGTAGGTGCCGACAGGCCTCTGAAGGCTGATCTTTGGGAAGGCAATGAAGTCAAAGAATTGGCAGGAAGTGAATTCCAACCATGTCATGAGGTCCTGCCAGGCCTGCCCTGAAGGAAACACCACAGAGTCACTGACTCCAGGGCCTGCACCCCACAGGCACCACATTCCCAGGCCAGCTCTCTGGTTATGGCCTTTTAGAAGTGGAGGCCAAAATCAAAGCAGGAATTTAATGCAGTTTGTTACAAAACCAACCAATGACCAAACAGTTTTTGCATTTAAATTTTGGTTTTCCAACCATCGGTATTTTTCTAGAACCACATTTGAGCAGGAAATCATAGCATTCTCTGAGATGGGCTATAAAATACAGCATAATCTGTTCTGGTTTGTAAACCTTGCTAAGGTGACCAACTATCCAGTGTCCCCAGGAATGAGGGGTTATCAAGCATGTGGAACTGTCAGGGCTAAAGCTGGGAGAGTCTGAGGCAGACCTGTGACAGATGCAGTGAGAATAGCTAAGATAGAAAGTGAATTGACTGTCAAGTTTACCCCAATCTCAGGGTGAAAAATGTTAGTTACTCAGTTGTGTCTGACTCTTTGCAACTCCAAGGACTGTAGCCCACCAGGCTCCTCTGTTCATGCAATTTTTGAGAAAATACTGGAATACAAGAATACTGGAGTGGGTAGCCATTCCTTTCTCCAGGAGATCTTTCTGACCCAGGGATTGAACCTGGGTCTCCTATATTGTAGGCATATTCTTTACCTTTGATCTTAGAGTGGAATCCCCCAAAAGCAAGCCCAAGAGAAGGACTTAAGTGCAAGCAGTTTCTCTGAGAAGTGATTGGAGGAAGCACAATAAGGAATTGTGGAGTGCCCAAGAGGGAAGGGGGGAAAACCAGAAGGTAGCTTCTATTATGAGCAGCAGGAGCTCAGAGAAACTGTAAAAGAGTCTTAGAGATGTCCTACAAATGAATGGAGCAGGATGGGGTATGCTTTCTTACTGACTCTAACATCTCATTGGCTAAGGGTTGCTCCCTAGTGGCGTTAACTTCCTTGCCCTTGGGGCCACTTCTGCACTAAGCTGTCACCATGCTGGGAGCTCCTTACAGCAGCTGCAGAGTGGACCAAGGGGGTATGGGCTAACAGGGTATGGGATGAACATCAACAACAAATGCTACATCCTAGGAGACTAGAGACAGAAGAGCCCAAGGGGTGTACTTGAGTCATGGTCAAAGAAGGGGCTAAGGGTCAGAGAAGTGGAATCCAGCATAAGACACAGAGAGACAGAAGGAAGCCAAGTGGTTTGAAAAATAGATCTTGACCAAGGAGTTGTTCAGTAGCTAAGTTGTATCTGACTGCAATTTCATGGGCTACAGCACACCTGGCTTCCCTGTCCTTCACCATCTCCAAGAGTTTGCTCAGATTCATGTCTATTGAGTCAGTGATGCAATCGAACCATCTTATCCTCTGCCGCCCTCTTTTCCTTTTGCCTTCGGTCCTTCCCAGCATCAGGATCTTTTTCCAGTGAACGCACTCTTTGCATCAGGTGGCCAAAGTGTTGGAGCTTCATCTTCAGCATTAGTACTTCCAGTGAATATTCAGGGTTGATTTCCTCTAGGATTGACTGGTTTGATCTCGTGCTATCCGAGGGACTCTCAAGAGTCTTCACCAGCACCTCATTTCAAAGGAATCAATTCTTCATCACTCAGCCCTCTTTATGGTCCAACTCTTACATGCATATATGACTACTGGAAAAACCATAGCTTTGACTATATAGACCTTTTGTCAGCAAAGTGATGGCTTTGCTTTATAATGCACTGTCTTGGTTTGTCATAGCTTTGACAGCCAAGGAGTATGCTGGTTGAAATGTATCTATCAAAGTTCAGTGCAGGAAACAGAAACCTCTTCAAGTATTTTGGGCAGAAAAGATTTAATACATGGAATAATTGTTTGCAAAATATTTGAAAGGGCTGGAGGAACCAGTGGTCAGGAACCACCCCTGAACTACCAGTTTCGAAGTTATACCACCCTAACTGTGGGTGCGGAGCCAGGAAGCCAGTGCTCTATTCCTGCCATGACATCTGACTTTAACTACATTGACCTGCCACTGCTGTGACCACCACATGTTCACATTTCTATCCAGCCTTCCTTGCTGGCAGCCAAGATGGTCGCTGCCTGTATTACAAATCTCTCCCAAGTACACTATATTAACAGAACCTAATTTGCATCCAGGGCTTCTAAACAATGTAGACTGTGGTTTTTCAACTTTTTCAAAATAAAATGGGGGAAGAAATGGAAGTTGAGAGAGTTGAAACCACCCAGCATTTACGAGACTACCTACAATCTTGGGTGGATGTGGGTGGCTTCAAGTGGAGCTAATGGAAGGTCCCAAGAGAAACAGAATAAGATCAAGATTGCACTCATCTTTCTCCTCTATTTTGTGTTTTCTTATAGTATAACCGGATTCATTAAGATGAATGATGCTTAGGAACTACAAGAGTCACCTTTCAGAAAGAACCCCACATTTCCTGCCTCCAAGCTGAGATGGATGCTTCTAGATGTTTTCAAAAATATAATACAGTCCATTCCCTCCACTTCCATGAAGCTCTGAGCTCAATTCATTCACTATCTCTTCCTATTCTGTCCCCACCCATCAGATTGTGATTTTCTGAAAGTCAGGGACTGTTTCTACATCACCTTTGAATGCCCTCCACAAGTGTTGGGTGCCTGGAATAGGCCAGAGGTGCAGCACATTGGTGTTGAATGAATGCACTTCCTGCATCATCAGATGTGTGGTAGCTTTATGGAAGCTCCATCATTCACCGAGTCCTGTTGCCACAAGTACCCTCACATACATCAGAAGCAAGATCACAGGCTGGACTGTGAAACAAAACTGTGGCCCCTCTGAGATAATACAACCATGTAGACATGAAACTGGCCTTCTTATCAGGCTCTTTCCCAAGAGCTCACACAATGAGTTCTTGGTCCATGCCCAGGTGGGTTTTCAAGGAAGTTTCCTATAAAACATCCCTCTCAGCTAGAAGTACACTGGCTCTCAGAGTATAGCAATGTGGTTTTCCTGGGTAAAAATCCATTGCATTTGAAAGTTGCACCTATCAATTACATTTGGGGAAAACTCAAGTCCTCTCTAGTTTCTCCCCTCCCCATCCCAACCCACTGTGGCATCTACTCACAAGACCCAAAGAAGGATCCTTTCACCAATCACATCCCTGTCTTTAGGAAACTGACATCATTAAGAAAGCAGAACCAGGCCATACATCTATCCAGTGTTGTATAATTTCTTTCTAATTATTGATTCAGTTTCATTTCATTTCTATCAGTTTTATCCAGAGGAAATAGTGCTGCTGATTTTAAAGATATAAAAAATAAAACTTTTCACCGAATTTCAAGCCACCATGCTCACTAACATGGGAAAAATCTCTTTAAACTTTATTTTTTTCTGTTTCTTTTTCCATTTTCTTCTTAAAAAAAAAAAAAAAGAAAGAAAAGAAACCAGGGAGAGTGTTAAAAAAAAAAAAAGAGTTATTAGGTTACTATCAAGTGAGACTGATGGAGTCAGATGATACCATTTCATCATGGAGGCCCTTGTTACTCATTTTGGCAAGGATTGGGTCTGAATTGTTTATGTAAAGAGCATCTCCATTCCCATTATTATCTGCAGAGACTGGAAACAGCCCATTTAAATTTCTAGCTAGATCACTCAAAGCCCTACTCCCAGTGATTTTCATGTCTGGCCCCACTCCTTGACCTGACTTCTGCCATTTTGAGAATGGTCATAGGACCCAAAAAGTGAAGTCTGGCCAATTGGTCTCCAGAATCCAGCTGGGAGGAATTTTATCTATTCCAAGGATTCCACCCAAGTAGTCAATGGAAGATGATTCAGTAAAGTATCAGAAAGTCTTTATTGCTTTTTGTATACATGGAATTACACATTTAAAATGTATTCCTTTGCCTTTCAAAGTCTTCTTGTTCTTTAAGGAACTCCTATTAGAATGATATTTCAAGGTCTGCTGAAAAGGAATTACCTTGAGTTCTTCTTAACCTCTGTATGTAGAATAACTTCTAGCATCTGGGTCAGAAAAGCAGGCCAAAAAAAGAACGGACAAGAAGTCAAGGATGGGATCCAGAGCTAGAGGTGGATTTTCCCTCCTTTACATTTTTGTTGTTGTTGAAAGTCAGCTCTGCTAAGAGTTTATCCTGAGTCTGATGTGTATGGTCATTCAGGTTGTACACTGCTCAACAGTGCTTGGTCAAAGGAATAAGTCGTGCTAAAATCCAACCCTGTATTTTGGTTTCTAAGCTACACAACTTGGTGGAAACCTGCTATGACACAGAGGAAGAGAGCCTTTTTCCAACTGACTTAAAGATGTCAAATGAGCCAGAGGCCACTCTGCCCTAGGCCCAGTCTTAGAGATTAGAGTTTCTTTGGATATTTAGGTTAAATTTGGTCCTCAACATTTATCCCTTGACATTTGTGAAATTGGTGATGACTTGGAAAGAGTCATCACAAATACGTTCAAACATATTTTTGCATTAGCTTGTGTAACAGAGAGATATGTTTTGCTTGGTTCTGTGGATAGTAGACTATGGAATGAAATATGGATCCAGGTTTCTTCAAGAGGTAGAAGGAAATGATGACGATTAAGATGGCGAAGCTGATGAAGAGTAGTCAGGACATCTATCTATTGGCGTGCAGGTATGAACAATATGAGCTCTGCAGGAGCTTCCAGATGTGAGTTCTGGTCTCCCTATGGTGGACAGGGGTTGGGGGGGGCGGGGCTCTAGGCAGGGCATATTCACCTCTAATTTGTTCGTGATGCCAGATGTGCATTTTACACCCTCTAAACTCCACTGGAAGATTTACCAACGATGTAAACTTGACTATGTAAGAAACCTACTCCGGCATGGGCATGGGTTTCCTTAGAAGCAGCAGAACTTTTTTTTAAAGAGAAAGAACACATTTTTTTTTTTTTAATGAAATGGCTTCTTTAGCCTGAATGAGGCAGAGATCCAGACAATAAAATAATGATTTAATAGCCTTGAAGTCAATCAGCCGAATACAATAACATTAATTAGCCTTTTATGCCCAACTCACAACTAATTCTGTTGTCTACTTATTTTTGTTCCAAAAGGGTTGCTAATGAAATATTTAATATTTCACTAGGTCCCAGATTCATTTCCACACTGGCTGGTAATTTTCTCTTATATAGCTTGAAATTGTACTCTTGATAATTTCGCCCCAGAGTGTATCTACATCACAGGATCACTGACTGCAGAGGGAAGGCTCTTCTGTCTGTGACAATCAGATAATAGCTTCACTTTTAGCCAGTAGAGGAAGTCAAGAGCAAGAGAGTACAGATAATGTGAGTATAATTCATTATTCAGATCTGCAAGTGAAGCACTGAAAACAAAGAGAGAAGAGGAATAATGGTGTCATTATTTTTATTACTCTTGTTGGGCAAACCTAGCGTGAAACATTAAAGGAGACCGGGGTGAGCTTTCTGACTGTAGGGTGACAAATTAACTTTCAGAGCAATATTGATAAGGGGAAAGGAAAGCAGACAGATTTTCTGTACAAGGTTTGCTTTCTTATTAGTGGTCCCATAAACTATTCCTTGTTGCTGGTGCTTTTTAAAATTCCTATTGTTTCTTCTCCTCTGGAGTCAGTATCAGTGGCTGGGATGAAATGGAGTGTGGTTTCCTGAACTCTCTGAGTCAGGAGGCCCATGCCCTCTGCATGAGCACCAAAGGCCAGGTAAACTGGTGGGGTGGGGGTAGGACTGGGGGGACTTTCCTGCAGAGACAAAAGGACTTCAAGTCATAGTAGAATACCCGTAGAGGAAGAAGACTTTTTGCAGACTCTAATGGAAACAGGAGTGTCATAGATTTGTTTTATCTGAGACCTTCAAAGTTCCCTCACCTTTAACCATTTTAATGAATATTTCTCTTTAATCATTTCTCTTCTTGAGTTCCTTGTCACTCAGAAACACATCCATTGATGCTCCAGCGGAGGCAATCTTTATAAGCTTTGTAAGAAAGCTGGAGGCCTGGCTGGGAATATTGTATAGGTAAGGATGACAGAATCAGGTTGGGCGGGAAAGGGAGGACCCTCTGGTGGAGCTTTCCTACAGGGCTGGGCTTTTGTAAATGGAGTGTAAAATTGCCTGATTGGCAGGATTCCAGGGTCAATGAGAAGGGTCCCTGTAACTCTCTTCCCCCTCTAAGAACAGCTCATACTCCAAGGTGCTTGGCACGTGAGATTCAACTATCATAGACTTATTCCTTTGAGTTTTTCTCTATAAATGAATGCTTTGAAAAACCAAATAACTTTGAGAGAAGTAGTGTGCTGACCTATTGCTCACTAAAGTGTTAGTTGTCAATTAAAGCAGATTTTGTCCCAACCGGTGGGGCAAAGAGTGAGAGAGCAACTATATGGTAGGATGAACTGGGAGGAATGAAAAAGGCACAGAAAGGGGAGGAGAAGTGAGGAATGGAGAGTAGACGTATGAAAGAAAAGTGAAAAGTGAAAGTATTAGTTGCTCAGTGCTGTCCAACGCTTAGGGACCCCATGGACTGTAGCCCACCAGGCTCCTCTGTCCGTGGATTTCCCAGGCAAGAATACTCGAGTAGGTTGCCATTCCCTTCTCCAGGGGATCCTCCCTATCCAGGGATCGAACTCGGGTCTCCTGTATTACAAGTAGATTCTTTACCGTCTGAGCCACCATGCAGGTTTGATCCCTGGATTGGGAAGATCCCTTGGAGAAAGGCATGGCAATCTACTCCAATATTTTTGCCTGAAGAATCCTATGGACAGTGGAGTCTGGCGGGCTACAGTCCATGGGGTCACAAAGAGTTGGACACAACTGAAGCAACGTAGTAGGCACACACACCACTTCTCTCTATCTTCTCTGGACCCAACAGCCTCCTTTTTGGATACCTTCCACAGCACTCCATTCCAGAGTATGAAAGGCTGTGCTCTTATTACCTTGATGATAAGAAAGACCACTATTCTGTTTCCACTCAACCCCTCTAAATTTGACTATCCAGATGATGCAGGGAAATCAAGGAAGTAGAAACATGAATTAATCTGTTCAAATTCTGATGAACTCTTAACTACCACTGGAAATGTCCAATTCATTATAGAAAGCCAACATTATTAAATCTTTGTCTGAACCTCAATTTTCATCATCTGCAAAATGGGCTTAAAACATCAAACCCTCATGAGCCAGCTCATTCATTCATTTATACAGCCAATGTATAGTGAGCATTTACTATATGCGAGGCATGTCATAAGAGCTGCAGACACCAAATAAAAAAAATTTTCTTTTTTTTTTTTTCAGTAAAACCTCTGTCAACCTGAAGATTACTTTCTAGTGACCATGTCTTTGAAAGGGTTTTGTGAGTAGTTAGGCACCTCAAAACTGTAATAAGTCTAGCTTTAAATTCTGGTTTTGTGTTCCAGGGCAACACTGAGCAGGTTTCAGCCTCCCAGAGGAAATTGTTCTCTTCGGGTGTTTGAAGACAATCTCACGTCTGCTCTGGCCTTTGCCTCTTCATACTGAACTCCTCAGGTTTCTTTGGCTGCTCTTCCTGTGACTCACCTTGTAGATCTAACCCTTTCTCACTGCATTTATATTCCTTTAAGGGTGGGGCCCTGGGCAGAGCACATGATTCTAGAGCAGTCTACAGAGTGTAACCTGCCTGTATTGCAGACCCTAGAGTGGACTCAGCTTGCTTTTTTAGCAACCATTGTTTTTTCCTTGGCACCAATACTCATGTACGCACAAAACATTCAGGCCAATTTATGGAGGTATCAGGTTTGAAAATGAAACTCCAAGCATCACTGTGAGTAGAGAGAAACAGAGCTGGCACATCAGTATGGCGTGCATAATATAGTAGCTTCCATAATTTAATAGAGAAATAACACTTCTCATTCTCATCAGCAGAAAACAATCACCATATGAATGCACTTTAGGTATTAATAACTGTTCCTTGATTCATAAACAATCTCATTTAAAAATTCTCACTCCCAAAGATGCTTATCTTCTTACAGGGGGAGGCTCGAGGGTGGGGGGAAGGCAAGGTAAGTATGATTCACCACATACAGTTGAATTCCCAGCCAAATTCACAGCCATAAGAATAAAAACACAGTTAATGAGTATCATCAGAGTCAGCACCCCAAATAGTGAGATACAGAATTCCATTCACTCTATCATGGCCATGACTGACATTTAATTATTCTCTATTTTTTTGGTGCTTATAATTCCACTCTTATCATTCATTGTAAATCCTTTGGAACCCCTAGAAAAAGCGAGATCGAGTGACAAAACAGAGATAATGAAATCAGAGGCAGTAGAATAAAATTATATCTTGTAGGTAAAGCGATGATTCAGTAAAGCATGTTATTTCATAAGGTTGCAGAAGCTGGGGGAGGGAATCAGAATTCATGCAGCAAGTTTTCAGGAGAGCTGAGAAGGAATCCATAGGCGGAAGACACACAATAGATAGGGGAGTTATGTGTTGTGGAATGAACATTTAACTAAATGTTAACTCAGTTGTGCTTCTGTAGAGTCTAGCTGTGACCTTAAGCATATCACTTAACCTTCTCTGGGTTTTTCACTTTCCCACCTATAAAATGCCATCACAACCTTTCATTATTGTAAAACCTAAAAAGATGTATAGATGGTATACAAATGTAAGGATTCAAATTATTTCCAATATTAGAGGTGAAACTGGAAGGCTGTGAGTGCATGCTTAGTCGCTCAGTCGTGTCTGACTCTTTGCTACCCTATGAACTACAGCCCGTAGGTCCTCTATCCATGGAATTTCCCAGGCAAGAATACTGGAGTGGGTTGCCATTTCTTTCTCCAGGGGATCTTTTTGACCTAGGGATCGAATCCATGTCCCTTGTGTCTCCTGCCTTTGCATGCGGATTCTTTACTGTTGTGACACCTGGGAAGGCTATGGGCAATGTCAAAAGATGAAGAGTATTTTGATCAAATTTAACCAGGAGGCATAGGACTGTGGAGTTCCCTACTATCTTCCAGTGCTACCTGGGGGACCCACATGCTCCAGGTTGTCCCCATTCTGCCTGAATTGCCAATTATGCTGAGGAGTGAAGGTCACTGGCCTGGCTTGGCCAGTGGGCTCTGCTGAGAGGAGTTGGAAGAGAAAATGATTCCCACACACAGCTGTGGGAGCCACAGAGCCCAAGGGAGATGCCAAGTTAAAAACCCACTGGTGTGGAGGCGCCAAGGCTGCTAAAGCCAAGAAAGGAATGTGAGTATGTTGCCAACCAAGGAGGAGGAGCTAGGTAATCATGGGGAGTTAAAATAGGAATGAAATCAGGGGATCCAAGAGTCAAGAGAGAGGAGTGATGGTTGCAGTGGGCCTGTGGGAGGCTAGTTTGGCTTTGTGAGTGGCCAGTTTCAACATTCCAGGCAAAGGGGTTCATGGATGGGTACCTTCACTTAGTCTAAAAATGGAATGCCAATTGCATCAGATACCTGGCAAGAGGGTTCATTTTTCTTCCTCTTTACTAGACTTCTCCCACCCTATTTCTCTGTGTGTCTCTGCTTGTAGAGACAGTTGACATCTCTCTGATGGCTGGTATTCTTGTATGGTCACAGATGATGATGTAATCTTACTTTTCTTGAAAGATACCTTGCCCTTCTGTTTACGTGGCAGCCATGAGAAGACTCCTCTCAGATCTCTAATGTCAGGAAGCATAATTAACCCATGGCCCAGTTGCCATCCTCTGAAATTCATCATGGCATTCCTGCTGAGAACACTCTTCCTACAGCTTATCCCAGCCAATAACTAAGGTCAGCAGGGATGCTGAGATAGGTCCCTTCCTATATGCCAGGGGACTGCTTTGCTGGGAGACTGGCTTGGTCCCCCTGAAAGCCTTATCATACTCTCCTTAGAACCACACTACAGTCTGAAATGCCTTCACCCGCCCCTCCTTCCTTCCCTCTCTCTTTCACTCAAGGGCAGGCCACCATCAAAGTAGACATCTCTTCCAGCCTCTCTCTCCCCTACCCTTTTCCTCTCATAGCTGTTACATTTCTTGCATGTCTAATCCCACATTAATGACTGCTTATCAGAGGATCTACATTTTTATAAGTCACACATAAAAAGTGCTCAAGAATAGATCTGGGCCCCACTCACAGCCTCAGAAACCTGCCCTCACATATGCTCTTGCTCGAGACCAGACCTCAGTAGCATACATTTCTTTCAGGAAAACATTCCAAAATCCCTTGAATCAAAAAGCGGCCCAAGATAGGGGTTTATCAAATTCAACAGTAGGGAACAATGAAGGATCATTTCTCTTGGAAGAGAAGGAGTTCACTAGACCATTAAATTGCTGGTTGATGTCTTCTTCCTTCTCTTCCCTTCCTTTCTGTGCACTTCAGCCCTAAAGGTTTTAGGTGGGACTGGAGGTAGGAAAAGCCATAGTGGCTCAGAGTGGAAGCCTGGCAAGATGAGGGCACCTATGTGAGGGAATGTGGCCCTGAGTGGGAGTCACAGCCTAAAAGAGCCAAGGAGGACCCCACAGGAATGGCCAGTCTGAATGACGTCAGGAGAGATTTCACCAGTGGGAAGAGAGGGTGGCGGAGAAATCCCACATGTGTAGCCAGAATGGATATGGAGGACATCTGTGTGAGGGAGGGGTATAGGTCAAGGTGGGAGCCTAGTTATGTACAAGAGGCTAAAACAAATAACTGACTATACTCAGAAAAATAGCACCTAAGGTTCTTATTGTCAGAAAGGAGTTTAAAATATGGAAAGGGAGAAAATCAGACTAAACCACAGGGGCTTCCCAGGTGGCACTAGTGATTAAGAACCTATCTGCCATGCAAGAGACATGAGACTCAGGTTCTATCCCTGGTAGGAAGATCCCCTGGAGGAGGGCACGGAACCCACTCCAATATTCTTGCCTGGAGAATCCCATGGACAGAGGAGGCTGGCAGACTGCCGTCCATGGGGACGCACAGAGTTGGACACAACTGAAACGACTTAGCACAGCACACAACACAGAAATCTGAAGTACCACTGTGAACTCACCGTTTTCAATATGTATGTATAGACAGACAAAGAAATAACTATAATGTAAATGTGTGCTTGTGTGTGTATGTAACCATTACTCAACCCTAAAAGAAACCAGGACTCCTCGGAGAAGTGGCTGAATTTAGGACTGAGGGGATGATAGAGGAACACCTCAGAGGCTGGACAACGGGGAAGCTCAGTGATGCAGAAGGCCAAAAGCGTGTAGAAGCCTGTTCAAAAAGGCTCCCATGGCCAAATCAGAGCAATTTGAACACCAAAATAAGTAGTAATTGTAATGGAATGTGACTTATTAAAAAGTAAAGTGTACTAAGAAAGATCAATAAGTGAGTACATGGAAAGTCTGATGAGGAACAAGGTATTTACACAGCTTCAAAATTCCTCCTGACAAAATACTAATGAACTATAAAGACAAAAAGGGTTACTTTAATATGAAGGCACAAGCAACCATCACCTTAATCGAGTGATCAAAGTGAACATCGGTAGCAATGGGGACAAATAAAAGTTTCATGCGTCACCTGCTAGGATGCAATGAAAAGATTCCAGCATCACTCATGTGATAATTCTGCCAGAGATGCCTCATCTGAATCTTATCACAAGAAAACATCAGAAAAACACAAATTGAGGAACATTCCATGAAATAACTGGTTTGTAATCCTCGGTCCAAAAAGGATTGAAGGGCTCTTCCAAATAGGAGACTAAGGAGACGTGACACTAAAAGTAACCATTGATTTCAGACTGAATCTGTTTGCTACAAAGAGCATCGTTGGAGCAATTGATAAGAGTTTTTTTTTTTTTTTTAAGTCTGTTTTCATTACTCTAGGAGGTGGATCAAAGCATAAACTTTATGCCGGAGCATAAATTTCCCTCTAAAACGTTTATAAGTATCTGGGTTTACATTTCGGTCTTTAATCCATTTTGAATTTATTTTTGTGCATAGTGTTAGGGAGTGTTCTCATTTCATTCTTTTACATGTAGCTTATTGAAGAGTTGTCTTTTCTTTATTGTATGTTCTTGCCTCCTTTATCACAGATTAGTTAACCTCTGGGATTTCTCTCCTGCTGCAATGAATGACATTTCTGCCTTTGTGCCAGTACTGTATTGTTTTGACCAATCGCCCAGAGTAATGAAAATAAAAACAAAAATGAACAAATGGGGCCTAATTAAACTTAAAAGGTTTTCCACAGCAAAGGAAACCATAAACAAAAAGCAAGACAACCCAAAGGATGGAAGAAAATATTTGTAAACAAAGTAACCAAGGCATTCATCTCCAAAATATACAAACAGCTCCTGAAGCTTAATGCCAGCAAGAACAAAAAACCCAACCAAAAAAATTGGTGGAAGATCTAAATAGACATTTCTTCAGACATACATATGACCAAAAAGCACATGAAAAGAACCTCAGCATCCCTAATTATTCAGTTCAGTTCAGTTACTCAGTTGTGTCCGACTCTCTGCGACCGCATGAATCGCAGCACGCCAGGCCTCCCTGTCCATCACCATCTCCTGGAGTTCACTCAAACTCACGCCCATCGAGTCGATGATGCCATCCAGCCATCTCATCCTCTGTCATCCCTTTCTCCTCCTGCTCCCAATCCCTCCCAACATCAGAGTCTTTTCCAATGGGTCAACTCTTCACATGAGGTGGCCAAAGTACTGGAGTTTCAGCTTTAGCATCATTCCTTAAAGAAGTGCAAATTAAGACTACAATGAGGTATTACCTCACACTGATCAGAATGCTGCTGCTGCTGTTAAGTCGGATTCATTTAGATATTTGGCAAAACTAATACAATTTTGTAAAGTTTAAAAAATAAAATAAAATTAAAAAAAAAATAAAACCATAGCTTCGACTATAAAAAAAAAAGTCTCTTCAGTGGTGGCCGACTCTGTGCGACCCCATAGACGGCAGCCCACCAGGCGTCCCCATCCCTGGGATTCTCCAGGCAAGAATACTGGAGTGGGTTGCCATTTCCTTCTCCAATGCATGAAAGTAAAAAGTGAAAGTGAAGTCACTCAGTCGTGTCCAACTCTTAGCGACCCCATGGACTGCAGCCTACCAGGCTCCTCTGACCATGGGATTTCCAGGCAAGAGTACTGGAGTGAACTGATCAGAATAGCCATCATCAAAAAATCTACAAATAATAAACGTTGGAGAGGGTGGGGAGAAACGGAACCCTCCTACACTGTTAGTGGCATGTAAATTGGTGCAACCACTATAGAGAACAGTATGGAGGTTCCTTAAAAAACTAATAATAGAGCTACCATATGATCCAGCAATCCTACTCCTGGGCATATATCTGGAGAAAAACATGGTTATAAAGGATATATGTACCCCACTGTTCATTGCAGCAGAGTTTACAATAGCCAGGACATGGAAGCAATGTAAATATTCATCAACAGAGAAATGGATAAAAAAGATGTGGTACATATGTACAATGGAATATTACTCAGCCATAAAAAATGAACAAAATAATGCCATTTGCAGCAACATGCATAAACCTAGAGATTGCCATACTTAGTGAAGTAAGTTAGACAGAGAAGGACAAATATTATATGATACCATATATATGTGCAACCTTAAAAAATGGTACAAATGAACTTATTTACAAACTAGAAACAAGAGTTACAGATGTAGAAAGTCATCTCATAGTTACCAGGGGTTGGAAAGATCCCTGGAGAAGGGAAAGGCTACCCATTCAAGTATTCTGGCCTGGAGAATTCCATGGACTGTCTGTGGGGGTGTAGAGTCGGACATGAGTGAGTGACTTTCACTTTCTAAGGGGAGGGGGATGAATGGGGAGATTGGGGTTGAAATATATATACCACTATTTATAAAATAAATAACTAATAAGCTATTATATAGCACAGGAAACTCTACTCAATACTCTGTAATGACCTATATGGGGAAAGAATCTGTGAAGATTGAATATATGTGTAACCGATGTACTTTGCATACAGCAGAAAGTAACACAACATTGTAAATCAACTGTACTCCAATAAAAAAAAATTAAATAGTAAAAAAATAGTTTTCAAGAAAAAAGTCTAACGATTAGATAGTAATAATGTTCAATGTTAGCACATTCTCTTGGATTATCAATTCTACAGAAATACACATGAAAACAAACACACATTCACAGGGGTATTCTTTGCAGTATAATCCATGGTAGTAAAGAGATGAGAAACAATCAAAATGCCCATTAATGAAGCACTAGCTAAGTAAATTATGGTGTATTCACATGATGAAGTACTACGTAACCTTGGAAAATAATTATTTGAGTGATCCAAACTCCAAATAAATTAAGTGAAGTGTGTGTGTGTGTGTGTGTGTGTGTGTATGTCTGCGCCCGCGCGCCTAAAAGTATCTTTGGAAGGAGTGGTCGTCAAGAGAGGACAGTTTATATACCTGTATACACACTGCTTGCGGTTTTTTTTTACTATATTCATTTTTATCTTTTTAAAATGGTAGTTAGGTTTTAACAAGGATATATGATTGTCTACAAACTGTGCAAAGAGAAAAACATATCTGTAATTGTTTACCAGATTTCTTAGTTATCCTGAATCTGCTCAAAATCTCCATCCCCTGCTCTTCTACTCTTATACACTATTGCCCCAGGTGTAACACCATTGCCCCAGCCCACACTTATGACAGGCATTCTAATTGATCCCAGGATTCACGACTACTGCACCCAGACACAGAAAGAGAATTCTTCTCAGCTCACACAGCCCAGCAGCTACTATGTCAGTTTGGTAAGGTAGGAGAAAACCTTTACTTCCCTGTCCTCCAGGGAGCATCTCACAGAAGTGAAGTCTTCTTATGTTGTGGTCTCTTTCAGATGCTCTAACCTTCTGTAAGTAGAGCAACGAGGTCCTGGGCATGGCCTGCCATTCAAAGTCTAGCCCAGCCCTGCTCACTCACCCCTATTTGTCTGCTCCGTTGGGGGTGGTGCCAGTCCTTTTCTGGAACTTCAGGAGAACTGCTTACCACTCAGGTCATGGACCACAGTGTGGATTCAGCAATACCTTCAACCAGTAGAGCTGGGTCCTTCTCCAACTTTGAGGTGCCCTCAAGTCCCCAGGAATCCTGTTGAAATGCAGACTCAGATCCAAGATTCAGAAGAGCGCCTGAGATTCTGCATTGCTCACAATCTCCCTCGTGATTCCTTGCTGCTGGTCCTGGGACTACACTTTAACTAGGAAGCCCTTCAAACATGGGCTCTGAAACTTCAGGTGCAATCAGTATCACCAGGCAGCTTCACTGAAACACAGATTGCTGAACCATGCCCCCCACCCCAGAGTTTCTCATTCCATAGATCTGGGGTGCAGCCTAAGAATTTGCACTCTTAACAAGTTCCCAGGTAATCCTGCTGCTTCTGTTCCAAGATAGAAGAGTTCTGTCTTCAACTTGAAGAGGGATCCTCCAGGAAACCTGCATAGGGAAAAAAGCTGAGTGTGGCAGTATTGGGCACATCTGATTTGAAACCCTTAGTTGTCACCCTAGGATTTTTATGTCAGGAAAACTGCTTAATCATTCTGAGCCTCAGTGCCACTGCCTGTGAAATGGGTCTATCACTGCCTTACTCCTAAAGCTGTCACCAGGACTCAGGGAACAAATACAAGTAAAGAGCTTAGCACAGTGCTTGGCCCAATTTAGTTCCCTCCTGTCTTTGCAAAGGTCTAGAAGGACATGGGCTAAATCTCCCAAATGAGCACAGTGCCCCTAGGCAGACCTAAGATTTAGAGCCTGTTCGCATTTGACATTTGCAGGTGCCCTGAGTGCTAACGTGGCAACAGCAGCCAAATTTTTCCCTTAAAAGTCTTCCCATTGCTGCATACTAGCCCTGCGTCTGTGAAGTGGTCTCCGGCTTCCTCCTGGCTGCTCTCTGGAATGTCTCTCTGCTTTTACAGGCACTCCTCTGTGGGAAGTGTAACCACAGGGAGCAGGGATCCAAACCAGGGTTTCCTTGGCCCTTCATGAAGGTTTCCAGGCCCAGGATCCTGCCCGCACCCACAACCCAGGTCACCAGATCCACAAGTTGTTGCAAATTACTAGCTACAGTGGTGAGGTGGTAGGGAAAGGGAGTAAGAAGATACTGTCTGGCACGAGGCAGCTGGGGTTTTCAGTAATGCTTCCTCTCTGCATGTCTTCCCAAAGCAGCACAAAATACAGATGAACAGGGCACCTGATGGCACTGAAGCCTCTCTCAGATGCTTGGCACTGTGGGCTTGGCATCATCCATCAGGGCTCACTGGAATATACCCCCAGACACCCCTGGAATTCATGTACCCCAACAGTCAGGAGAGGGCTGATATTGGGGGGGATTTAGATAAGGAGATTTCCAAGTAACTAAGTCTTAACCCTTTAAGAACCAAAGCTTGAACCCCCAACCCTCCCCTATCCAAAATCCACTCTGTTAGAAAGCTTCGCAAGGCTTCGGCGCTCCCTTCAGTACTTTTCTCATCATAATGACCCAGGGTCAGTACTGAAACATCAATTAGTGTGTCTAATAGAACCACTTGAACAATCTTCTTTATCTTGGATCCCTTGAATCTCAATGCCCTTTTTACCTCATGCTTTTCTGAAGTTGGTTTTTCCCTCAGCCCTCAGATTTGACAGGTTGGGTTTTAAAACAAATATTTGGTGTAGCCTTTGCTCTGCTTCTTCGCTAACTCATCTGCTCTAACTTGGAAGCCAATTTCCTAACTGTCTTGGATTCCTCTGGATGTCTCATGAGCTTAACTCCTGCCATAGAGGGAGATGGATGCAACTAGGTTGCGTAAAAAAATTTCCCCTGTATGATCAACAATCCCTATCTTCAAGTGCTTTTGTGTTCTTCCTCCAGCCTCTTAATGCCTTTCACCTTTTTCATTTCTACCAGCTTTGTGTCAGACTGTCACTGCTTCATAAGTACCTGATGTTAGCTAGCTGTTCCCTTTCTGCTGTGAGCTGTAACATCAAATCACCAAGCACGTTAGAACTGTGTAAAAACTAAGAATGAGTAAGCACTAAATGAAGGCTTGTAGGTGGCCTTCCTAAGAGTAAAGTGCATGCATTTTCTCTCTATGCTTCCAGGCCTGACTCCCTGTATCTGATCATAATCTGCATAGCTGATGTGATACAAAGCCTTGCTTTCTACTTCTAAGCATTAGTTAAAGCATTGTCACAATACATTTTATTTATATTCCTCTAATCTCCACATAATGGAGAAATATAGCCTCATCACTGGAAGGGACACAGATCATCTATTCAAAACCAAAGCATGTGACAGATGAAGAAGCAGAAGCTGCAGGTGAGGATAAATGGTTTGCTGAAGATCTCACTATTTATGTAGACCTGGATTCTGTTTTACATCTCCCCCAATTCCCAACTGAATGTCTTTTATCCATCACCAGTGGTTTAGTCATTAATTCATGCATTACATATTTGCAGCAGAAGCCAAATATGTTCAGTTACAATGGATTCATAAGGATCTGTTCAGACTGTGATTATCTGTGGGGAGTATCTGAAACATCTCAAAAGAAGTCTAGGACTTTTGGTGGTAGGGTATCTGAAAGCCAACAGCCCATGCAATCTGTATTATATAATCCTATCCAATGTTAGGTAAACCAAGAATTATATTCTCCATGTTTCGGAGATGGTAAAACTGAATCCAACGAGGTAAAGTGACTGGTGCAAAGTTTGGGGCCTGGACAGAGACTGGAATCTGAGATTCTGACTCCTGGCCCCTCTGCTTCCCATACATCCTGTGCTCCTCTCCCCAGAGAATCAACAGCTCTTGGAGAAGAATTTTGATTCCTTGAGAAAGGGCAAGCTTGTGGAAGTGCTGGACTGGAAATGACAGGATCTCTGGAAGAGCCTTTAGAGAAAACTAGGAAGAAGCTCTCGTTTTATTCATAATCTAGTTATCCCCTGGATGCTTACTCAGCCTCCAGAGACTTGCTCACCTCTAGAGAATGATTCACAATGTGTGACTCAGGACACCTAAGACTTCACAACACTTCTGTTGATGAATATTAAAAAGTTGATCTTCTGTAGTATATACATGCAATGGAATATTACTCAGACATAAAAAAGAATGAAATTCTCCTTTTACAGTAACATGGATGGACTTGGAGGGCATTATGCTAAGTGAAATAAATCAAACAGGGAAAGACAAGTACTGTGTGATATCATTTCCTCTGTCCATGGGGAGTCTCCAGGCAAGAATTCTGGAGTGGGTTGCCATGCCCTCCTCCAGGGGGTCTTCCCAACCCAGGGATCAAACCCAGAGTCTCCCACACTGCAGGCAGATTCTTTACCAGCTGAGCCACAAAGGGAGCCCAAGAATACTAGAATGGGTATGCTATCCCTTCTCCAGGGGATCTTCCTGACCCAGGAATCAAACCAGGGTCTCCTGCATTGCAGGCTGATTCTTTACCAGCTGAGCTACCAGAGAAGTCAAAAAAATACAACACACTGGCAAATATAACAAAATAGAAGCAGGTATAGAGAACAAACCAGTGGTTATCAGTGGGGAGAGGGAAGTGGGATAGCGCACAATAGGGGCAGAGGATTAAAAGGTGCAAACTCTTAGGTATATTTTACAACATGGGAAATGCAGGTAATATTCTATAATAACTACAAATGTAGTATAATCTTTAAAAATAGTGAACCATTATACTGTACACCTGTAACCTATTTAATATTATATAGCAACTATACTTTAATTAGGAAAAGGACATTTGATAAAAGTTCAGAAAAAAATTGATCTTCCCCCAACAACAAAGCCAAAAATATATAGAAGTCAAGCAGTCTTCAAGGGCAAGATCCTCAAAACCTGGATTATTACAATAGCCTCCCACTCATCTCTCTGCATCCTTTCTGTCTTCTCCAATTTGTCCTCTACTCTGTCACAAAAAAATAAGCTTTCTAAATCATGAGCTTAACAATCTCCAATAACTCTTGCTTATAGGAACTTCTATTCAGTATTAGAAGACTTGTGTTTGTATGTGTATGTGTGTGTACGTGTGTGTGTGCGTGTGTGCACGCAAGCACTTAGTTGCTCAGTCGTGTCTGACTCTGTGATCCCATGGACTGTAGCCTGCCAGGCTCCATGCCATGGCATTTTCCAGGCAAGGATACTGGAGGAGTTTGTCATTTCTTACTCCAGGGGATCGATTCCATGTCTCCTGTGTCTCCAGCAATGAGCCACCTGGGAAGTCCATTAGAAAACATGCATGTGTGCATGCTCAGTCACTCAGTCATGTCTGATACTTTGAAACCCCATGGACTGTAGCCTGCCAGACTCCTCTGCCCATGGAATTTTCCAGGCAAGAATACTTGAGGGGGTTGCCATTTCCTAATCCAGGATTAGAAGACATACATACCCTTAAACTACAGGTTTTTCCAAACTCATCTCCCTGTAATATTCCTCTTGGGGTAGCTTATTCCAAACTCAGCTTCTTGAAATCCCATGTGCTCTCATTGCTTTGCTGGCTGGAGCCTCCCAACAGCCATTTTCTCAGCTGCAATATCCTTTCCTTTGAGAGCCAGAGGCCCAAATCCTACTGATGTTCTGAGATCCAATACAAGTGCCCACGCTACCCAGAAGCAATTGCTGCCTCCTCCAAATTCCCTCATATTTCATCTGTATGTCTCTCAAGGCATTTATCACATTCTATTTTGTATCACTATTATTTATAGATATGTCAGATCTCAACTTTCAAATCGTTTTTTTTTTTTTTTAAACTAGGATCTTCTGCTTTATTTTTACATCCTTTGCAGGATTTAGTGGTACCCTGATAACAGCAGATTTACCGTGGAAGCATAAGAACTGTGTGGAGTTTTCCATTTTGGAAGCTTGAATTCAAATCCTGACTCTGCTACCCCCTAGCTATATGACCGCAGCCAGGGTTCTTAACTACCCTGAGCCTCGGTTTCCTCACCTGAAGGAAGAAAGTAATAATATCTCCTTGGCAGTGTTAGTGATAAGGTGAGTAAGAGGTCTGCCATAGATTTTTACACAAATAAATAAACGGACATTTTACTAAGTATTGCCGAAGGGAAAAAAATGAATAATTGGGGGGAATGTGTGAGATAAAGATCCAGCTGAGCTGAAATTGACTAGTGATCAAATTCAGAGAGCTCCAAGATGGTCCTCCTCCCTTTCTCCCTTTAGACCCAAACAACACAACATTTTCATCTAGAAAACCTTTGTCTGCTTCACTGCCACTCCTTTCTGCTGCTGATCCTTCACTTCTTCCAGTTTAGGACAGAGCCTTCCAGTTCTCCCAGGATCCTCTCCCTAAACTCCAGGTTGTAGGTATTTAAATATGGTCCCCAGATGGTGCTGAGAAGGAGGGGACAGCCGCATCCTTCCCTCCCCATTCTGCTTACTTCGCCTACCAGGCCAATGAGAAACAGGTGATTGCAGACGGTCCTGGGGGAGGCTTTGATCTGCCGGCTACACAGAAGCCAGCTGAGCCAAGAAGGAGTAGTGTCAGATTTATTGCGGCCCTGAGAAGTACAGATATTAGGTTGGCTGTAGCTTGCTGACCTCTTCAGGCTTTCCATTTTGGTCCAAGATTTATTACCTCCTTGGCTTTTTTAATTCCAGGGATCTGTGCCTTTAACATTTCTGCTCAAGCCCCCCAATTCACAAGGACTTCCTGTTTGCCGAGACCACAGATAAAGAAGACACAAACCACAGAACACCAACACTATGTAATTTTTTTGTTCCTGACTCCTTAATTTCTCAGCCATCCTAGGTGTTCTGTCAAGTTGCAGTCTGAAAGTCTAGACCAAGAGATATCTATGATAGAAAATGTACATCAGTATTTCAAGTCCTCTGAATTTATTCTAGCCATTTGACAGTTGCTTGGAGATACAATCTCAATTTTTGCAATGGCCCCTTCAGCAAGATATTTATGGCAGATACAACTGTAATTATTTACCTGTAACAAAGTCCAGGTCTGTCTGCTTCAGGTGATTCAGGCAGCAGAGGGACAGGGAGAAAAGATTCATCTTGCTCTTGTCCAAAAGTTGACCTTTTGCCCTAGGGTCCCTTCCCCACTCATTATAAAAATGCTGATGCACAGGCCATGGGCTGTCTCCCATGTCTCTTCCAGATACCCACAGTGAAATATGTGGATATATGTATATATGTGCGTGTGAAGTGATGGCAAAGAGACAGATTTGGGGAGCCCCTGGAAGACAAGCAGGAGCTATGCTTCATTTTCTCTATTTTCTGGTTCACACTTACATGGAAATAACCTTTCCATTAGTACTTGAAGGTTTAATGTTTTCCTGCCACATAGGCAAAATAATACATAGCAATTGAAGTTGGGCCCAAAGTAGCCCTCTGCAGAGATTGTGCAGTTATTCTGAAGCTGCAGTTTCACAGAAAGTCTGGGTACCAGCCTGGTCGGCAGCATCTTTCTAGGTAGGTCATTTCTGATTCTGGTCTTTTCCAGTCACATTTCACTTTTACCCAAAAGTGGTTCCCAAGGTAATGGCCCAGTTTAAGGATAGGCAGATTTTCCAAATAACTTTAGGAAAATCATAATCCATCTTGAAATGGCAAAGATGTGGCAATTTTGACCACATCCATAAATGTGATGATTCCAAAAAGTAGAGAAAGATTTTTCTGAGTTGTAACAACAATGTGGGAATAAATGTGTATTGCCTAAGGGATTTTTCTTAGAGCAGTAGCATCTATTTGAAAGATTATAAAAATCCCTGTATGTTTGTAAATATAACAAGTTTAAACCATGTTAATTTATATTCTTAATTTGTGTACTATTGTGGGGGTTGTTATTTGTGCTCTGGATGGAGGTGCCAAGAACCAAAGGCATTTGTGTGACATTCCGCACTCTGCGTGGTGGTGAGATTTTTGTATTTTGGCTCTTCTCCTGGCATTTGCATGGTTCAGAATCTTCTTGCCATCAGTGTTTGAGATGATCAAGCTGCTGCCCAGTTTAAACTTTCAGATAAAGCACTCCAGCTTGCTTGTCTCAGTATGATGGCAAGGAAATTCTAGTTGTTGTTGTTGTTTTTTTTTTCATTTGAAAATGCTATAGGCACCCGGTAGCACATTTGAATAGACATCAAAGTAGAAAGCCAAGAAGAACCATCTAGAGTCCAGTGATTGATTTCTTCAAGGATTGTTTTTCCTAAGCCTGTGGTTTACTTATTTGCAAACAGGTGAATATACCAGTTTTTTATTTGACATTGTAAGACATAAACCTTCAGATCTTATGGACAACTCTTCACACACATCACTTGTAGCAGCTCTGCTGCATTTCCTTGTATGGGTGTGTGCCTGCATTGTTTTATTCTTGTCAATTATTTATTGATGCTGTTGCTTCTCCAATGTGTTTCTATTTCTTCAGGATTTCTAACACAGGAGCAACCACTCCCATGATCTGTTCCATATAAAGCCTGGGTCCGGGAGCTGCTCCTCAGAGACCCCCGGGCTCTTGGTCCAGGCATCTGTACTGCTGAGTCAGAGGGTGCCCTCCCAACCACCCGGCAACAAAGAAATCCCCTGAGCCCCACTTGGGGATCAACTAGGCTAATCTTTCAGCAATGAGCTCAGATTCCTGCTCAGTCCTATCTCAAAGCTGGATCCGAGTGGTTTGCCCCTAGTGCCATGGTAGGTTTAGGCAGCCCACCAGCCCCTGCATCAGGATCCTGGGGATTGCATCTGCCTTATTAGAGGAAACTACAGAAGATCTCCATGGCTTATAATGGGGTTGGACTGGAGGTCAGGCCCCAGAGGCCCCTGTGCTCAGTCACTTCAGTCCTTATGACTCTTTGCAACCCCAAAGACCATAGCCCACCAGGCTCCTCTGTCCATGGGATTCTCCGGGCAGAATACTGGAGTGGGTTGCCATTTCCTTCTCCCAGAGGCCTCTGAGGGCCTTTCTGAGGGCAACCTGCATGCATGCTAAGTCGCTTCAGTCGTGTCCGACTCTTTGAAACCCTATGGACTACAGCCCCCCAGGTTCCTCTGTCCAAGCGATTCTCCAGGAAAGAATACTGAAGTGGGTTTCCATGCCCTCCTCCAGGGAATCTTCCCAACCCAGGGATTGAAGCTGTCTTTTGTCTCCTGCATTGGCAAGTGTGTTCTTTCTAAACAGTGTCACCTGGGAAGTCTTCTATGGGCAACACTGACCTGCAAACCACAGCTGCCCAGCAGAATCATGAAATTTGTGTCACTTGGAGCCCGTTGCCCTGAAACTGTTCTAACGATGTGCTTGTATTGACTCATGCTTGCATGTGTAGGGACATGGTTGTGCCTAAGTAAAAGACATTCATATTACTTATTATTTTGGAGGAGCTACACAATGCCAGGCACCATGTAGATGAGAGAAACCAGCTTTCTTAAGATCACACAGCCAGGGAGCCACAGAACTGGGTTTAAATTCCCATCTGCTGACCTCAAAGCCAAGGTTTTCTCCTTGTACCATTCTGTCCACACCAAAATCTCTAGAATTATCTAGTCTTGTTTTCTGACGAGGAGACCAAGATGTTGAGAAGAAGTTTGAAGTTCTCTGTGGTCATATGGCTTGTTGATGATGGAATTGGGTCTCCAAAATCTGTCCGAAGCTGATCACTTGGTAGTAATTGATAATAAAACAGAGCTCCAGGTGATATGAGTCTGGGATGCTGAGGAGGGAACAGAGGCCACCTCAGAGCTGTCCTTTGCTCTTTGAGGCATCTGAGGGTTTTCCTTGTGTTCTAAAGTCCCTGCCTCCCCAGCCTGCAGGCATGCCAGGCTGTTTGTACAAGAACAGCACGTTCCCATGAACTCCGGAAAGCAGGAAGCACTGCCAGTTCACCCCAAGCAGGCATTCCAAGCTGGCCTGGGGACCTGTCAGTCAATGATCCATTTGCTCATCATCGTCACTGGAGCTTCTCGCAGATTAGCCCGCCTGGGACACGTGGATCTGGTTTCTAAGCGAGAATCTGCAGTGACTCCTCAGGGAGGGGAAAGAAACTACTGTTAGGCTTCCGAGCCCCAGAAAATCCTTCCTCCAGCTGGGTAGGGCACCAGACACTCCGACACCCTAGCCGAACCGATTTGGCACACCAGTGAACAGCTGACGTGGCTCTCCATTTTCCACGGCGCATCTTGAGAAGTTGTGTGCCTAAGCCTTCCTGGGTGGCAGAATGAGCACTCAGAGCCTATAGCTTTGCTATTCTTTTTAATAGCTCAGGAAGAAAATAAAAACAGGATGGCAACATCTTGCATTTATAGTCCTTTTTATTTTTTTTCCTGAAGAGCTTTTGTATTCATTAACTTCCTCTGATGTTCTGCTTACAAAAGTATATTTCAGAAGGGATTTGGCTGATGTGGCTGCAAAGACCTGGAGGGGAAGTGAGTGCCTGTAAGTCATGCCATCCACTGGCCAAGTGGGCAGAGTCTGCCTTTCCCGACCACTGACTTAGACCTCTTCCTGCTCTAACTGTGTTCCACTTAAGCAAGGCTCTTCGTTTAAAGCTATCCTTGTTATCTGTATGGGTTTCTCTGGTGGCTCAGACAGGAAAGAACCTGCCCGCAGTGCCAGAGACCTGGGTTTGATTCCTGGATCAGGAAGATCCTCTGGAGAAGGGAATAGCAATGCTTTCCAGTATTCTTTCCTGGAGAATTCCATGGACAGAGGAACCTGGCAGGCTATAGTCCAAGGGATTGCAAAGAGTCAGACACAACTGAGTGACTAACACTTTCACTTTCATTTTTGCTATCTGTAACCCTCACCCTGATGAAAACCTTTCAGTAGCTCCCCATAACCTGCAAAACTGAATCCTTACCAAGGCATGTGAGCGCTTTATGATAGGATGCCCACCTCCAGTTCCCTGAACACACCAAGGAGCTTATCTACTTACCTAGCTACCCCTACCTACCTGGGGTGCTTAGTCACTCAGTCGTGTCCAACTCTGTGCGACCCCATGGACTATAGCCTGCCAGGCTCCTCTGTCCATGGGAATTCTCTAGGCAGAAATACTGGAGTGGATTGCCTGGAGAACTCCTATTTATCCTTCAAAACCCGACATAGTCATTTACTCCTCTCTGCACATACTCAAATCATGCTTCCTCTGGATAGCCTCAGAACTTTGTACATCTGGAGTTCAAAGTCCTTATGCATAATGGTCTCCCTCCCTCTCATTAGACTGTAAAACTATTCTTATGGTAACATTTGGAATTCAAAGCATGTCTTAGTGCCTGACACATCACAATACTGAATAACAGCTTGCATCCTTGGCCTGTAAAGAGAATTCCATTAGAACAGATCTTCTAAGGAATGTGGGCCAAGGACCGAGGAAGGGAAAGACTCTATCAGGTATCTCTTCTTAGGGTCCAAGAAGCTTACCGGGGCATTCTAGCAGGGATGACAAGCTAGGACAGAGGTTGGCTTCTGGCAACTTGGAGTCCTTTCTGACATTTATTCCTGAGCTCTGAGACTACAGATGTGGTCTCATGGCCATGTGAGTGGGTACAGGCTAGGTCCTACTTTCCAAGACAGGTGCTGAGCCCAGTCCTCTGCAAGGTGTGTCCGAGTCCACACTCCAGGTACACATGTAACATAGAGGTGATAGTATATGACTTGCTTTCCTGTTGTTAACTTCCAGATGCCCTGCTTCATCCTGACTCTGGAACCACTGCCCATTTTCTAGAGCCTTTCAGTTCTGCCCTAGACTTATTCTATACATTAACACCCACTTCTACCACATCCCAGCTTCCACTATGATTCCCATTCTTGTATTTCTTCCAAATTTCTCTCTCCAGGCCACCTAAATGCAAATATTCCGTGAACTTCTTTAAAGGCACAGCCCCAGGATAGAGCCTTCCCGTTAGTAAAGCCCAGGCTAACTCATATTCTGGATGTCTTCAGCCCAGGGAAGCTTGTACTGGGCCTGATCCAACCTAGTGAAGGGCTTGGACACTATTTCATGACTCCCTACATTGAGGAACTTCATTGCTACCACTTCAGGCCTTGGAGACTGAATCCCAGCTTTGTCTTTCTCAAACCCTTCTGGCTGCAGTCCATGGAGATCTGGGGATTAGTAAAGCAAAACACCCCGTTTAGGGTCTGGGTGCCTCAGATGTTTCCTGCTGCCCAGGGAAGATTTCCAGCCTGGGCAAAGGTCCACCAAGCCTGAGAAATTTGTCTGAATCTATCAAAGTCATAATGGGACATCAAATTCAAAACCCCTCTTCCCAGCAGGAAGGCTCTACTCTGCCAAGACATCAGCACGCCTGCCATCAGTAATAACTGCAATGAGAATGGAAGAACCGTGTAAGATAAAAATGATTTTAAATTGTTCAGTCATCCAGAATTGCCTGTAGTCATGACAAGGGTGTCAGTCAGAGGCAAGGTAGGAGAACCACCTCTCTGAAATTCACCTGCCAAGTTTCACCCTAGTTCTAGGATTGCTATCTATCAGCCACTGTGCTGTGCCAGGGCTATTCCTTTCTCAATCTAGCTAAAATTAGCAACTTGTGTCCTTGGCCAACTTGCAACATGGAGCCATTAATAGTGGGAGGGCATACGAGAAATGGAAGAATTATGAATATTTACCATTGTATTACTTTTGAGCTCCTGAGGGAAATAATCCCAGATTTATAGGATTAATTTGAGTCATTTTAAATGGCCTAAAACACTGTTGTTGAAAGGCATCTCATTCTTTGGCAAAATGTTGTTCAGTTGCCAAGTCATGTCCGATTCTTTGCAACCCCATGGACAGCAGCACACCAGGCTTCCCTGTCCTTCACATCTCCCAGAGTTTGCTCAAACTCATGTCCGTTGAGTTGGTGATACCATCCAACCATCTTATCCTCTGTTGTCCCCTTCTCCTGCCTTCACTCTTTCCCAACATCAGGGTCTTTTCCAAAGAGTTAGCTCTTCACATCAAGTGGCCAAAATATTGGAGTTTCAGCTTCAGCATCAGGCTTTCCAATGAATACTCAGGGTTGATTTCCTTTAGGATTGACTGGATTGATCTCCTTGCTGTCCAAGGGACTCTCAAGAGTCTTCTCCAGTAATACATTTCACAAGTATCAATTCTTTGGTGCTCAGCCTTCTTTATGGTCCAACCCTCACATCTGTATGTAATTACTGGAAAAACCATAGCTTTGACTATACAGACCTTTGTTGGCAAAGTGATGTCTTTGCTTTTTAATATGCTGTCTAGATTTGTCATAGCTTTTCTTCCAAGAAGCAAGTGTCTTTTAATTTCTTGGCTGCAGTCACCATCCACAGTGATTTTGGAGCCTAAGAAAATAAAGTCTGTCACGGTTTCCATTGTTTCCCCATCTATTTGCCATGAAATGATGGGAAAATATGGGCACCCAGAGTGTGCATATTAAACAATGAGAAGATCAGCCCTGGAGAACCCATGAACTATCCCTAATATATTGTTGACCCTGCCCTGTGGACCACTCAAGGCACAGATGCTGGGAGTTAGGTTGAAGGACAGGGAGAAGTGAACAAGGAGAGTGAAAAATGAAGGCCCATTTGAGAAACTCAGAGTCTCTTTGGGGAGAGAAACAGGAACTTATAACAACCCCAACAATTGCAAAGTATAAACAGGCATCATTTTGGAATTTAGCCATCAGATTCTCCAAGAAGTCTAGTGATATGAGGGGCTCCTGGTAGGGTTCCTGAGCCCTAAAGTTTCAGTAAGATGCTGATGGGTAAGGAGGTAAGAGAGGGCCCTAGAGCATGATGTAGGATCAAGCCAACAGGCAGACGAGGGCTGCTAGAGAAGGTGGGAGGGCACTCAGGGTGGTTTCAGACCCAATTACTCTGATCTTCTTAGCTGACCCTGCCAAGGTGCTTGCTGTAAGCACTATTCTTCTATGGCTAGGCTAATCCCTGAACTTTATTTCATCTATTTTTTTTTAACGTTTGGTTGGGTTAATCAATGAATCAGCGAAGGAAAAGTCTTGAAGGCTGAGTAGGAATTAGGTGGGAAGAGGAAAAAAGATGCCCCTGGCAGAGATGTACTCAGGGTGAAGTCCTAGAGGCTGGGGACATCAGGCCTGTCTAGGAAACCACACAGTTGGTGTGGCAGGAATGTTCTGAATGGGAATAAAGAGCGTCAGGGCTGAGGGGTTGGGCAGGGACCCCATCCTGGAAGGTCTTACAGACTTTGTTGTATAGTTAGTTATTTCAGTTGCTCAGTTGTGTCCGACTCTTTGCTACCCCATGAATCGCAGCATGCCAGGCCTCCCTGTCCATCACCATCTCCCGGAGTTCACTCAACCTCACGTCCATTGAGTCGGTGATGCCATCCAGCCATCTCATCCTCTGTCGTCCCCTTTTCCTCCTGCCCCCAATCTCTCCCAGCATCAGAGTCTTTTCCAATGAGTCAACTCTTTGCATCAGGTGGCCAAAGTACTGAAGTTTCAGCTTTAGCCTCAGTCCTTCCAATGAACACCCAGGGCTGATCTCCTTCAGGATGGACTGGTTGGATCTCCTTGCAGTCCAAGGGACTCTCAAGGGTCTTCTCCAACACTACAGTTCAAAAGCATCAATTCTTCTGCGCTCAGCTTTCTTCACAGTCCAACTCTCACATCCATACATGACCACTGGAAAAACCATAGCCTTGACTAGACAGACATTTGTTGCCAAAGTAATGTCTCTGCTTTTGAATATGCTATCTAGGTTGGTCATAACTTTCCTTCCAAGGAGTAAGCATCTTTTAATTTCATGGCTGCAGTCACCATCTGCAGTGATTTTGGAGCCCAAAAAAATAAAGTCTGACACTGTTTCCACTGTTTCCCCATCTATTTCCCATGACCAGTTCCAGGAAATACAGAAATAGTTGCTTGTTTTTGTTTTTTCCTTTAGTTATAATCTGTCTTTCCCAATCTCAGCATGGAGTGGTCTTTCTAAGTTAACTTTGGAGTTGTTTGGAGGATTAGGGAGGAGACAAGGATCCTCTCTCTGAGCATGAGTCTCAAGCAGCCCCTAACGCTTTGACATAGGGGTCCGTATCCACCTTTGCCTGACCCTCTGGATGTAGAGCTGATGTGCACAGCAGCAAACCACCAAGTTTAGGAGTGGGCTTCCCTTCTCTCTGTCCCTATGTGATGCAGTCTGGGGTCCAGTGGCCTGGGTTTGCAGCCCCTGGCTTTCTCCTTTTGGTCTTTTTCCATTGGGGGCAGGATGATGTGTCTGGACCCAAGGCATCTCTTAAACAGAGTGGCTCTTGGCTGGGCTCAGCCTCAAAGTTTTCTCTGCAATTCCTCAGGCAAGGGCTGATGCCTGTTTGGGCTCCAGCTCAGGCTCATGGATTTGCTGTCGAGCTGGGCACTGATTTACAGTCTGCAAGTTGATGGATACTTAGGCTGCTGGCAGCTGGATGAGTGAGAAGTGACTCTCAGATAAGAGAACCCCTCTCCAATATTTACAGCTGAGCTCTGAGAGTCCAGACAGCCTTCCGAGGCCTCAGCCATGTCTGGAGGGGAGGAACCAACAGCAAGTGGGTGGCCCAGGGCCCTGTGAGGAGAAGGGACATCCAAGACAAAGGAGGAAGGCATTTTAGGCTGGGAATCCAGAGCCCTGGGTTCTCTTCCTGGCTCCCATCTAATAAGCTGCATGACCCTGTGCAAATTATTTCCTCTCACCAAGCCCTTTCTGCCATAAAGTGGAGACAATAATTTTAGCCTTGTTCTCAGCTGTGAATATCTTAAGGATCAAATGAGATGACATTTGTGAAAGGACAATATCAGACTTTGAAACTCCATGAAAATGTGCTGATGATTAAAGCCCATGAAAAGATCAGAAAGAGGACCTACAATGCAGTCACCTGATAAACATTCACATGGCACTGGGATTGCTTACAAGAATTTCAGGAATTTATATTTATTATATAATATATAATATTATATATTTTATTATAATATATAATATAATATATTAAATGATTACATATTTGTTCTAATTGTAAGACATTCATGAAATAAAACCTGTGATCTTATAGCTTTTATTATTTAGCCATGGCTGAAATACAAATGTTATGAAGGTGCTCATGAATGCCTGGGGTTTAGAAAATATGAACACAGAGTGAGACCATTACATCACCATTTCATTCAATTTTCTGCCTTATGATGGAGATATTGCTGCTCTGTCCCTCAGCCAGGCAGCCCTCCATCATTGCAGGCCCTATAGTGACAGGAGCAAACAGGTTTGGCAGACTAAATCCTTGAGCCAAATTCAGTAGTTGGTGTGCTAGGGTCCCACCCAGGCCCCCTAACTCCAGAGTGGGTGCTCTCTTCACAACACTCAGTGATATATTTTATTCTTTTGGGTTTTTGTCCAAGGGGCGAGTTCATGAAGGACTTCTATAGCTGTTTTCTTAGGTGACCTTCACTACAATCCTGGCAAGTGGCTGGGGGTGCTATTGTTCATGACTTCATAGATATAGGAGATTCTGGAAAAGGAAAGAAGGGAGGGAGGGAAACAAATCCCATGGGCAGCAAGTGGCAGTCTTAGATCCCTGAGGCTTATTGCAGGACTCACAGGTCTTCCCCAACTCACCAGTGCTGGTTCTTTGGAGCTTTATTCTGTTGCTGGTTTCCCTCCTGGGAGTGAAGGGAGGGTATTAAAATTAAAAGCATAAGTGACAGTTGTAAGAATTCTTTCTGAAAAAAACAAAACAAAACAAAAATAAATAAAATCATCTGAAAGAAAGTCAAAGTCTGGGCGAAGGGCTGGAGGTAGGAGATAGTTTTTAACAGAAGATTGCATTGAGGGAGGAGCTTTCCAGGTGGCTCAGTGGTAAAGAATCTGCCGCCAAAACAGGAAATGCAGGAGACGTTGGTTTGATCCCTGGTTCAGGAAGATCCTCTGGAGGAGTAAATAGCAACTCATTTCTCCAGTATTCTTACTGGAAAATTCCATGGACAGAGGAGCATGGTTGGGTTGCAAAGAGTTGGACACAACTGACCATGCACACATGCATAAAAGGAACATCTAGCCATTCAGGTAGAACCCCAAAGAGAAAGCAGCAGGGTGCCCTGAAAGGCAAGGTACCGGCACATCTCTGGATGGCTCCCTGCAGGACATAGCCATTATGTACATCCTGAACCTTGTTTGCATCTTTAGAATGGGTTTACTAATCTCACCCAAAGAAGGTAAGAAATACAATCATTTGTTTAAAAATGCCCATATCCCCAGTTTTATTATCCTTTGTTGTCATCAATACCTGACAAAGTCTAGTTCCCAACATCTCTTTCCAAAATGCAAACAACCTGAGAGAAGGAAATGTGCTGTGTTGCAGCCCCGCACCGGGATCAACGGCTTCAGGACAGACACACTGAGACACCCTGTAAGCGTGTGCTGCATGTAGGAACAAGTGATGAATGAGTGCTTGCACCGTAAGCTTCATTAGGCTTGGATTGTATCTTGTGTTTTGTATGCATTTCAGTACTGAGTACAGAGCCTCTAGATAATAAGTTCTCAACAAACGTTCACAAAACACATAAATGCCACAATGGGAAAGCATTTTGTAAGCAAAATGGCAGCTACACACTCAACCTACTTTGCTGCAACTTCTGACTTCAGTTAACTAACTAGTTACTTTGAAAATAACAGTCACGTGATCTTTTGGTAACACTCACTTCTAAGGATGAAGTCAGCTGATTGCTTTCAAATCGAGGTGCCTGTGGAGACACAGACTCCAAGCCAAAGGTGAAATTACAAAGGTGAGCCCGGTGCCCAAGGCCTGCCAAGAGAGGAACCAGCCAGGGCCCATTAGGCCTTGAGGATAATCTCTGTGCTAATAATCTAAGCTACCATTAGTGACTTAGGGCAGAGAATTTTTTTAAATGCTAGAATGCATATGATTTTTATCTTGACATTATCCCTGTAATCACTGGCCCTGATTAAAGACTTCTGCTGTAAAAGATGGATGGGCTCAAACACTTAAATATATGGTAATCTTTCACCTCTTGAACACTGTTTCTCCCAAGACATTCTTCCATGTGCTTCAATTTAAAAACTAGCAATTGTCTTTCTTCAACTATTTGAAAAGCACTAGAGTTGGGTTAGAGGGAGACGGTAAAAAATAATAATAAATCTAACAACCTCCAGTCTTTGCACTAAGGACTTTAAGCAGTTTTTTGCAATCAAGAGTCAAATGTTTGAAAAAAATGCCAAAACTTGTTAGTGCTTGTTCCTCTATAAATACACAGAACAAAATAGTCATCAAAAAGAAAATGTTAGGGTACCAACCCCTCTGCCCCTCTCACATCGGGCTATTGCCAAATGGGCTGGGATTTCCAGGGCACTCTTGTGGCATCTGAGCCCCCAGGTTCCTCCTCCTATCCTGACCCAGTTGTCACCTCACTCAGTTGACAATCCTCAATGAACTGAGATACCTTCAGGTCCCTGAGTTCTCATCTCAGGCTCATATTTAAAAGCACAGTCACTGGGGTTGTGCATATCCAGAGAATGACCTGAGTTCTTTGTGAAGAATGAGGGTTGGAATTTTTTTTTCTAGTAGCAAATATTGAACTTCAATAACAATCACCTTATCAGCAACATCTGAAAAAGCAGCAGTAAACAATGAGTATCTTTGTGTAAATCTGTATGTTCTTCTTTCAAATTTGCCTAAAGCAAGATACACACATCTTACTTCAGGAAGCTTGATGTTCAAGGCCCGCCCCCAACTCAAGGCTAGATATTTTCAGGCTCATGGTTGGCATTTCTCCAAGTAGAAGCCACCTGCTAACCCTGCCCAGCATGCACTCTTCCCAAATCCACCATCCAGTCTCCTGCCTTGGTGCTCTTGCTCCTCCTGCCCAGCTCCTAAGAACCTTCTACTATTTCTGTCTCTATTTGTCAAGACTCTACTTGTTCACTGAAGCAATGTTTAAAGGAGACCATCTTTTTCAAGTTCCCTGGTATGCCCGGTCACAACTGATCAGGCCCTCTTCCTCCATTCCCTTGTCTGCTGGTACACTCAGCATGTGGGGCTTTCATGGGAAGCATCTGGTCATGTGTCCATCTGTTCTCCCAGACTATGAGCTACATGAGGCCAAGGCTGATGTTTTGTTCATGAAATCCCAGCATCTGGCATAGGGCCTGACCCACAGCAGGGTCAGCTGACTGAATCCGAATCTTACTCTTGGTCCTCCTTCTGCCTGATAGGATCCTAGGGAGGAGGCATCTATTTTCTATTTCACCCTGACATCTCAAAATCTTTCCTTCCAAGTTAAGCCCTTTTGGTTTCTTCAACCTCTCCTGCCACATCATTTCTAGTGGAGTAGGGGATATAGGCAGGCCTGGATTCAAATTCCAACTTCCTAGTCACTTAGTCAGTGTAGATTTAACAAGACTTTAGCTGGTCTGTGTGGGAGCTTCCTTAACTATGAAATGACTCCCAGCACTTCAGAGGGATGCTTAGAAGACCATGAGGATGAGCATAGATAAGGCACCCAGTAGGGTGCCAGGAGGCTCCTAGCACATGTGTCTCCCCACCTGGGGACTCCTGGTCAACCAATGTCCCCCTGAAGGAGCCTGGCGCCTCCAAGTTGACCAGGGTATGGGTAGGACAGTTGTGCTTTCATCTCCCTTAATGTCTGCATTTCACTGGTTAGTGAAATGCATTTCAGTGGTTAGTAAGTCCTATTAGCTCAGGGTGAACTTGAGATTTTCATCAAATGAAGCCTATAAATGGTAGAGAAAGAGTTCCTTAAATAGTAGCACTAGATGATTTTGAGCCAAGGCACTGATGATTCTAATGAATAACAAATATGAGGGGTCAATGTCTACGTTGTAGATATCCCAAACTGACCATGCAGGATGGTTACAACCACTTATTCTGAAGAGCAGCAGATGTGGGTTCCAATACAGACTCTGAAAGTGATGAGCTGTGTAGACCCAATCAAGTTAGTTAACCTCTCTGAGGTTTGATATGCCAGGAGCCTTTGACTCATCTGATTAATAGAAGAATTAATATATGGAAAGTACTTAGTACAGTACTTGACAGATAAGGCACCCAATAGATGGAGAATATCAAATAAGGCTGTTATGAGAGTTCAGTGAGATAAAGTCTGTAAGAGAAGTGTTTGGGAGATAGGACAAGTCCAGTCATTGTAGCTTTTGATGTTTGAGGTCCTGGTGATGGCAAAAGACAGAGTGCCCGTCAAATGCCTGGGCCATTCTTGAATTGTTTCTCTCTCCTTCCCCCTTTCTCCCTTGCCCCCCACCCCCAAATATCTTCAAGTCCTATTGATTCTACCTCCCTAAGATCTCTCTAACTGCCTCCTTCCCTCAATCCCACTTCCACCATCTTGGTCAAAGCCAGAGAACTTCTCACAGGGAGAACGAGCAGGGCCAGTTTAACATCACCACCTGGCAGAGGTCAACACAAACATCATTTCCTCCTCATGGCCTCCTGGACCCTGTCAAATGCTCCCACAGCTCCTAATTTTTCCCTTTCATAGCCATTATTACAACTTGTCCTTTTCTGTTTATTTTTGGTGCTATATTTGTCTATCATCACCAGACCAGAAGACTGAAGAGTCAGACACTCTGTTTTGCTCTTCATTATTCATCCTCAACGATGAACAATGCCTGTTATATAGTAGGTACTAAATAAAGATTGTTGGATGGATGGATGGATGGACAAATGAGTGTATGAACACTGTACCCTTACCACCCTGTAAACAAGAGTGATCATTTTTAAAACAAATCTAATTATATAATTATCTTGTTAAAATCTTTCTGTGATTCCCCATGGTGACTAGGATGAATTCCAAATTCCTTAGCCCATCTCATGATGTACGCCATCTGTCCAGGACCACCTTTGTCCCTTACCCTCCCCTATGATTTTACAGTGCACTCAGCACACCAGACCTCTTACAGCTTCCAGAGGATCCTGATGCCTTTGCACATGGAGTTTCCTCCCCTGAATCACTCTGCATAACCCCTCAGACCAGCCCAACCTTATCTAACTCCTACTGGTCCTTCAAGATTCTTCTAAAACTCCCCTTCCTCCAGGGATCTTCTTGCCCATATAGACTGAGTTTGAGGCTTTGAGCCCACAGAAAACCCTGTGGCTGCTTCTACCAGAGTCCTTTGTCTGCTCATAGGCCATATCCCCCATATGCCCACAAACTTATTGAGGACAGTTATCATATATTGATACTATTCATAATAGCGTCCTTAATGTTCTCCACAGGCTTGTCTCAGAAAAGCCTTAGAGAATATTTTTAGGGATGGGTGAGGAAGTGAATGAATAAAAGAAACCACCATGCTCCTGTCTCACTTTAGCAAGGATATTTATTTCAGAGCATCTCTTATTGGGTATCAGTACACAAATGAATAGGGCTTCCAGGTAGCTCAGTGGTCAAGAATCTTCCTGTCAATGCAGGAGATGCAGGAGACATGGGTTTGATCCCTAAGTCAGGAATATCCTCTGGAGGAGGAAATGGAAACCCACTCCAGTATTCTTGCCTGAAAAATCCCATGGACAGAAGAGCCTTGTGGACCACAGCCCATGAGGTTGCAAATAGTCGGACATGATAAAGTGACTGAGCACTGCTGTGGAAAGTGAAACAGGACTGAGAGCAGCAACTGTAGAGCACCCAGGACCAGGTGAGACAGTGAAATGGGGTTTCCTGGGCAACCAGAAAACTGTGCCAGGGCATCAAACATTCTGTGCTGGGGGCTGAGGCTACAGCAGAAAACGAGAGATGAGACTTCAGATGTCACAGAGCTTACCTTCTCCTGAGAGAGTTAGATACAAACGGTGCACAAATGGACCAAATAGACAAACTTCTAATAATAAATTGGAAGGAAGCAAACAAGGGAATATGAGTAATATGGTCATGGACAGCCTCTCTGATGAGTGATATTTAGGAAAGAAAGATAAGAAGGAGCCCCACAAAAAGTAGGCAGAGGAGAATTAGAGCCTGGCTTGTTTGAGGATCCCAAAAGACATATTAACAGTGTTTTAGAGCACAGTGTGACAATATCAAGGCTATGAGTGTATGTGTGTATCTATACCCCCAAACACACACACCCTCCTGTGTTTAGATCCCAACCTATAAAACTTCTCATTTCTTATCTCATCTCAGACTTCTTACCCAATGGCAGATGTGAAGAACATTATAATGTTCCCATGGGAACTCCAATACTTCCTACCTGGTTTGGTCTTGAGTAGTACAGGCAGGACACAGAAAGTGAGCTGAAGGCTATGCAAAGGACCAACCACGGCAGCTTTAACTGATTTGCTAAACTACTGACAGCATTCCCTTCTGCCACATGAAAAATGTGTTTTATATCTAACACATACATTCATAGAGGCATATATGTACAAATACAAGCTCAGTTCAGTTCAGTCGCTCGGTCGTGTCCGACTATTTGCGACCCCGTGGACGCCAGGCCTCCCTGTCTATCACTAACTACCGGAGTTTACACAAACACACGTCCATGAGTCGGTGATGCCATCCAACCATCTCATCCTCTGTCGTCCCCTTCTCCTCCCACCTTCAGTCTTTCTCAGCATCAGGATATTTTCAAATGAGTCAGCTCTTTGCATGAGGTGGCCAAAGTATTGGAGTTTCAGCCTCAGTATCAGTCCTTCCAATGAACACCCAGGACTGATTTCCTTTAGAAAGGACTGGTTGGATCTCCTTGCAGTCCAAATGACTCCCAAGAGTCTTCTCCAACACCACAGTTCAACAACATCAATTCTTTGGTGCTCAGCTTTCTTTATAGTCCAACTCTCACATCCATACATGACTGCTGGAAAAACCATAGCTTTGACTAGACAGACCTTTGTTGGAAAAATAATGTCTCTGCTTTTTAATATGCTGTCTAGGTTGGTCATAATTTTCCTTTCAAGGAGTAAGCGTCTTTTAATTTCATGGCTGCAGTCACCATCTGCAGTGATTTTGGAGCCCAAGAAAATAAAGTCAGCCACTGTTTCCACTGTTTCCCTATCTATGTTTGCCATGAAGTAATGGTACTGGATGCCAGCTCACACACATATAAATGAATACATGGGGGAAATATGACACATGGGATCAAATGCAGTGAATATATATATGCATGCTTGTGCACATGCTAAGTAGTTTCAGTCATCTCCGAATCTTTGCAACCCTATGGACTGTAACCTGCCAGGCTCCTCTGTCTGTCGGATTCTCCAGGCAAGAATACTGGAGTGGGCTACCATGTATTCCTCCAGGGGATCTTCTCAACCCAGGGATTGAACCCATCTCTTATGTCTCCTGCCTTGGCAGGCAGGTTCTTTACCCCTAACGCCACATGGGAAGTCCTATATAATTGTAATTATATATTTATATGTATATAATTGTAATTCAAACAGGTGGTTTAAGAAATTTATTTATTTATGTATTTATGTTTTGTTGTTCAGTCAATAAGTCATGTCTGACTCTTTGTGACCTCATATATAGCAGCACACCAGGCCTCCCTATCCTTCACTATCTCCTGGAGTTTGTTCAAACTCATGTCCATTGAGTTGATTATGCTATCCAACCATCTGATCCCTTGTTGCCCCATTTTCCTCCTGCCCTCAATTTTTCCTTGCATCAGCGTATTTTCCAATGAGTAAGCTCTTCATATCAGGTGGCCAAAGTATTGGAGCTTCAGCTTCAGCATCAGTCCTTCCAATGAATATCCAGGGTTGATTTCCTTTAGGATTGACTGGATTGATCTCCTGGTAGTCCAAGGGACTCTCAAGAGTCTTCTCCAGAGCCACAGTTTGAAAGCATCAATATTTATGTTTAGAGACTTATTTAATAATGACAACAAAAAGGAGTTTTGGTCTACAGCCTTCCTTAAAGCAAATTCACAAAGGAGAAGGTTTACCTTTGGGAGAGGTTGCTTCCACCTTGATCCTTTTGGAACTAAACATCAGCCACTATCTTGGCACTGGAGAACATGGCCTTATCGACATTTGCTCTAATGATATAAAAGAGCAGAGAGTGACTTCTTTGTTTATCTTGCTCATATAAAGAGGCCAAGAGCTATGCCTTGCTAAATAATTGGAAAAATGTGGGATGCCCGCCCCCCACTGCCACTACTTCATAAAATGTTTGCAACTGTTTGCTTATGTCTAATATTCTGAAACTCCCAGGTATCCTTAATTATAGGATCCAGAGAATTCAGATGGGAAACACCCCACTCAACTTTCATCTACACAGTAAAGAATGTGCTTTTCTTTATCCAAACCACCAACAGAATAATCTCATTCTGCATTTTGCTGATTGGTTTGCAAACATAATCTTCAGTGGCAAAAATCTTGAAGGGCTGCCTTAAGATTTGAGCATTCAATAAGTCTCAGAAATTTCTTTTGGCAAAAATACTTAGGCTTGGTCAAAACTCGTGGGGCCGTGGTTGGCTTCATGTCTCTGAGGCTGGATATTCCTGTTGGTGTGGTTAAATATTATCAGTAGTTAGGGGACTGGATATATTAACTTATCTTGAAGATTTTGTCCCCAATTAGCATAATTTTAAATGAATCTCATGGTTATATGAATCTATACTTACAGAATATTTTAATCTTTAATTTTTCCTGGAGCACCACTAAAGACAGAATATAGAACAAGCTTTTAATTCATTAATATATGCTGTGGACACCAGTTAGCAAGCAATGGGCATTCAACAAATGAGGCCTGCAGTCTCCCATACAGTGCCACTGGCAGACATTGCTAATCAATCATGACACTCCCAATGAGCTCAGGTGGAACCTCAACATTCATCTCAGCCACTTCTAAGCAACCAGTGTTGTGCACAAGAAGAAACCAGTTTACCACTTCAGATCTAGTCATTCTCTATTCCAAGCTTTTTTGAAAAAGGATTTCTTCAGCCCCCAGAAAAATGCAGTTCATGCCAGGGAGTAAGTGTTTTCAAAGGAGGAAAAAAGACTCATAGTAATCAACTTTATCAAAATATTAAGGCAGAGAGGAAGAGATTTGGAGTGCCTATATTCTTGAAATCAGTGAATGAATGACTATTTCTTGTGCATCTTCTATGGCAGGCGCTGCATCTAGCACTGGGGACAGCAGGGTCCAAGATAAGCAGTGCTTCTGTCTTCAAAGGACTGTCATTCTAGAGTACGAGGAAGGTAACAAGCATATAGACAATAAATATGCATTATCATTTCAGACTCATAAGTAATATAAATAAAATTAAGAGGGTTAAGTAGTAGAAGGTGGGGGTGTAGGTATGTTGTCGTTTTGAAAGTGAAAGTTTTAGTTGCTCAGTTGTAGCCAACTCTTTGCAACCCCATGGACTGTAGCCTGCCAGGCTTCTCTGTCCATGGAATTCTCCAGGCAGGAATGCTGGAGTGGGTAGCCATTCCCTGCTCCAGGGGATCTTCCTGACCCAGGGATTGAACCCAGGTCTCCCACATTGCAGGCAGATTCATTACCATCTAAGCCCCCAGGGAACCCCGTGTTGTTGCTTTAGCTAGAACATAAGGAAAGGTCTACTGAGATGACCCCAAAAAGCCAGCCATGAAAGACTGAAAGAACTTTCTAAGAAGAAAAGAAAGCATGGCCAAAACTCCTCAGAACAAACTTGGAATATTTGCAGAGACAACAGAGGTTAAGGGTAACTGATGCAGTGTGAATGCTAAACAGATAGGAAGTCAGAGAGTTGTGCAAAGGTGAGGTCAAATAGTGCCTGTGCTCCTACATGTACATTTTATTCTGGTTTGCAATGTAGCATTTTCAGCACAGAAATGATGTGATATAATGTGTCCTTTAGAAAAATCACTCTGGCTGCTGAGTGAACAACAGGCTTTGGGACTGTAAGGAAATGACGCTGAAAGAAAATGAAGGTTATTGCCATGGTCAAGCCAAGAAAAGATGGTAGCTATTATGGACTGAGTTGTGTGTCCCCAAAATTCTTATGTTGAAGCTCTAACCCCCTAGTATGTCAGAATGTGACTATATTTGAAGACAGCACCTTTAAATGGGTAATTAAGGTAAAATGAAGCCATTGAGGGTAGATGCTAATCCAATATGACTGGTGTCCTTAAAGGAAAAGGAGATGAAGACACAGGCACGTACAGAAGGAAGACCATGTGGAGACGCAGGGAGAAAGCAGCATCTACAAGCCAGGGAAAGAAGCCTCAGAAGAAACCAAGCCTGCTGACACGAGGATCTTGGACTTGCAGCCTCTAGAACGCTGAGACATTTCTATTGTTTCTGTCATCCAGTCTGCGGGGCTTTGTTAGGCAGTCCTAGCAAATTTAGGATTAGGTTCAGTTAGGGTTAGAGTTGTGGTCCTAAAGACAGTGATAAGTGAAATGGTCAAGTCCAGGATATATACTTCAGAAGAGAACTGACAATTCCTATCAATGGATTAGAGGTGGAATGTGAAGGAAAGAGACTAATGAAAGCTATTCTCAAATCTAAAGCCTGAATATTTGGGTGGATGCTGGTGCCATCGGAGAAACAGGGGAGAAATCCAGAGTTCTGTCTGGGCTAGGTTAGGTTGAGATATGTTTTCGGTTGGGGAAATCTCAAAGAAGCCTCATGTGCCTCCTACACACTCCCAAGGGATACAAGCTCCTTTTCCTCTGCTGCTAGAGAGTCTCTGGAAGAAATTTTGGCAAAGTATCATTTTAACTTAGACATGACAGAAAACTCCCAGTTTTGTAGGCAGCTTTTTATTATTTTTAAAATAATTTCTAGGAAGTTATTCCTTTGGTTTAGTAGAAATTGGCCTCTTTGTAAATTCCATCCATCAGATTTCATCCAACCATTGGACAAAACAGAACACATCTATTTTCTCACTTAATGGTTTCTAGCTATTACATGCTTGTAATTAAAATCAAGCCTCCTACAGAAAATAAGTAGAAGAGATGAATAAAGTGTTTTTAAGAGCTACTGGAGTAATGGAGAACTTCCAGGTCAAAACCCAGGAGAAAATCTAAATCTAGAGAAAAGCAATCATGTTGCTTTCCCCTCCGTGAGCAGACATTGACCTTGGATGAAGGATAGGGGGACTAAACTCTCCTAGTTTTTAGCCTCATGTGGCTAAAGAGACTGGAGCTGGATTCCAGAGCCAGTCAAGGGGGAGGGATGGGAAGCTAGTAATCCCCCATTTTAGGTATAACCCCAAAGGAATATATCCAAGAAATAAAGGTGAATCAGAAATAAACCAGCCCTGACAAGGGCAGATTCATGTCATCTGAATAGCCAGTAAAATCTTAAGCTATAAAGCTGGGTTAAGGTGATCCTTAATTACTAGTTTCCCTAGCTTCAGTCAGAACTAACAAAAATCCTTTTTGGTGAAATATAACATCACTTTTGTTCTCACCATTTTTCCCACAAACAATTTTGTACTACAGTTATGAGAACACAATCAAAAGGAAAGTAGGTATACAACGATGTAAAACAAAATGACTGATAATACATAGAAATAACAGAAGATAGAGTCAGATCCATGAGGTGTCCAGTTATCAAACTTATCAGATAAAGACTTTAAATAACAATCCCTTCTATATTCAAGAAGATAGAAGGCAAGGTTAGATATTTCACGAGAGAACTATAAACCTAAAAAAATAAGAAAAAATAAAACGAAAGTTCTTTAACTGCGAAGCCACATGATAAAAACCCAAATGATAAGTGTAATAGCAAAAGAGTCAATTGGAGTCCCATAAGAAGAAAAGGGTGGAAACGGTAGAATCAATACTGAGACAAAAAATGGCTGAGAATTTTCTAAAACTGATGCAAAACATCAGTTGATAGATCTAAGAAGCTCCAGAATTTTACAGAATGATATCATCTCTGTAGGTTTCTCTTTTCCATGTACAATAACTCTATCACCTTTCATATATGACACTATATCCAGATTCATCTCCAAACACCAAGGCAAGTGCATTCTTCTTCAAATATAGTATCTTCAGTAAAATCTGCTTCTTCAGATGCAATTTCACCACTATCAAGTACTAGACGATCAACTCTCCCTGAACTGTAACTATAAACGCATATTAAGACCATCTAACTTGCAAGTATTTAGCTTTCATATCCTCATCTCTTCTCTATTCTTCTTCAAGCTTTACCATTTTGTCTATTATACACAGGAACAATGAAAAAATATTCTATCCAGTGCTTTTCTGAAAAGAGAATCCTCTAAATTTGCTGAAGATGTCATTTATGTAACCCTGAATGGAAAGGAATCAAGATTAGTTCTACATGACATGTTCCCAGTGAACCTATGCTGATGACTAGAAGTCACTGTGTGATTTCCAAAATGCTGGCAAACTGCCTGTTTAGTAAGAGTATATTCTGACATTAACCAAGGGTTAACACAATTCTACTAGTTCATGAAGCAATTCTTGCCCCATTAACAAAAATAAGTATATAATTTTACTATCTCAAATATTCTTGAAACTTTTTAAGGTTTCTTGACTATGAGATAAGTCACATTTGCAAGTTCTTTTCAGAGTCTGGAATAGACTTCATCTGGGTCTAGGCACCGAACATCACCTACAAGGTCTAGAAGCTCTCTTAGTAATTCCATCACATACACTGGCTCATATCGCATTTCCTATCCATGTTTAATCTGTATTTTCCAAGCAACCACAATGACTGAGACAGATCTAATAGGTGGGTCATCCTAATATCTCCTTTGGAACACAGTGAAAACTGCTACCTCTGCCTGATATGTTCCCCTTTCCCTGGCCCAGCCCCTTGTGTCCTGGCTAATTCACAGTCATCATTCCAGAGGCATCACACGTGACCTACATCTATCTTAGCAACTTCTTTAACTCCTCAGTCTGCGCTAGAGGCTTCTCTCTGGAATCATATAAGCACCCATTTCTTACCTGCAGCATGGTATTTACAATTCGTACTGTACTCATCCTTCTCTTGTTTGTATTGTCAGCTGAACTGCATGCAGTTTGAGGACAGGGACCAGTTCTTATGCACTGTGTTGTATGCTTAGCATGTAGCATACGACATATGTCACATATATCTGGAAATTAGTTTTTGGATTAACACTGAAGTGTTAGAAGTTGGGTGGCAGTTGAAGTTGAGTAAGACAGAAAAATAATGTTGAGTGCAGAGATAGATGTTTACAATTCCAGAAAGAGGACAGAAATATCTGAGGTTCATTTTCATTGACTGTAAACTCTGAAAAGTCTGTATCAGTGCAGAATCAAGCTGATTTAAAAGGTCCAGGAAATAAGCACAGGTGTGCCTGATGACTTAGTCACAGATGTTAATCTCATTATTATTTTGAATATTAAGTAGTGTTTATTTAGTGTAAATCTGTTTAGTGATTGTGTAATTATTATGTTTATACCTAATATTGAAATCATAATTGATTTGATTATTAATACATTAAAAACAATTTAAATAATTGTGTTCAGTCATTAACCTTGAAAATGATTTAAATATCCAACACTGCTGCTGCTGCTGCTGCTGCTGCTGAGTCGCTTTGGTCGTGTCCGACTCTGTGCGACCCCATAGTCGGCGGCCCACCAGGCTCCCCCGTCCCCGGGATTCTCCAGGCAAGAACACTGGAGTGGGTTGCCATTTCCTTCTCCAATGCATGAAAGTGAAAAGTGAAAGTGAAGTCATTCAGTCATGCCTGACTCTTAGCGACTCCATGGACTGCAGCCCACCAGGCTCCTCCGTCCATGGGATTTTCCAGGCAAGAGTACTGGAGTGGGGTGCCATTGCCTTCTCCAAAATATCCAACACTAGGGGATTGAATTACTCAATGTACAATAAGACAGTAGAAGAGTATGTATATTCATTCACTTAAAAGTTTATGAAATTGTGTACTTATTGATATATAAATACTTTCATAATCAAAACTATGTTAGAGCTGCAAAACTGTGCATATAAATAGAATATAAAATAGCATAGAAAAATGCAGGGAAACATAACCTTATGAAAGGATCACAAATGATTGAAACCTTTTTCTTAAAACTCATCTATATTTTCTGAAGTTTGTTCAGGCAAAATTATTCAATAAATGTGATGTTTTGTAAAAAAACAAAAAAAAAAAGACTAAAACTACAACTTTAAAAAGGCTTAGGGTCAGTGTGTACCGTATCTTCCCATCTACTGGGGTATTATAAGACTCAAAAAAGATAAATGTGCATGAAAGCACTAAGCAAGCTAAAATATTTTTGAAGCATTTCTATTACATTGTAAATGTAATCAATAATATTTTTGGCCATATGGTCCCAGGGAAAAGCAAATCCTATAATATAAATGTTGGTGAGTCCCAGAAAGCTAGGCAATCCTGGATTCTCTGTGCAGCGCTTAAGAATAAAGCTGAAACCACTAAAGGAGGCCAGCTCTTGAGGTCTGGAGTCAGCACCAGGGCCAATCTCTCAGCTGCAGCCACGCCCAAGTTCCCAGTCAGTCTATGGACAGAACCCTTTGTGATTCTGTTCATTCCCCTCTTCTTTGTCAAGACTGATTTAATCTCCAAAAGCCAATCCTTTGGATTTGCTCAAAAATGTACTGCTTTTAAAATCCCAGCCAGCTTTGGAGAGTAGCCACCTCCCTTCCCTGGCTAGGCTGATCTGCACTCATTTACGCCAGGAGAAATTTACGCATCTCTTCTCACCAGCTCCCTTGGTTCTTGCTAATTCCCTAATCATACTGAATTATTTGGAGTTGACTGTGTCATCCTTGGTCACCTATAGATTCCCTCACTTCATTACTCCTTGGCCAAACTGTCTTTGGAGGGCTTCTGTGACAGATTTATATTCTGAGCAATAGACAGGAATGTGTTTCTCTGCTTTTCCTTTGCTTGTACCACATAAACATGTCCCAGGATACTCCCAGGCAGAAGCAGAGGGTCAGACCTTGTTCACAGAGGGCCCCCAGAGAGGAATCTTCTGAAAGGGGAGGTGGTCAGCAAGGGAATGGAATTAGCCACCAAGGGCCTGATTCCTGAGAGGTGTGTTTAAACTTCAACATGCCTCTTGATAACCAAATGACTTAATTTTTCTATGGAAATATTTATGGTTTAAATGCATATGTTGGAGTCATTGATATATCTAAAAAAAACTATTTCATCTTTGGGATTTCAAACAATACTTTTATACATGTGCTGGTACACTTCAGCTAAACATATCACCTAGAGACTGCCATCATTGATTAGTGGTTTAATGGAAGTGTGTGTGTGTGTGCTCAGCTGCTAAGTCAGGTCCAACTCCTTACAACCCCATGGACTGTAGCCTGCTAGGCTCCTCTGTCCAAGTGATTCTCCAAGCAAGAATACTGGGGTGGGTTGCCATTCCCTTCCCCAGGGGATCTTCCTGACCCAGGGATTGAACCTGGGTCTCCCACATTGCAGGCAGACTTTTTACCATCTGAGCCACCAGAGAAAGAAGGTTGGTCAAGCTGAATTCATGCAAAACAATTGGAGAAGACTCTTGAGAGTCCCTTGGACTGCAAGGAGATCAAACCAGTGAATCCTAAAGGAAATCAGTCCTGGATATTCATTGGAAGGATTGATGCTGAAGCTGAAGTTCCAATACTTTGGCCACCTCATGAGAAGAACTGACTCATTGGAAAAGACCCTGATGCTGGGAGGGATTGGGGGCAGGAGGAGAAGGGGACGACAGAGGTTGAGATAGTTGGATGGTATCACCGACTTGATGCACATGATTTTGAGCAAGCTCTGGGAGTTAGTGTTGGACAGGGAAGCCTGGTGTGCTGCAGTCTATGGGGTCACAAAAATTTGGACATGACTGAGAGCCTGAACTGAACTGAACAATTATTCTGAAACTTCTAAAAATTTTCGTCAAAACATTAAAAATCCTTATTGTAGGCTATCAACATGAAGGCAAATGAAAAGAAATAGTAAAACTAATATTTAATACACTGTAACTTAAAATACTTGAAGAGAATTAAAGTGTTTTATTTCACTGGGGGCGGGGGAGGCTTAACAAGAATGACTGGCTTCTTGATAAAGAAGTAGCATCTTTCCTAAGCTGTGATAGATCTTCATACTTCTTTCTCCATTTGAATCCACTTCCAACACTTTATCCTCTGTACTCACAGTTTGTGAAACATCTCTGAGAGTTTCTTTAGTGTGTAATGTTTCCTGGTGTCACTTCTTCTGCGACATCATCCTTTTCATGACATCTTCCTCATTTATGTCAATAAGTTTGGCCTTACTAAGTTCCTTGAAGCATCCTAGAGTTTTCAGCAAAGCAGCAGTGTCAATATTCTTATGACCAGCTACTTCTTCTATAAACCCAAGATATGTCAGTCAAATCTTACTTCTACTATTATCACGTTTTATGGATTTTCTTGCTGCACTTTCATTTTTATTGGCCAAATTTCCTCTTTTGATTGTCTTTCTTCGTAAAATATTATGTAGGTTTATCACTGGGAGACAGAAGGCAAAGCAATGACAACTTTCACTGTCTGTGTGTGAACTGAATAAAAGATGCACAAGAAGCAATCACCACAGACTTTAAAGATACAACGGTCGTTACTAATCATGATGCATATCTGTTGTTTATGTAAAAGATTTTCAGACTTAGGAGCCAACAATGAAATCTATGCCTAGATTTCTAATCTAATCTAACAATGAAATCATAATTACTATGTCATGGTAACTAAAATTTGAACCATGTTATTATGGACTGGTGTTATTTAACTGAACTATAGAAACTAAAACTTGTGTAAGTTAGAGTCATGCAGAGAGGGCTGCATATCATCACCCAGGTGATACAGGAGCAGTTAGGTCTTTGGCAGCAAAGAACAGATTTTAGGAAGTATGTATGGATGTATCATCAACATCAAATACTGACCTCCAGGGAGGTAAAAGGAATGATTCTGGCATTAGTTCTATTGCATTGTCCATTGAGGACCTTAGTGAACAAATTGTGAAGCATAGATCTAATTGTAATAGGTTTCAGAGAAAAGCACTGAGAAATTTAACATTTTGAAAATGAACTACTTTTAAGAAATTTGGCAATAAAGGAAAAGAGGGAGTTAAGACTGGAATTAGAGAAAGGCATTTAACATTTTTAGGTAAGAACTTCCCTTTTCTATGAAAGCACCTAAATGTGTAGGTATGACCCCAAGAGATTTAGTCAACAACTTCTAAATTTCAGATACATCTTATCTGCAATAGTCCCCAATAATATAAATTACTATGGGTTTAAAAACTTTAATTCACAGAAAGGAAATGAGACCTATCTGGCATTTCTCCTCACTCTCACCACGGGGCCTCTTTCTAAGAACTCATGGTCTTTTATTTTGCCTACTCTAGGGTTAACATTGGTCAACAGAGATCATTGTTATAATTAACCTCATGTTTGAACAGAACAATATCACTCTTTCAGTCTTGAGATTTTTCTAAGAGACACTTTAAGACATCTTTCTGGCATCTGACAACCTGAAAAACCAGAAATCAATCAACATAGATAAAATGGTTTCAATGATGGCAAAATAGACACCATCAAACCAGAAATGATAATAGATGAAAAATATATTTCCCTTGGACCACTGTTCAATTCTCAGTCTCATTACCTCAAATTAGTAAGGATTTTATTAAAACAGATACTCAAGGGCTTTAGAACTCAAATATCAACTCTACCACTTAGTAACGTGTAATTCTGGACAAATTATTGAATATCACTCATCCATAAAGTTGTATACTAACACCTCCCTCATGGGGTTGAGATGAGGATTAGGCAAAATTATATAAGAAAAAGCCTTGATTATTGTTTTGTATTAGCTTGGAAGACAACCAAAAAATGTCACTTCCCTTCTAATCAATAAGAATGACAAGCAAGAGATTTGAGCCCAGCGTTCAATGCAGGAACTGGGATGATAGTCCAGTATGAGAATGAGACTGAAACATGAATGGATACCTTTGAAGTTGAAACACCTTGCATACCCCAGATTGTCTCAATAAAGCATCATCACAATAGATTTTACACACACACACACACACACACAAAACTGATATAATCATCTATCATGCCTGCTGCTGCTTCTGCTGCTAAGTCGCTTCAGTCATGTCTGACTCTGTGCGACCCCATCGACGGCAGCCCATCAGGCTCCCTGTCCCTGGGATTCTCCAGGCAAGAACACTGGGGTGGGTTGCCATTTCTTCTGCTATGCATGAAACTGAAAAGTGAAAGTGAAGTCGCTCAGTTGTGTCCAACTCTTCATGACCCCATGGACTGCAGCCTACCAGGCTCCTCCGCCCATGGGATTTTCCAGGCAAGAGTACTGGAATGGGTTGCCATTGCCTTCTCCATCTTTCATGCCTATTCTTTCTCAAATTTAGAAAGAGAGTGTTGAGTCAAGTTCATTTTTGCCCACTAGGAGTCAAAGGGTTTTCTTATCAAGCTGTTTTTGGATGCTGACAGGGCAGCTCTGTCACTGGCACAATCACACCTCAAATCTGCTTCGACTTTTCAGAGCTAGAATCTATTTTAATCTTATCATAACCAAGTGATACATTTGTTCACTCATCATCTGCCTTCCCATTGCCCATCCCCCCAACCAAAGACAAGCTTATGCAAGCAGGGACATTGTGGTGTTTCTGCTGTACACCAGTGTATGCCACAAGTGCATGATGGAATAAAGGAATGAATGAGCAACTCCATAAAATACACAGAGCTCCACAAAGGAACCAAATAGACATTTCTCCAAAGAAGACACACAAATGGCTGACAGGTTTGTGAAAAGTGCTGAACATCACTAATGATCAAGGAAATGCAACTCAAAACAGCAATGAGATATCATCTCACACCTGCTAGGATGACTAATTTTAAAAAAGAACCATAAAAAATGTTGGCAAAGATATGGAGAAAAGAGAGACCTGGCATGCTATTGGTGGCAATGTAAATTGGTGCAGACACTAAAATCAAAGTATGAAAGTTTCTCAAAAATTCTAAAAATAGAACTACCATAAGACCCAACAATCCCACTTCTGGATATATATTCAGAAGAATTGAAATCAGGATCTCAAAGAGATATGTGCATTCTGATATTCACTGCAGCATTGTTTACAATAGCCAAGATATGGAGGCAAACTAAATATCCATCAACATGGATAAAGAAAATGTGGTATGTACACACAATGGAATATTATTCAGCTTTAATAAAGGAAATCGTACCATTTATAATAATGAGGATGAACTTGGAAGACATTATGCTAAGTGAAATAAGCCAGATACAGAATGACAGATACTACTGGGTTGGTCAAAAAGTTTGTTTGGGTTTTTCATAAGCTGTTATGGAAAAATCTGAATAAACTTTTTGGTGAAACCAATACATGATACCACTTATATGAGAAATTTAAAATAGTAAACTCATAAAAAGCAGAGAATAGAATAGTGATTACCAGGGGCTAGAGAAAGGAGGAAACAAGGAGGTCTTCAATATTACTAGGGAGTACAAAGTTTTAGTTATGCAAGATGAATAAGTCCTAAAAGTCATCTGCATATTGTCTACCATTGTTGTTGTTTAATTGCTAGGTCACGTCCAACTCTTTTGCAACCCAGTGGACTATAGCATGGCAGGTTCCTCTGTCCATGGATTTCCCAGGCAAGAATACTAGAGTGGGTTGCCATTTCCTTCTCCAGGGAATATTCCTGACCCAATAGTTAATAATAATTTTATTGTGTTTGTATGCTTAAAATTTGCAAGGAGGGTAGATGTTAAGTGTTCTTATCATGAAATAGTAATGATAATAATAATAAAGAAAGTAGGAGGAGATTTTTAGAGGTGATGGATATGTTTATGTCATAGACCATGATAATGATTTCAAGAATGCATGCTTATCTCCAAACTCAAGTGTATGTATTAAATACATACAGTTATATGCATGTCATACCAAAAATGAGAGCATAGAATGCATAGAATGTGCTCCCCATAGAAGAAGGCAGGAAAATAAAGCAAAGAAGTTCAAGGAATTGCCTAAAGCCTAGACCCAAACCACTAAACTCCCATTTGTCCCTTCGAAAGCCTGGATTCCCTCTCACTGGCTGGGCCTTGGCTTGTGTGCATGCACCTGAATCTCCCTGCAAGGCTGCTAGATGGGATGGACAGGAGCTGCTCATTGGGTACTGCATTTAGGCAGAGACAGTACCATGGCTACTTTGGAGAATGCTACCCCTGGTGACTACTCCCATCAAGAATGCTCTGGAAGCTGTAGGGATGATGGGTATTCCTCTGCCATGGAGAGGAAAGCCAAAGTCTCAGGATGAAGTATGTACAGACTGAATTTCCGGAGGCATAAGAGGGGACCTTCCACCCCCACTCTCCTATGAGGTATTGCAATTGGCCCTGTCAGCTTGGAATTTGAAAGAAATGGGCCAGGCAACGGGGCTGGATAAATCACAGTCACTTGAAATGTCACTTTGTTCTCCTATCACATTTGAATTTCTTCCATGTTACGATAGACCTTCTCTTTTTACCCAAGCTGAATTGAATCTCTCTTTTCCTATTGTTGGAGGAGCCCAGGAAAAGGTTTTTGGTGCACTAATATTTGGACACTTCCCAGAAGCCTTCTCTCTCTACCCTTCTCAGCAGTCTCTGCCCGTCTCTTGCCAATCACAAGAAAAGACTTCTGAGTTGTTACCAGTTTGCAAAACATCTGCTTTTACTATTTGGCATAGTGTGGTGATGGGGGTGACAGGGGATTTGATTGGCCTCACAAGACTTATTATATTTGATACATTGTGTGTCAGACTTGGGACCCCTCCCCTCACTCATTCCCATACTCTATTCAATCCTGTGACTGGTTTCTTGTCAGCTTTATTTTTTCAAGACCCAGGAAACTGGATTAACTGTTCTAAGGTTAACTGTGTCCTTTTTTTCTGCTAGTGCTTCCTGGTCCCTCCTTCTCACACTCTCTGCCTCTTAATAAATATGAGAAGCTGACGGCTTCTTTGTTCTTGGTCATCTTCTGGGGCTTCAGGGGAAGAAGTTGTCCATAAAAGAGACTCCTGATTTACAGACCATCTACTCATTCTCAGTCAGGGCCAACATTCCTTAGTACTGTGTCCACATGCGAGCTCAGCTGGCCAAACATCCATCCAGACAGCAGGATGGTGGTTTTGGGTTCCAGCAAAATAAGCAGCCTTGTGGCCTGGGATGCCCTCCTCCTTCCCCTTGGCCCATCTGCATCTTTCCCAAGTTCCCCTAATCAACAGCATGCTCACTTCATTCAGGAGGCCTTTCCTGACCTTCAACCCTGCCCACCAATCCCTCCTACCACATTTAATAACTTTTCATATCACTCATTTGACTCCTGTCCTACTGTCTCCCACATCACCGGCTGATCTTTTCCATGGTACAGAGAAAGGGCCAGCTGGGGCTTTGGAATTAGTAATACCTGGTGATGAATCTCCATTGTACCTTGTATTCATTTGCTAAGGCTGCCATAACAAAGCACCAAAGAGTGGATGGCTTAAACAACAGAAGTTTACTTTCTTACAGTTCTGGAGTCTGGAAGTCCAAGAACTAGTTATCAGTGGGATTGGTTTCTTCTGAGGTCTCTCTCAGAAGATACAAAGGGAATATTTCATGTAAAGATGGGCACAATAAAGGACAGAGATGGTATGGACCTAACAGAAGCAGAAGATACTAAGAAGAGGTGGCAACAATACACAGAAGAACTGTACAAAAAAGATCTTCATGACCCACATAACCACAATGATGTGGTCACCCATATAGAGCCAGACATCCTGGAAGGCAAAGTCAAGTGGGCCTTAGGAACCATCACTAAGAGCAAAGCTAGTGGAGGTGATGGAATTCCAGTTGAGCTATTTCAAATCCTGAAAGATAATACTGTGAAAGTGCTGCACTCAATATGTCAGCAAATCTGGAAAATTCAGCAGTGGCCACAGGACTGGAAAAGATCAGTTTTCATTCCAATCCCAAAGAAAGGCAATGCCAAAGAATGCTCAAACTACAGCACAATTGCACTCATCTGACATGCTAGTGAAGTAATGCTCAAAATTCTCCAAGCCAGGCTTCAACGATAAGTGAACTGTGAACTTCCAGATATTCAAGCTGGTTTTAGAAAAGGCAGAGGAACCAGAGATCAAATTGCCAACATCCGCTGGATCATGGGAAAAGCAAGAGAGTTCCAGAAAAACATCTACTTCTGCTTTATTGACTATGCCAAAGCCTTTGACTGTGTGGATCACAACAAACTGTGGAAAATTCTTCAGGAGATGGAAATACCAGACCATCTGATCTTCCTCTTGAGAAACTGTATGCAGGTCAAGAAGCAACAGTTAGAACCAGACATGGAACAACACATTGGTTCCAGATCGGGAAAGGAGTACATCGAGGCTGTATATTGTCACCCTGCTTATTTAAATTCTATGCAGAGTACATCATGAGAAATGCTGGGCTGCATGAAGCACAAGCTGGAATCAAGATTGCCAGGAGAAATATCAATAACTTCAGATAGGCAGATGACACCACCCTTATGGCAGAAAGTAAAGAAGAACTAAAGAGCCTCTTGATGAAAGTGAAAGAGAAGAGTGAGAAAGTTGGCTTAAAACTCAACATTCAGAAAACTAAGATCACAGCATCTGGTCCCATCACTTCATGGGAAATAGATGGGGAAACACTGGAAACAGTGACAGAATTTATTTTCATGGGCTCCAAAATCACTTCAGATGGTGACTGCAGCCATGAAATTAAAAGATGCTAGCTCCTCAGAAGAAAAGTTATGACCAACATAGACAGCATATTAAAAAGCAGATTGCTTTGCCAACAAAGGTCTGTCTAGTCAAAGCTATGGTTTTTCCAGTAGTCCTGTGTGGATGTGAGAGTTGGACTGTAAAGAAAGCTGAGCCCAGAAGAATTGATGCTTTTGAACTGTGGTGTTGGAGAAGACTCTTGGGAGTCCCTTGGACTGCAAGGAGATCCAACCAGTCCATCCTAAAGGAAATCAACCCTGAATATTCATTGGAAGGACTGATGCTGAAGCTGAAACTCCACTTTGGCCACTTGATGTGAAGAACTAACTCGTTGCAAAAGACCCTGATGCTGGGAAAGATTGAAGGTGGGAGAAAGGGATGACAGAGGATGAGATGGTTGGATGGCATCACTGACTCAATGGGCCTGAGTTTGTGTAAGCTCCGGGAGTTGGTGATGGACAGGGAAGCCTGGTGTGCTGCAGTCCATGGGGTAGCAAAGAGTCAGACATGACTGAGTGACTAAACTGAACTGAGGCAAACAAGAGGACCTTCTCCCCTTTGCCCCCAGGACATTTTGGGAGCTTCTGTTTCCCACTATGGTAACTTGTTCGGCACAAACTCTGAGCTGGCCCACATCTCCTAAGGTGGTGTCCTAATGGGACTGGCCATAGCTGGCAGGTATCCTTGGGATCATGTCTTGGCACAAGTGTCCTGCCTTAGGCTGCAGGAAGAGGGAAACAGTCATGCATGTTCCACAACTGATGCTATTTCCTATGGCTGCTATAATACATTCGGCTTCCCAGGTAGTACTAGTGGTAAAGAACCCGCCTGCCAATGCAGGTAGATCTTAAAGAGTCGCAGGTTTGATCCCCTGGGTTGGGAAGATCCCCTGGAGGAGGGAACGGCAATCCACTCCAATATTCTTACCTGGAGACTCCTATGGACAGAGGAGCTTGGCAGGCTTCACAGTTCATAGGGTCACACAGAGTCGGACATGACTGAAGCAACTTAGCAAGTTATAATAAATTACCACACACATGGTGACTTACAATAACAAAAATTTAGTATCTTTCAGTTCTGAGCTTAGAAGTGTTAAAATCAAAGTGTTAGTCAGGCTGTGTTACTTTTGGAAGCTATAAAGGAGAATCTGTTTCCTTATCTTTACCAGCTTTCAGAGGCCACCTGCATTCCTTGGTTTGCAGTCCCTTCCTTCATTCCAAAGACAGCGTAGCATCTTCAAATCTCCACTCTGATCTCTGCTTCCACTGTCATATCTCTTTGTCAGACTTTCTTGCCTCACTCTTTCCCTTAAAAGAATCCTTTTGATTATATTGGACTCAATGGGATAATCTAGGATAATCTCCCAGTCTCCAGATTAATTTAATCACATCTGCAGAGTCTTTTTTATCATGTAAGATAACAAACTACTTTAAAAGAACTCCCTCCAGACCACTCACTATCCAGAACAAGGCAGGATAAATCATGTTCCTCTTCCCTGTCCAGGCCTTATTTTATTTCTAAGGATTGCTTCCTGCCCTAGTGAATGACCTCTCCTTTGGTCACTACTCCTCCCCCTGAGTTGGGCCTTGCAAGCCTCCCTGTATAACTGTTCAAGACTCAGTGGGTAAGGCCAACAACCGAAAATGAAATAAAATATGTGAGAAGAGAGTGCCCATCTCAGCTAGCAAAGAAAAAGATGTTTTCTCCATCACATAGTATTTTTTCCATAAAGTTACAAATGCATTCGCTTGGAAATCTGGTATAGTTAACTAAGCTAGTGAGCTGGCAAGGACACCTAAGTGCAGGGATGAAGAATTCCCTCAGATCTTAGGGAAGTAGACTGAATGTGAAAATCAAGGGAAGCTGCTAATGGTTCATCATTAGCTTTCTTATCCCAGGGCATTTGCACTGGCTGTTCCTTCTTACTCTACATCCTCATGGCTCATTCTCTCACATCATTCAGGTCTCTGCACACATGTTGACTTATCAGAAAGGCCCTCCCTGATCACTCCATCTAACACACACACACACACACACACACATTCCACATGTATACACACTCAAAGGCAGTAAACAGTGCCTTGCAGACAGTAGGTGCTCAATGTATATCTGTTGAAAGTGTGGAATGACCAAGTAATGATCACTCACTGTGGTGATCTTCCTGGATAGGAGCTGCATGATAGATGAGAACTCCAGCATCTTAATTTGATATTGCTATATTGTAAAATCTGTAAGACATTGGCGATGAGAAGACATTGACCTATACTCAAGGAGTTCATTGCATAGTTGACGATGCAAGGATTGAATACATGAAATGAATTAATTTAACACAGCCTCACTCACTAAACCATCAAGATCCTGGAGGGGAGACAGAAGACAATTTCAATTATGGGGAAGTCAGTACAGATGGAAAGTTCTGTGGCAAGTTCAGAAGAGGAAGAGACCAATGTGGATGGGGAAAGTCCCCTGTGTGAAGTAACTCTAACAGAAAAGCACATTCTATCACATGGATACCTAAGCCAGTATAAGAGGTGGATCAGGCAGGTGCCTACTCAGGACACTCATTTATACAGAAGTCCAATCATGGAGTCAGTTGAAACCACAGTATCAGCTAACAAGCAATCTATTACATAAATGGCAAAACTCTAATTGATCTCCTTTTCTGTGACAAATAAAGTTCTGGTTTTTTTTTTTTTATCTGAACATGCAACAGGAGAAAATATTTACAGCCCTTGTCTACTTTCTAAGACGTATAGAGAGAATTTTGTTTTTTCAGTCTGTTACTTGGTTAAGTAGTATTTATTAAGTGCCTTTTTTGTGCTAGACCCTTTTTTCGGTTCTGAAGTTCTACCTTTGAACAAGAGAACTGGGGCACACACCTTTCAAGCTCTGCTCAAAACAAGCTAATGTTCCCCAAAAGGGCTTGGGTCAGACATCCCAGGGGGTGCTCAGTTGATAACAACCTATGAAAAATGTGTTTACTAGATGTTAGCATTAGGGGAAACTGAGTGAAGCCTACCTACCTGGAAACTCTTTGTACCATATTCGTGACTTTTCTGTAAATCTAAAGTTACCCCCCTCAAAAAACTTTATTTGTAAAGAACACATTTACTACACAACTTAAGGGCAAATCCTATTGCAAGTGAACTGTTTTATATATTTAGAAGACATTCCATTTAAGCATTTTATAAGCATTCATTCAGTTATTAATATTTAAATAGCTATCATTCTACTTACAAACATTTCAACCAAATAAAGCCATACCATTTGAATATGAGGAAAAAAAATTAGAATTTACTTATTTTTATCACAAACATTTTTATTTATTTGTGTATATTTAATGATATACACAACATTTTAACACAGTAGTTCACATATAAAATTTATATGCAAATAAATATGCACCTAATGGGAGGTGGAATCTGTGGTGGCTCAGATGGTAAAGAATCCGCCTGCAGTGCAGGAAACCCAGGTTAAGTTCCTGAGTCAGGCAGATCCTCTGGGAACCCACTCTAGTATTCTTGCCTGGTGAATTCCATGGACAGAGGAGCCTGGCGTGCTACAGTCCACGGGGTCACAAACAGTCGGACACAACTGAGCTACTAACACTTACACTAGTGGTATGGTACATATCCCAAACAGTTTTTCTGATAGAGGCACACAATCAAATAATTTGGAGGCCACTGAGAAATGTACACGTAGTACTGCTGCTGCTGCTGCTGCTGCTAAGCCGCTTCAGTCGTGTCTGACTCTGTGTGACCCCATAGACAGCAGCCCACGAGGCTCCTCGGTCCACAGGATTCTCTAGGCAAGAATACTGGAGTGCGTTGCCATTTCCTTCTCCAACACAAAGCACACTGTATCCTAAGAATTTGTCTGCAGATCTATCTTCCCGCTTGTTCTTAACAGAAGTAATCTGGCTTTTCAGGGAACCACCCACCTAGTAAGTCTTTGACCTTGCTCATGGAAGCCTGGACACCTTGTTCCTCTGGACTACCTCTGTGATTTGAGATCCAGGAAGTACAATTGACTAGGGGATCAAGTGTAGAAACAACATATCCTGGATATTTGGAAAGCCTATCTCCCTGGCTTATAGTTTTTCTGGGTTTTTTTTTTTTTTTTCCTTTAAAAAATTTTAATTGTCGTGGTTTGTGTTTTCTGCTTTAAGCTGCCCCACATTCTTTTTGGAGGAGGCAGAGCATAAATCATTAATAGTTACGGTAACAGTCTATGGAAAAAAAGCAAAAGCTCAACAACTTAAAAGAACAACTGCTATTGCTCAATGGACCTAGGAGAAGCATCTTTTTTAGCTCTTCATAAGCAAGCATTTACATTTAAACAATGAATGTTCTAATGACTCATATTCTATATACTATTCAAATAAATCAGATCCTTTTGTCAGTGATTCCTTAGGCTGATGCATTATCATCTCTGCTTGAAGTTAACACAGTGGCAGATCTTTAGTGAAAAACTGATAGTGTAGACTGGTTTGGCTTCCCCTGCAGGGCCGAGACACTGACCATCCAGGGCTGGGACTTATTGCAAATGATAGAATAGGAGATGTGGAAGGGTCTTTATAGATCAATTATTCAAAACTCCACATTTTGTAAGTAAGAAAATTTAGATACAAATAGAGAAAAGGTCCCACCCAAAGTCAACCAGCAGTTAACAGCAAAGCTTGGATTAAAACCTGAGTTTTCATCACCCTGTCTCTGCTCTGTTAACATCAACTCTCTTCCGACTGTTGAACTGGATTTAATGTAATTTAGCCCTTTCAATAATTTTCACTGCCCTTCACAATAATTACCAAAGCTTTAGAGTGTTTATGATGATTTCATTTCTGCCCATCATTCTGGGGCAAGGAATTCCTGTTCATGTGGAGAAAGTGCCCATTCTTCATTCTCTCCCAGTTTCTGACAGCATCTTGACATTTGGGATGAAGAGAAGTGACGAAAATTCTAGTTCCACTGTAGGAAACTCCACAGCCAAATAACATTAGGGGGCAAACTAAGCATCGTTCTGGGAACCAGCTTCTTCATTAAATTGTCTGTGAATAAATCAACAACTATTGTTTCTCTGAGACCCATGGTGCTATTGTTGCCCCACAGGACACACTCTATGATGGGAAAACCCAGGCGGCAACTAGTAATAATGCAACAATGAGCCTTCACCTCATCATGGAGGACTCCAGGAAAAATAATTACAAGCAGGGATGCTCTCCAAACCCCACAGATGGCTCCACCAGCTCTTTCCCCAGAGTTAAAGACAGACCTGACAAACACCATCAGCCTCAAGGATATCAAAAGCAGAGAGAACAGGAAAACAAAGGGAGAGATGAAGACATCGCTAGCTGGACCAAAAGAGACTCCAAGGCAGTAAGCAGCGGGAAGGGGGGTATGGCTCTTGAGTGAAACAACATCACAGCTGACATCATCCAGGCAGGGCAGGCTGAGAAACAGCTGAGCTAGCAAAACAAGCTCCCAGCAGGCTCAGGAGACCAGGCTGCAGCACAGGATAATCCAGCAATAATCGTTCTTCGGCAGCATAGAAATTTCAGCAAGGCAGAGGGGAAATCCCAGTCAAGTAAAAGGTTTCTTAAAACAAAGCAAAGCAATATCCAGACTTTAGCCTCATTGTTAGACCTGGATAGATTATATTCTCATCCACAATGATCCAGAAATAGTAGATAGTAGTCAGCCACAATGGAGAGACCTGAGTCCTGGGCTTATCTACAGATCTGGGTAGCTCACTCCAGGTCTCTAAGCTAGTTATTCTTACTCATAAAACAAAGAAGTTAAGTTAGATCTATGATTTTCAATTTTTGTTTTAAACATAAAATCTTTTTTACCATCATATAATGTTTTATTCCTGGTGGCTCAGACAGTAAAGAGTCTGCCAGCAATGTGGGAGGCCTGGGTTTGATCCCTGGCTCAGGAAGATCCCCTGGAGAAGGGAATGGCTACCCACTCCAGTATTCTTGCCTGGAAAATTCCATGGTCAGAGGAGCCTGATGGGCTAAGTCCATGAGGTCACGAAGAGTCAGACACAACTGAGCGACTAACACTTCATTTCATTTTACATGGAAACTCAAGATTAAAACAGATCATAAGGGAGCCTCCAAGCTGAACTGGAAGTGGCAAGAACCAAGTTTGGCTTAGAGGACCCATCCATCACCTGTTTGCAGCTGAGTACCCCTCCTTGGACCCCAGGACTTGGAAGGTTTGAAACTGCTGGGCTAGAGGCTTTCTAACCCTCAAGAACCTATGGATTTGGGGTCATGGTAAGACTACTTGGGCTTTGAAGAATAGGCTAAGTTGGAATAAAGGAATGACAGAGGAGGAAGTATTGTAGGCAAGGTGCAGAAATATCGGGAAGCAAGAAAATGCTTCTCAGCTAAAGTAAAACATTGAAATAATACTGTTGACTCCACAGGGAAGGGTGAGAGAGGTAACAGTGCTTCCCAGGACTGGTTGCAGCAGGGTTCTATTTTCATTATACCCTACCCCAACCAATGAGCTGCTATCCAATTAAGTCACAAGAAGCACATCAGGTTACAGACAATAAAAGTGCAGCTCAGCTTGACAAACGTCCAGACTGCTCATCCACCATGGGTGTCCATGGAAGCCAAAGGCTATTCACCTTATCATCTGCAGGGCAGAAGGGACTGAATGTAGTTTGGGTGCCTGCACACATTGTTGTCCTTATAACAAGGTCAGAAGGTCGTTCCCACTTAGACTATACTAGCTTCCTGAGATAGGAGTGTGGCTCCTTGCCTTAGGGAGCTTCCAGTTTGCCTAGACAAAACAGACATGTGTTTCTGGGAAGAGAAAAATGAAAGATATAATGAAGTCTAAAATATTTAGTCAAGTTTACAGGTGATAAGGATGTGCCCTTGGGATACTGGCAGAGCAATGAGCTTGGAAGGAGTAAAGATAAGCTTTGAGGAGCAAGAGTGCACCTACCTTCTGGTGGCCTTCATGATAACACAAGAGGAGAAATATATTGGAAAACAGATCCTTAAAAAGCAGGAAACAAATGCTCAGGTTCCACCAGGAGCTCATATCCCTAGCTGGTACAATGGGGTTGCCGTTAACACTGATGAATCCTCTTAAACTTTCCAAGAGCCTAGTATGGTTAATTATCTCCAAAGATGGTCACCAGCAATCTTGTCATTCTCGTATGTACAGAGTGTTCCACCCAGCAAAAGGCAACCTCTGTTTTCCCTTCTTCTGAATCTGTGCTGGCTCTGACTTGCTTAGACCAATAGAATGTGATGGAGGTGACACGACCAGTTCTAGTCCTAACCTTTAAGAAGACAGGCATCCTCCAGTATCTTTCTCTTGAAAGCCAGCCACAAAGGCTAAAAGACCACATGAAGAAAGAGATAGTCCTTATGGAAGAGAACTGGGTGCTCCAGCCACAAGTCCGCACCAAGGCCCCAGACATATGGCTGAGGTCATCTTTGATATCCCAGCCCTGGTAAAGCACATAGACGAGTTCCCAGAGAAATTCAGCCACATGACTGACCATAACCAATAGCACATGAAAGAGAAGGACTACCCAATTGAGACCAACTAACACAGAAAAGAGAAACCCAAATAAGATGGTAGGTGTTGCAAGAGGGCATCAGAGGGCAAACACACTGAAACCATACTCAAAGAAAACTAGTCAATCTAATCACACTAGGACCACAGCCTTGTCTAAAACTCAATGAAACTAAGCCATGCCCGTGGGGCCACCCAAGATGGGCGGGTCATGGTGGAGAGATCTGCCAGAATGTGGTCCACTGGAGAAGGGAATGGCAAACCACTTCAGTATTCTTGCCTTGAGAACCCCATGAACAATATGAAAAGGCAAAATTATAGGATACTGAAAGAGAAACTCCCCAGGTCAGTAGGGGCCCAATATGCTACTGGAGATCAGTGGAGAAATAACTCCAGAAAGAATGAAGGGATGGAGCCAAAGCAAAAACAATACCCAGCTGTGGATGTGACTGGTGATAGAAGCAAGGTCCGATGCTGTAAAGAGCAATATTGCATAGGAACCTGGAATGTCAGGTCAATGAATCAAGGCAAATTGGAAGTGGTCAAACAAGAGATGGCTAGAGTGAATGTCGACATTCTAGGAATCAGAGAACTAAAATGGACTGGAATAGGTGAATTTAACTCAGATGACCATTATATCTACTACTGTGGGCAGGAATCCCTCAGAAGAAATGGAGTGGCCATCATGGTCAACAAAAGAGTCCGAGATGCAGTACTTGGATGCAATTTCAAAAATGACAGAATGATCTCTGGTCGTTTCCAAGGCAAACCATTCAATATCACAGTAATCCAAGTCTATGCCCCAACCAGTAACACTGAAGAAGCTGAAGTTGAACGGTTCTATGAAGACCTACAAGACCTTTTAGAACTAACACCCCAAAAAGATGTCCTTTTCATTATAGGGGACTGGAATGCAAAAGTAGGAAGTCAAGAAACACCTGGGGTAACAGGCAAATTTGGCCTTGGAATACGGAATGAAGCAGGGCAAAGACTAATAGAGTTTTGCCAAGAAAATGCACTGGTCATAACAAATACCCTCTTCCAACAACACAAGAGAAGACTCTATACATGGACATCACCAGATGGTCAACACCGAAATCAGATTGATTATATTCTTTGCAGCCAAAGATGGAGAAGCTCTATACAGTCAGCAAAAACAAGACCAGGAGCTGACTGTGGCTCAGACCATGAACTCCTTATTGCCAAATTCAGACTTAACTTGAAGAAAGTAGGGAAAACCACTAGACCATTCAGGTATGACCTAAATCAAATCCCTTACAGTTATACAGTGGAAGTGAGAAATAGATTTAAGGGCCTAGATCTGATAGATAGAGTGCCTGATGAACTATGGAATGAGGTTCGTGACATAGTACAGGAGACAGGGATCAAGACCATCCCATGGAAAAGAAATGCAAAAAAGCAAAATGGCTGTCTGGGGAGGCCTTACAAATAGCTGAGAAAAGAAGTGAAGTGAAAAGCAAAGGAGAAAAGGAAAGATATAAACATCTGAATGCAGAGTTCCAAAGAATAGCAAGGAGAAATCAGAAAGCCTTCTTCAGCGATCAACGCAAAGAAATAGAGGAAAACAACAGAATGGGAAAGACTAGAGATCTCTTCAAGAAAATCAGAGATACCAAAGGAACATTTCATGCAAAGATGGGCTCAATAAAGGACAGAAATGGTATGGACCTAAAAGAAGCAGAAGATATTAAGAAGAGATGGCAAGAATACACAGAACTGTACAAAAAAGATCTTCATGACCCAGATAATCACGATGGTGTGATCACTGACCTAGAGCCAGACATCCTGGAATGTGAAGTCATGTAGGCCTTAGAAAGCATCACTATGAACAAAGCTAGTGGAGGTGATGGAATTCCAGTTGAGCTATTTCAAATCCTGAAAGATGATGCTGTGAAAGTGCTGCACTCAATATGCCAGCCAATTTGGAAAACTCAGCAGTGGCCACAGGACTGGAAAAGGTCAGTTTTCATTCCAATCCCAAAGAAAGGCAATGCCAAAGAATGCTCAAACTACTGCACAATTGCACTCATCTCACACGCTAGTAAAGTAATGCTCAAAATTCTCCAAGCCAGGCTTCAGCAATATGTGAACCATGAACTTCCAGATGTTCAAGCTGGTATTAGAAAAGGCAGGGGAACCAGAGATCAAATTGCCAATATCCTCTGGATCATGGAAAAAGCAAGAGAGTTCCAGAAAGACATCTATTTCTGCTTTATTGACTATGCCAAAGCCTTTGACTGTGTGGATCACAATAAACTGTGGAAAATTCTGAAAGAGATGGGAATACCAGACCACCTGATCTGCCTCTTGAGAAATTTGTATGCAGGTCAGGAAGCAACAGTTAGAACTGGACATGGAACAACAGACTGGTTCCAAATAGGAAAAGGAGTTCGGCAAGGCTGTATATTGTCACCCTGTTTATTTAACTTCTATGCAGAGTACATCATGAGAAATGCTGGACTGGAAGAAACACAAGCTGAAATCAAGATTGCCAGGAGAAATATCAATAACCTCAGATATGCAGATGACCCCACCCTTATGGCAGAAAGTGAAGAGGAACTAAAACAGCTCTTGATGAAAGTGAAAGTGGAGAGTGAAAAAGCTGGCTTAAAGCTCAACATTCAGAAAATGAAGATCATGGCATCTAGTCCCATCACTTCATGGGAAATAGATGGGGAAACAGTGGAAACAGTGTCAGACTTTATTTTTCTGGGCTCCAAAATCACTACAGATGGTGACTGCAGCCATGAAATTAAAAGACATTTACTGCTTGGAAGGAAAGTTATGACCAATCTAGATAGCATATTCAAAACCAGAGACATTACTTTGCCAACAAATGTTCGTCTAGTCAAGGTTTTTCCTGTGGTCATGTATGGATGTGAGAGTTGGACTGTGAAGAAAGCTGAGTGCTGAAGAATTGATGCTTTTGAACTGTGGTGTTGGAGAAGACTCTTGAGAGTCCCTTGGACTGCAAGGAGGTCCAACCAGACCATTCTGAAGGAGATCAGCCCTGAAACTTCTTTGGAAGGACTGATGCTAAAGCTGAAACTCCAGTACTTTGGCCACCGGATGCAAAGAGTTGACTCATTGGAAAAGACTCTGATGCTAGGAGGGATTGGGGGCAAGAGGAGAAGGGGACGACAGAGGATGAGATGTCTGGATAGCATCACTGACTCGATGGATGCAAGTCCGGGTGAACTCCGGGAGTTGGTGATGGACAGGGAGGCCTGGCGTGCTGTGATTCATGGGGTCGCAAAGAGTCGGACACTACTGAGCGACTGATCTGATCTGATCTGAACACAGAAAATTGAGAGAGATGATTAAATGTTATTAGGATGTCAAGTGTTGGGATGGCCTGTTATGCAGCAAAAGGTAACTGATACACCTGGGCTGGGGCTTCCCTGGTGGCTCAGTGGTAAAGAATCTGCCTACTAATGCAGGAGATGCAGGAGACTCAGGTTCAATCCCTGGGTTGGGAAGACCTCTTGAAGAAGGAAATGGCAAGCTACTCTAGTATTCTTGCCTGGGAAGTCCCATGGATAGAGGAGCCTGGAGGGCTACAGTCCATGGGGTCACAAGAGTCATACACAACTTCACAAACAACACCTGGACTGAAAGACAGGGACTGTGTTTAAGGAAGAAAATATGTTTGCCCCCTCTCCAAGGCAAACATACTGAACTAGAGATCCTTGGGCTTTTAGGGGATCTGAGAATGGACTTCAGGGAGCCTATGACTCTACCTGGATCAGCATGCAAATTGTAGGTCCCTGCACATGTGTGCACTTCTCAAGGAAAAAAAGATCATAAAATGAATAAGATTCTCCCACCTCAGGAGTTCCTGACAAGAAGTGGGCTGGACAAGGAGTGGAGAAGACTTATATCTCCTTGCTGTGACCATAGACTCTGTTTCATCGGGTTTAGCTTATTCAAACTTTTTTGAAGTATATGACAAGTTTGTCAAAAGAATCAAACCTCAATGTATAAAATAGATAAAAGTGCTGCTGCTGCTAAGTCACTTCAGTCGTGTCCAACTCTGTGCAACCCCAGAGATGACAGCCCACTAGGCTCCCCCATCCCTGGGGTTCTCCAGGCAAGAATACTGGAGTGGGTTGCCATTTCCTTCTCCAATGCATGAAACTGAAAAGTGAAAGTGAAGTCGCTCAGTCATGTCCGACTCCTAGCGACCCCATGCACCACAAGCCCACCAGGCTCCTCCCTCCATGGGATTTTCCAGGCAAGAGTACTGGAGTGGGATGCCATTAGGCTTAGATTCTCCACAATGCTGCTGCTGCTGCTAAGTCGATTCAGTCATGTCCGACTCTGTGAGACCAGGCTTCCCTGTCCCTGGGATTCTCCAGGCAAGAACACGGGAGTGGGTTGCCATTTCCTTCTCCAATGCATGAATGTGAAAAGTGAAAGTGAAGTCGCTCAGTTGTGTCCAACTCCTAGCGACCCCATGGACTGCAGTCTACCAGGCTCCTCTGTCCATGGGATTTTCCAGGCAAGAGTACTGGAGTGGGGTGCCATTGCCTTCTCTGCTCCACAATGCTACATCACCTTTATTCCCCACTCAGGTTCCTGAGATACCCTTGTGATTGAAAACTATTTGCCATGGGGGCAATTTTCCCCCATACTTTGCCTTTTCCACAATGTCATATAATGGAATTTATACAGCATACGATCTTTGGAATGTGGCTTCTTCCACTTAAGATAATGCTTTTGAAATTCATCCACACCAGACCATATTCCAGTGGATCCTTCCTCTTTATTACTGAGTAGTATTCCATCATGTGGATACTATGGTTTCTTCATCCATTCATCTGTTAGTGGACATCTGAATTGCTTTCTTATAAGTTTTAAATACCAAAAGAAGTTTCTGGGGTAATTTGAGAACTTCCCTTCCTGGGATTAAAATTGGCTTGCATTTTCTATGAGGGTGGCAGAGGCAGAAGAATATTCCAGTGACCTGGATTTTGGAGAAGCTAGGGGAAGTGCTTCCTGTCCTTTATTGTGCCCATGAAGTGAACATCATGAAGTGTTCCCTTGGTATTACCTGCCTCCTGAGAAACCTGTATACAGGTCAAGAAGCAACAGTTAGAAATGGACATGGAACAACAAAATGGTTCCAAATTGTGAAAGGAGTAAGTCAAAGCTGTATATTGTCACCCTGCTTATTTAATTTACATACAGAGTACATCATGTGAAATGTTGGGCTAAATGAAGAACAATCTGGAATCAAGGTTGCCGGGAGAAATATCAATAACCTCAGATATGCAGATGACACCACCCTTATGGCAGAAAGTAAAGAAGAACTAAAGAGCCTCTTGATGAAGGTGAAAGAGGAGAGGGGAAAAGCTGGCTTAAAACTCCACATTAAGAAAATTAAGATCATGGCATCTGGACCCATCACTTCACAGAAAACAGATGGGGAAACAATGGAAACCTTGACAATCTTTATTTTCTTGGGCTCCAAAATCACAGTGCTGGTACACTTCAGCTAAACATATCACCTAGAGATTGCCATCATTGATTAGTGGTTTAATGGAAGTGTGTATGTATGCTCAGCTGCTAAGTCAGGTCCAACTCCTTGCAACCCCATGGACTGTAGCCCGCCAGGCTCCTCTGTCCAAGTGATTCTTCAGGCAAGAATACTGGAGTGGGTTGCCATTCACTTCCCCAAGGGATCTTCCTGACCCAGGGATTGAACCTGGGTCTCCCACATTGCAGGCAGATTTTTACCATTTGAGCCACCAGGGAAAGAAGGCTGGGCAAGCTAAATTCATGCAAAACAACTGGATAAGACTCTTGAGAGTCCCTTGGACTGCAAGGAGATCCAACCAGTCAATCCTAAAGGAAATCAGTCCTGAATATTCATTAGAAGGACTGATGCTGAAGCTGAAGTTCCAATACTTTGGCCACCTGAGGTGAAGAGCCAATTCATTAGAAAAGACCCTGATGCTGGGAAGGATTGAAGGCAGGAGGAGAGGGGGATGACAAAGGACAAAATGGTTGATGGCATCATCAACATACTGCAGTGGGTTGCCATTTCCTTCTCCCAATGAGTTTGAGCTACTTCTGAGAGATGGTGAAGGACAGGGAAGCCTGGAGTGCTGCAGTCCATGGGGTCACAAAAAGTTGGACGTGACTGAGCAACTGAACAACCACAAAGTACTTAGCTGAAATCAACACAAGTTTTCAATAGTCATTCCTACCAGCATGTCATTTGGCAGATGCGGGAGTTATGCACAGCCAAAAAGGAGATGTAAAAATCCAGTCCCACCCCTCCCTCCAGGTGCCCACCCACTTTGAGGTCGGTTGGCACCAGGGCACACACGAGGATGCAGATGAATTCCCAGACAGTTGTGTAACAGCCTCAGTGTAACAGATAGGCAGGTGTCACAAAGCATGGACGCCCTGAATCAAACCAGCTTTATCACATTTCACAGTATTTCAGGCCTCTCCTTCCCAGCTCTGATTCCATGCAGGGCCCTGAAATCGATATGTGCCCCAGCGAGCTCAGGAGGGCCCCCATCCAACCCGGTAGGATGTGCCTTAGCTCTGCTGCCTGAAACAGGCCCCCCCAGCTGCTGAGGACCCTGGGAGATGATAGCAGTTGCAGGGCATTCTGTTCACTTCTGGCGCCAGTGGTTTCACGGGCATCTTTTCTTGCTTGGCAGCCCCCAGGAAACAGAGATAACATAGACTGTGCACTTTGCTTATGGGATTATGAAATATGTTCTGTCATTTGTAATAAGACAAGGAAAAGTGTTTGCCCCAAAACATGCTTCTGTGAGTTGGCACTGTAAAGGAGAAGTTTTCAGTTGAGAAGATGAATCTGGAGTTGGGAATTCACCTTACCCTAGAATCCTTGACTTTCTCCCCCCTTGTTGGTCTTGCCTGAGGTGGACCAATGTAATTCTCTGCAGAGAACTGGGCTGGGAGCTCAAGAGAAGCATGGAGCTGCTGCTGCTGCTGCTGCTGCTGCTAAGGCACTTCAGTCGTGTCCGACTCTGTGAGACCCCATGGATGGCAGCCCACCAGGCTCCCCCGTCCCTGGGATTCTCCAGGCAAGAACACTGGAGTGGGTTGCCATTTCCTTCTCCAATGCATGAAAGTGAAAAGTGAAAAGTGAAAGTGAAGTCGCTCAGTCATGTCCGACTCCCAGCGACCCCATGGACTGCAGCCTACCAGGCTCCCCAGTCCATGGAATCTTCCAGGCAAGAGTACTGGAGTGGGGTGCTGTTGCCTTCTCCCAGCATGGAGCTAGCAGGTTTCTAATAGATGCTACAAAGGATGGCTCCCTCCATAGCTCTTGGTGTCCCCCAGACAATTCTCAGTTGCATCACCCAGGAGAACATGCACAGTTTCCTAGATTCTTGGGGTCTCTACCAAGAGTCGGAAGCTAAGTTTACTCTCCCAATTGGCTGGACACTGCAACCTTCACTGTTCAATTTCTTGTGTGAAAAACTGCCTCTTCTTAATTGAGTCTAACAAAGAAAATTGCATTAATTGGGGGAGACCCAGCCTCTGACTCATGGTCATGGCTTGACTGCAACATTCCTTGAAGGAAACCAAGGTTCAAACGATGCAGCATGCTCAGTGACAGCTGGGGTGAGGTGGAGTAGGAGAGGGAGGTCAACATAGCAGAGAGGTGAAGGGCAGAGCCTCTGCAATCAGATGGCCTAGCCTACCACTGTCCTACTGCAGGACCATGGCAAGTCATTCAATCTCCTCGAGCCTTGGTTTCCACATCTGTAAAATGAAGTGATAATAATGCCTATCTCCTTGGGTTAAAATTGAGTAACAAAAGTTTAAATAAAGTGAATACTTGGTGCTTGGCACATAATAAGCCCTCAGTAAATAAAATATATTGTTCTTGTTGATATATTCCAACAATGTTCTGTTAGGGAAAACTTCCTGGTTAGCTACAACTAAACTAAACTACAACTATAGCTTAACTTTCTGGTTAGTTCCAATGGGAACTGGTCAGTCAGCCTTAGCTGCCCAGCACTGCCTCATTTTCAGACTGGGTTTTGAAGCTCTGAGTCCAGACTCTGCATAGGGGCCTGGCAGAATAACAGGGCATCATTTACCTGAGGTTTGTAGTGCTTCCCCCATAGATAGTTACTTGCAGAATTACGGGCAGAGGTGGATAGTCAAGCTGGCCACACCATCTCACTTGGGCATTAATTCCTTGCAGCTGATCGTCCAGGTATGAAATCAATCAACGGAACTCAGCACCCTCCTCAAGACCTTCTGGACTTATGTAAATATATGGCCACCTATATCTGCCTGCCCCCGCCCCCATAATGCCTGAGCCCTTCCAACCTGCTCCTCCCTCCGCTGCAGTGCGCTTCCTCTGGCTTCTCTTAGATCACTCTAACTCATCACTCAGGTGCAGCTTGAACGGCACTGCCTGTGAGCCATCCTCCTGGGATTCCTCCATTATTCTTTCGTCACCCCAAGTTTTTACTGCGATAGTGCCTATCACAATTTTTAATTGTACACTTCTTTGAAAGTTGGTGTATTTGCTGTCTGTCTCTCACTCTATCTTGCATCTTCTTATTTCCTTATTGTATACTCAGAACCTGGCAGAGCAGTCACTTGATTTGTTGAGTGATTGATAGAATGAATAAATGAATGGTGAACGAATGAATTCCAGTGGGCTGTATCAGGTTGAACCATATAAAACTGCTGTTATTCGATGATCTCTAACCTACAACAATAGCAATTTCAAGTTTTGGCCTAATATTTACCATATGTGAAATTTACCTTCACTTATGTATGATGAATTTATGTTATAAAGGGCATAAGAAGTCATCTGTTAGTGCAGGCTCACTTCACTGTTTGGGAGCCCATACCAGTATCTCCAGAAATGTAACACACCTGAAGTACATATAACCATCCTTGATTCATATGTGATGAAACCAAGCAGCGTAATTCAATGGACCGCCCAAGGTCAATGCTGCTCGTGGTTTAAATTATACACATGTGTGTTTATATATACTGGTAATTTTTAAAACCCACATTCAGTAGCAAAAAAAAAAAAAAGCTTTGCAAATTGAGGGTACATATATAATTGAGTTTAAAACAACACATTTAATAAAATGCTTTCATTGTTTTTGAACTTAATGGCAAGTGGGGCTTTTATTGATTTCATTCTTTATACTCACCATTAACACAATACAATTGCTTTTTAATTTAACTCAAGTGCTTTTAGCTCACAATTTTTAAATTCAATAAAAATCACTTTTAAATTCACTTTATTGCTTTGCTCACTCTGAATTAAGCATTTCGGTGAACTTGAACAAAACCTCTTTGCAAATAGATGCATTTCTGTAAATATGCGTCAGCATATACTCATTACCAGCTTCTAGCCTTTCAATCTGATCACAAGTCAATGAGCATAATCACCAGTCAATTTTCTCATTAGTCAGAAAGTTGTGGCTGATATCAAGGCCTGGTAAGGGTAGAAGCTATGTGATTATTAAATTCTGACAGGTGTCCTAATTATCATTGTGACAGTAACTGCTTTAAGTTGTGTAATTTTATTCAATGGTGTTGAAAATTTTAATTGACATATAAAACTTCAGCACATGTAAAGATGAGCTAGTTATTTTTAACTTTGGCATCATTTTGGACGTTATTCAAAGCAGTAGGCTGGTTTCCTTACTCCCCTTTGCACACTCCCAAGCAATATTAACAATCTATAATCGGTTCTAATAAACATTGCTCATGTCTGCTCTAGGAAACTTATTTACCACCACTATTTCCCCTGAAAAACCTAGATTTAGGTTAGAGTACAAGTTCTACAAATGGCATTGTTTTCCACATAAAAACTTTATTAGCAACTTTACAATCTTAAGTCTTTTTAATGCTAAAAAATTTCCTCAATATTGACATTCCTATAAACATTGGCCAAAAAAAAAAAGATCATCACTCCTGCAGTCTGCTAAATGCAAACATATTTTCCATGTGCACTTCATATTCCCTCTCCTCTTAATACCTCTGAGTCAATGACTTTACCTCCACTTTAGAAAAAAAAAGGCAAAATTTAACAAAGAAGAACATTTCTTATTTTCTCAGACCCTAGCTTACAAGCCAGGGAACATCAATTTTCTGAAATTAATCGATTATTCATGCATTTGCCTTCTCTCTCCATGGTGAGTAGGTGGGAGTGACATCTTAAGGGATCTTGTATGGACAAAATGGTTTTGGAACGGTGCTCTCTGAGATAGAGGATTAAACTAATGATCTTGTTTAAACTCCAGTCACAGTATTCAGCCTCCTTGAAACCCAGTTTCAGTGTGTCCCAGGCCCACAACTCCACTGGTGCTGGATGAGCCATGCCTCCTGAGGGCAGAGCGAAACGTGGAGAACGGTAAGGCAGGCGGCTCCTCCTCCACCCTTTCTCTAAGAGAAGAAGTAAAAGAAGAAAATAAAAATGCGAAAGCATTTATTAATGAAAGCAATAGGCCAAAAGAAGCAGAAGATGAGCAAAAGTCAACATGGGCACACATGTTCTCAGGGAAAGGTTGGGGAAGGAGAAATAATCATAAAAACATGCATGAAAACCAGTGTGCCAGGGCACCACAGAGCCTGCTCGGATGTGACAGAGGCAGTGTTTGTAGCAAAAGAACAGAGCCATGAAATAGCACACAGATGCCCCCAGAATGGGCCTGAGGGTGACTGGCCAGTGATGTGGGTAGCCACTGACAGCTCAGACCACAGGCATCCACAGCAACATCAGAACTTCTTTTTAAAAACACCCAGTTAGTTGTTCAGTCTGTAAAATGGAAAGTAGCTAACACTTTTTTCCAGACCACATTCTTATGGTGACTATCTACACCCAGACACCAAACAGCCCCTCACTAACAAGCAATGAGCAGGCGGCCTCCAGCGGACTTCCAGAAATGGTTCGCAAATGCGGAGCTGTTTCCTTGGGCTCTTGAAGATTAGAGATTTATGAGTCGATTTGTGGCTGTAGGCCCCCCTCCCTGGGCCCTTAACCTCAGTACTTGAAGCCAAGTCTTCATAACTCAAGAGTAAGAGCAAGAACAATCTCTCATTTACCCTGCACCTGGGACTCTGGTCAGCTCTGTGTACGCAGCTCACTATCTGCCATATTCCCCAAAGCCCTGTGGTAAGAAACCGAGCTGTAGACAGAACCTGGTTCTATCATTTCCTGTCACTATGATACTGAGCAAGTTACTTAAACTTCTTTATGCCTTCATTTCCTCATGTGCTAAGTGTAAATAATACTAAAAGTCTATTTCATTAGTTGTTACAAGGATTAAATGAGATCTGCACCGAAGTTGTTTGTAATAGCATCCAGCACATTGTAAGCACTCAATAAAGATCAAATTGCCAACATCTGCTGGATCATCGAAAAAAACAAAAGAGTTCCAGAAAAACATCTATTTCTTCTTTATTGACTATATCAAGCCTTAGACTGTGTGGATCACAATAAACTGTGGAAAATTCTGAAAGAGATAGGAATACCAGACCCCCTGACCTGCCTCTTGAGAAACCTATATGCAGGTCAGGAAGCAACAGTTAGAACTGGACATGGAACAACAGACTGGTTCCAAATAGGAAAAGGAGTACGTCAAGGCTGTATATTGTCACCCTGCTTATTTAACTTCTATGCAGAGTACATATGGGAAACGTTGGGCTGGAAGAAGCACAAGCTGGAATCAAGATTGCCGGGAGAAATATCAATCACCTCAGATATGCAGATGACACCACCCTTATGGCAGAAAGTGAAGAGGACCTAAAAAGCTTCTTGATGAAAGTGAAAGAGAGTGAAAAAGTTGACTTAAAGCTCAACATTCAGAAAAGGAAGATCACGGCATCTGGTCCCATCACTTCATGGGAAATAGATGGGGAAACAGTGGAAACAGTGTCAGACTTTATTTTTGGGGGGGCTCCAAAATCACTGCAGATGGTGATTGCAACCATGAAATTAAAAGACACTTACTCCTTGAAAGGATTTATGACCAACCTAGATAGCATATTGAAAAGCAGAGATATTACTTTGCCAACAAAGGTCCATCTAGTCAAGGCTATGATTTTTCCAGTGGTCATGTATGGATGTGAGAGTTGGACTGTGAAGAAAGCTGAGCACCGAAGAATTGATGCTTTTGAACTGTGGTGTTGGAGAAGACTCTTGAGAGTCCCTTGGACTGCAAGGCAATCCAACCAGTCCATCCTAAAGGAGATCAGACCTGGGTGTTCATTGGAAGGTCTGATGCTGAAACTGAAACGCCAATACTTTGGCCACCTTATGTGAAGAGTTGATTCATTGGAAAAGACCCTGATGCTGGGAGGGATTGGGGGAAGGAGGAGAAGGGGACAACAGAGGATGAGATGGCTGGATGGCATCACGGACTCGATGGACATGAGTTTGGGTGAACTCCGGGAGTTGGTGATGGACAGGGAGGCCTGATGTGCTACAATTCATAGGATCGCAAAGAGTCGGACACAACTGAGCAACTGAACTGAACTGAATATTATTATGGTTAGAGCTATTCCCAGGGGCAAAACTGCCTAGAACCCAGCCTACTTCATACCCAGTTATGACAAAAAGTAGAACAAATATTTTTCTAGTTCTTTTTTTATTCTATATAACTAGCCATTATTTAATAGAAAGACATAAAGATAATATGTGCCACCTAAATTGATCTATAAATCTAAATGATAGATTTTATTGATAATAAATAGCAAATAATGCTATATATTACTAGAAATATAAATGCCTTGACTTATTTCGTTCTTGTTTTTGTTAGTGATGTGACATGTGCACAATCTCACACAGATTTCCTAAATTCTAAGAGACTCCATTTCTTCCTCCATAAAATAAGGATGACAATCCTGGCAACAGAATACTTTTGTGGACTGTTTTTAAGGTTTTTAAGATAAAATAAGATGATGGGCATGAAAGTACATTGGCACAGATCTACCCTGTGTGCAAATGTCAAGCTGTACTCATTTAAACAAATGTCCTAAAGGACCTTCTTTCTAAACTACCTGTGACAGAATGAGCCTTGCTCTATCCAGGTTTTTGCTAAAATGTGTTCCTAAGTGAGCTGAGGGCAAAGTGGTTTCTCACAGAAAGTGTGGAGCTACAAGGACCCTCAGGATCAGAGGTTCCCAGTCTGCATCTGATCCTGCTGATACCAAGGCCTGAATTGCCTTCCTTCTCCAAAGAGAGAGAAGCCTCCCGACAAGCAGTCAGGGATTTCTCACTCTTTTCAAATAAATGTTTTTTTTTTTTTTAACTTTACAATATTGTGTTGGTTTTGCCATATATCAACATGAATCCACCATAGGTATACACGTGTTCCCCATCCTGAACCTTCCTCCCTCCTCCATCCCCGTACCATCCCTCTGGGTCGTCCCAGTGCACCATCCCCAAGCATCCAGTATCGTGCATTGAACCTGGACTGGCGACTCGTTTCATATATGGTATTACACATGTTACAATGCCATTCTCCCAAATCATCCCACCCTCTCCCTCTCCCACAGAGTCCAAAAGACTGTTCTATACATTAGTGTCTCTTTTGCTGTCTTGTATACAGGGTTATTGTTACCATCTTTCTAAATTCCATATATATGCCTAGGCAATGGCACCCCACTCCAGTACTTTTGCCTAGAAAATCCCATGGATGGAGGAGCCTGGTGGGCTGCAGTCCATGGGGTCGTGAAGAGTCGGACACAACTGAGTGACTTCACTTTCACTTTTCACTTTCCTGCCTTGGAGAAGGAAATGGCAACCCACTCCAGTGTCCTTGCCTGGAGAATCCCAGGGACGGGGGAGCCTGGTGGGCTGCCGTCTATGGGGTTGCACAGAGTCAGACACGACTGAAGCGACTTAGCAGTAGCAGCATACTGTATTGGTGTTTTTCTTTCTGGCTTCACTCTGTATAATAGGCTCCAGTTTCATCCACCTCATTAGAACCGATTCAAATGTATGACACACGCAGTTCAGTTCAGTTCAGTTGCTCAGTTGTATCCGACTCTTTGTGATCCCATGAATCGCAGCACGCCAGGCCTCCCTGTCTATCACCAACTCCCGGAGTTCACTCAGACTCACATCCATTGAGTGAGTGATGCCATCTAGCCATCTCATCCTCTGTCGTCCCCTTCTCTTCCTGCCCCCAATCCCTTCCAGCATCAGAGTCTTTTCCAATGAGTCAACTCTTCACAGGAGGTGGCCAAGGTACTGGAGTTTCAGCTTTAGCATCATTCCTTCCAAAGAAATCCCAGGGCTGATCTCCTTCAGAATGGACTGGTTGGATCTCCTTGCAGTCCAAGGGACTCTCAGGCGTCTTCTCCAACACCACACTTCAAAAGCATCAATTCTTCAGCACTCAGCTTTCTTCACAGTCCAATTCTCACATCCATACATGACCACTGAAAAAACCATAGCCTTGAATAGACGAACCTTTGTTGGCAAAGTAATGTCTCTGCTTTTGAATATGCTATCCAGGTTGGTCATAAATTTTCTTCCAAGGAGTAAGCGTCTTTTAATTTCATGGCTGCAGTCACCATCTGCAGTGATTTTGGAGCCTAGAAAAAATAAAGTCTGACACTGTTTCCACTGTTTCCCTATCTATTTCCCATGAAGTGATGGGACCAAATACCGTGATCTTAGTTTTCTGAATGTTGAGTTTTAAGCCAACTTTTTCACTCTCCTCTTTTACCTTCATCAAGAGGCTTTTTGTTCCTCTTCACTTTCTGCCATAACGGTGGTGTCATCTGCATATCTGAGGTGACTGATATTTCTCCCGGCAATCTTGATTCCAGCTTGTGCTTCCTCCAGCCCAACGTTTCTCATATGTACTCTGCATAGAAGTTAAATAAGCAGGGTGACAATATACAGCCTTGACGTACTCCTTTTCCTATTTGGAACCAGTCTGTTGTTCCATGTCCAGTTCAAACTGTTGCTTCCTGACCTGCATATAGGGTTCTCAAGAGGCAGGTCAGGGGGTCTGGTATTCCCATCTCTTTCAGAATTTTCCACAGTTTATTGTGATCCACACAGTCAAAGGCTTTGGCATAGTCAATAAAGCAGAAATAGATGTCTTTCTGGAACTCTCTTGCTTTTTCCATGATCCAGAGGATGTTGGCAATTTGATCTCTGGTTCCTCTGCCTTTTCTAAAACCAGCTTGAACATCTGGAAGTTCACGTTTCACGTATTGCCGAAGCCTGGCTTGGAGAACTTTGAGCATTACTTTACTAGCGTGTGAGATGAATGCAATTGTGCGGTAGTTTGAGCATTCTTTGGCATTGCCTTTCTTTGGGATTGGAATGAAAACTGACCTTTTCCAGTCCTGTGGCCACTGCTGAGTTCTCCAAATTGGCTGGCATATTGAGTGCAGCACTTTCACAGCATCATCTTTCAGGATTTGAAATAGCTCAACTGGAATTCCATCACATCCACTAGCTTTGTTTGTAGTGATGCTTTCTAAGGCCCACTTGACTTCACATTCCAGGATGTCTGGCTCTAGGTCAGTGATCACACCATCATGATTATCTGGGTTGAGAAGATCTTTTTTGTACAGTTCTTCTGTGTATTCTTGCCATCTCTTCTCAATAGCTTCTTCTTCTGTTAGGTCCATACCATTTCTGTCCTTTATCGAGCCCATCTTTGCATAAAATGTTCCCTTGGTATCTCTAATTTTCTTGAAGAGATCTCTAGTCTTTCCCATTTTGTTGTTTTCCTCTATTTCTTTGCATTGATCGCTGAGGAAGGCCTTCTTATCTCTTCTTGCTCTTCTTTGGAACTCTGCATTCAGATGCTTTTATCTTTCCTTTTGTCCTTTGCTTTTCACTTCTTTTCTTTTCTCAGCTATTTGTAAGGCCTCCCCAGACAGCCATTTTGCTTTTTTGCATTTCTTTTCCATGGGGATGGTCTTGATCCCTGTCTCCTGTATAATGCAGTGGCTGCACGTACACAGGAGGGCCTAGAGGAGCTATTCCATGTTCAAGGTCAGAAGGGGTGGCGGTGAGCAGATACTCCTCATCCAAGGTAAGGAGCAGCAGCTGCTCTTTGCTGGAGCAGCTGTGAAGAGATACCCCATGCCCAAGGTAAGAGAAACCCAAGTAAGACAGTAGGTGTTGCAAGAGGGCATGAGAGGGCAGACACACTGAAACCATACTCACAGAAAACTGGTCAATTTAATCACACTAGGACCAAGCCTTGTCTAACTCAATGGAACTAAGCCATGCACGTGGGACCACCCAAGATGGGCAGGTCATAGTGGAGAGATCTGACAGAATGTGGTCCACTGGAGAAGGGAATGGCAAACCACTTCAGTATTCTTGCTTTGAGAACCCCATGAACAGTATGAAAAGGCAAAATTATAGGATACGGAAAGAGGAACTCCCCAGGTCAGTAGGTGCCCAATATGCTACTGGAGATCAGTGGAGAAATAACTCCAGAAAGAATGAAGGGATGGAGCCAAAGCAAAAAGAATACCCAGCTGTGGATGTGACTGGTGATAGAAGTAAGGTCTGATGCTGTAAAGTGTAATATTGCATAGGAACCTGGAATGTCAGGTCCATGATTCAAGGCAAATTGGAAATAGTCAAACAAGAAATGGCTAGAGTGAACGTCGACATTCTAGGAATCAGTGAACTAAAATGAACTGGAATGGGTGAATTTAACTCAGACGACCATTATATCTACTACTGTGGGCAGGAATCCCTCAGAAGAAATGGAGTGGCCATCATGGTCAACAAAAGAGTCCGAAATGCAGTACTTGGATGCAATCTCAAAAACGACAGAATGATCTCTGTTCGTTTCCAAGGCAAACCATTCAATATCACAGTAATCCAAGTCTATGCCCCAACCAGTAACGCTGAAGAAGCTGAAGTTGAACGGTTCTATGAAGACCTACAAGACCTTTTAGAACTAACACCCCAAAAAGATGTCCTTTTCATTATAGGGGACTGGAATGCAAAAGTAGGAAGTCAAGAAACACCTGGGGTAACAGGCAAATTTGGCCTTGGAATACGGAATGAAGCAGGGCAAAGACTAAAAGAGTTTTGCCAAGAAAATGCACTGGTCATAACAACACCCTCTTCCAACACAAGAGAAGACTCTATACATGGACATCACCAGATGGTCAACACCGAAATCAGATTGATTATATTCTTTGCAGCCAAAGATGGAGAAGCTCTATACAGTCAGCAAAAACAAGACCAGGAGATGATGCGGCTCAGATCATGAACTCCTTATTGCCAAATTTAGACTGAAATTGAAGAAAGTAGGGAAAACCACTAGACCATTCAGGTATGACCTAAATCAAATCCCTTACAGTTATACAGTGGAAGTGAGAAATAGATTTAAGGGACTAGATCTGATAGATAGAGTGCCTGATGAAATATGGACTGAGGTTCATGACATTGATACACACAGACCTACCTCTAAATCCCATGACATGAAGTTTGTCACATCCAGCCCCTTCTCTTCCATAAATGCTGCAGCCAGTTTGAGATGTGAATGCAATGTTCAAATCTTCCTCTAACAGCTGAACAAAATATCCATCAAGAAATAAACTGCTTCAGATATATTAACCAACCTCATTGCCCTAAATAGTAGAAACCAGTAACAAAAACTATTTCAAACACCATTTGCTATTTCACCTCACTTGGAAAGCAACGAGGTGTATTTCCTCACCACCCACAATGCTTGCCTTAGGAATCACTGAGAAAGCTTGTTGAGCCCCTCAACACCCTTCATCCAGCCCCGCATCATTCTTCAGCTACCTTCAACATTAGCCTTACACCAGACACCACATAAAACAAAAATGGCAGTATATTCACAACCTCTGTTCCAATTGTGCATCTCTTTCCCATTTTCCATTCTTGTTATTGATCCTTAAAGCTACTGTCCTCACCATTAATTCACTATCTTCAGCCTTTGTCCTTCAAAGTTGACCCTAGGCACTTTCTTCTTGGGTCCTACATGGTAACCCCCATCCTCTGCCCTTCCCTTCAAAGCCAGACAATGTCTGACTCTTTCTATAAGCTGCCTCAGTCCACCTGAGGCAACACTCCAAGTTCAACCCAGATCAAAGCCCCATCCACTGTCACCATTTTCTTCCAGGTGACATCTCAGCAGAGTTCACTTGAGTCACTTCACATTTCCCTCCATATGTGTTAAATCACTTCAGTCATGTCCAACTCTTTCTGACCCTATGGACCGTAGCCCACCAGGCTCCTCTGTCCATGGGGATTCTCTAAGCAAGAATACTGGAGTAGATTGCCATACCCTCCTCCAGGAGATCTTCCTGACCCAGAGATCAAACCCAAGTGTGTTAAGTCTGTCTGTTAAGAACTGGCAGGGGTGTTCTTTACCACTAGTACCACCTGGAAAGCCCTCACCCACTCTTTAATTACTGATATGTCTTGAATAGAGAACATATTTCCTATTTGGAGAAGCTTGGTCTCAATTACTTTACAAGAAGGCTGGAAAATGGAACCAGTGGTGTTCCCAGAAAGGTCAGGCTGCATGGACATGCAGCATAGCTGGTGTCTTTAGTCATTAAAAGTGACTTCCTACCACATCCAATTGAAGGTTCTTTCACAATGGAAATGAACATGCTTTTTCTCTTCTTGGTAAAGTGGTAATAGTAAATGTGGACTTTCCAGAAGATTAGGTTCTACAGATGTGTAGGTAGAGCAGTATAATATGTTAGTCTTGGGGATGTAGTGAGAGAAGAAATATGTTTGACAGATGAAATCTCTTCATTAGCAGGGACACCAGGCTTGGGTACTACCTACTTGGTTTGGATCTTGGGGCTGGAGCAGGGAGAACCCACCTATGACAACATGAGGTCCTGGGAGCAGAGAGTTATTGAACCAGATCCCATCAATGAGGACCACAGGGAGGAAGAGAATCAAAGGCAAGAAACAAAGTCAGTCTCAGAGATGAAACTTTGGGACCTGGAATTGAGAAATTAAGATTTAGTGAAAGCTAGTTTGTCAAGCCAATGGGAGAGTAGTTAGGATGGAATGGGACTGATGGGAAAGTCCATAGCAACTGCCTAAAACAGCAGTAGAAGTGTTAGCCCTGCTTTCATGGATTAATGAGGGTCTGATGGAAGGGACCACCTGGCCTATTACAGACTTTTAAAATTTATTCATGCATTTAGACACCACCATCCTCCAGAGGGTTTTCAAGGATATTCAGTCTTGTCTGGAAAACACCATCACAGAACACCATAGAACTGATTTTATCTTCCCATTTCCAAGTCACCAGTCACATCCCATCTCATTAATTCTGATGAATTCAGGAGGAAGATCGGTCTGGATTAGAGGTTGGTTTAAATTAATGAAAAATTTTAAAGAAACACTTTTTTTTTTTTTTTACTTGAAGTCACAAGCTAGGTGCATATTGTGTAGGATGTGAAAATAGCAATTTAGGCCTGGTGATGGACAGGGAGGCCTGGCGTGCTGTAGTTCATGGGGTCACAAAGAGTCAGACACGACTGAGCGACTGAACTGAACTGAACTGAAGAGTGGGTGAAGGGAAAGCGGTTGTAATACTTGACTCTTAAGTTTTTTTTCCTTCATTTTCTGAGATCTTAGATTCTAAGTGCACATAAAAGCACACAAATATTTATATCTACAAATACCTAGAAGATTAATTAAGCTAGTTTTGTATGGCTCATGACTAAAAGTAAGGAAATGATTTTGACTCTACCCAGGAAGTATTCTCTGTTGGAGCTCTCCAAATAGAGTGGATCACCTTGTAAGGTAGGAAGCTTCCCACTCTATAAAGTGTCCAGGGTAGGAAGAGAAGCAGTTGAAGGGGATAGTGTGGAGGGGGTTAAATGAGAATAGTTATGCATAAAGACCCTAGACTCTATGATTCTGGAAAATAACATATAAATAACTACTACACTGGGCTTTCTCGGTGACTCAGTGGTAAAGAATCTGCCTGCCAATGCAGGAGATACAGGTTCAATCCTTGGTCCAGGAAGATCCCTTGGAGAAGGAAATAGCAACCCAGTCCAGTATTTTTGCCTGGAAATCCCCATGGACAGAGGAACCTGGCATGCTGCAGTTCAGGGGTCGCAAAGAGTTGGACATGACTTAGTGACTGACCAACAAGTGCCACACTACTTGAAGAACTAGAAAGTAGCAGGCTTATAATCTTTGTAAACTCGATTACACTATGAATTTGTTTAGCAACTTCTTCTTTATGTAGATAGAGCACATCCTTGGTTGAAATTACCATTATTTAGGCATTAATGGCATTTTAATATATGAGGATTTTATCGCATCACCAAATAATCTAATTGTAATTCAATTTGCAGCCAGCACTTAATGCCATGAAAAAAAAGAAAGTGGGGAGGCAAATTTCTACTTTCTGATACACGTGACCTGTATCTAAATTGTAGACTGATTTGTATCTATTCAAGAAAAGGTGTTATTCAGGGAAGATTAGCATATTTCATAAAGGACCAAAATGAACCTAGTAATTACAGAAGTGTTGATTGAATTGTCTGTGGCATGGACATGGCCTCCGTCCTAACAGGGCTCCTACCACACTCACTTTCAGTCCACAGAGCAAACCTGATTACCTGGCTGGTTATTTTTCAGCATCCTTTGCCACTAATGCTGACTGCAATGGGATCAATATTTACTCAACAGCAAACGAGTGTTATATTAGGAAATAGAAAGAATAACCCAGAACAAACATGCAACTCAATTCAAAGAGCTGTGAAATCCCCTCCTTGATGTTATTATCTTTCTCTGCATGCAAAGGCAGAAATACTTCGCTCCTGCCTGGGTTGCAGGTACTACTGGGACCCTGAAAACACAAAACAGGGCGGCAGTGGCAGGACTGCAGGCAGATGTAAAGCCCACACAATGGTTGTGGATTAGTGTCTCCTCAGCACCTGGAGGCAATAGACACAGACACAAGCCCTGTGCCTCGACTGCCATTTGTGGGTCTGAATATCCACCACGTGTAGGGCCAGCTTCCTCCAGCTCAGCCCTGACTCTCCATTTCATTTGTCTTGTGAGCTCCATGTGCCAAGATAGAAGCTGCCAGGTGCAGTGTGTTTATTTCATTTTGGGCCAGATTAGTGTCCCCAAGAGAGAGGCTGGTTTGTTGCTGTTTAGCCCATGAAAGTTAGGATGAGAAACAACCCCTGTAGGTGGCCAGCCAGTGTGCCTCATCTTTCCCTTTGCACTGAGAGCTGCCTGGGCTGGGAGCCCCTTTGCTCCCTGCGGTCCTTGCCTTTCCCTGCCCTTGACCCAGGTAACACACTTCACCTGGCTCTCTTCTACACCTCCTTGAAGACTCAGTAAACCTCCCCTGCACCCCCAGTGCTCCCACCTCTGATTGTGCCCCCATTATAATCAGGCTTCCTCCTGGTGCAGTTTGGATCCTGTGGGCAGGATCTGCCTCATCTCTCTTCCCACTAGACTGGAACTCTTTAAGGGTGATGACAGCATTTTCTCATCTCTGTTTCCAGTGCCTTGCCCATAGTGAAGTGAGAAAGTGTTAGTTGCTCAGTTGTGTCTGACTCTTTGTGACCCCATGGATTGTAGTCCCCTCCAGTCTCCTCTGTCTATGGACTTCTCCAATCAAGAATACTAGAGTAGATAACCATCCCCTTCTCCAGAGGATCTTTCTGACCATAGTAGGTATTCATCAAATATGTACTAAAAAAAGACAAACTGGATGCTTGGAGCCAACCAACATTTGGCCATTTCAGATGTAAATATGTCTCTGAGAAAAAGAAGCGTCAATTTATGCCTTCCTAGAATCCCCTTGGGGTGACTAAACTTTCCAAAAGAGGGGTCTGATGAAATGTCTGCCCTTGAGGTTCCTTCTAGAAGACAGTGTTGTTTCTAAGACACATTCCCACCACCACGATTACTGCCAGCATGTTAACAGCTCTAACGCACATGCAGGACCCTACCTGGACTCGTGCATCTGTCCTGTAGCCAGGTCTCGGGCAGATTCTACTTCCTCGCCATGGACCCTGTGCTTCTCACCCAGTCAGCTCTGGCACAGGCCCCAGACATGTTCTTCCCCCTCTGCCCAAAGAACTGGATGACTAAGACCTTTGAGCAGTGATCTACTCAACTGTCCACCATGTTTCCAATCTTTTGAAGTGCCTTCTCATTAATACCCAATAAAGGACCTAGCCCCCAGTTAACCTTACATGGTTCTCCAACCTCTTTACCCTTAAGAGTCCTGCTCGGTTGTCAAGGCTAAAGCTGCTTTCCCAAAGGTTTGAGTGTTAAGTAGGGAGACTTCAGTCCCCTTTCTAAAGTTTCTTTCCCATGAGTTAAAGCTAATTGAGATAATTAACTTAAACTACATTTTACCTTCAGAGAAACTGAGGCACCATAAAATGATGATTTGTATATGGTTAGGCTGTCTGAGGAGGCCTTACAAACAGCTGTGAAAAGAAGAGAAGAGAAAGGCAAAGGAGAAAAGGATAGATATTAGCATTTGAATGCAGAGTTCCAAAGAATAGCAAGGAGAGATCAGAAAGCCTTCCTCAGCGATCAATGCAAAGAAATAGAGGAAAACAACAAAATGGGAAGGACTAGAGATGTCTTCAAGAAAATCAGAGATACCAAGGGAACATTTCATGCACAGATGGGCTCGATAAAGGACAGAAATGGTATGGAACTAACAGAAGCAGAAGATATTAAGAAAAGGTGACAAGAATACACAGAAGAACTGTACAAAAAAGAGCTTCTCGACCCAGATAATCATGATGGTGTGATCACTCACCTAGACCCAGACATCTTGGAATGTGAAGTCAAGTGGGCCTTAGAAAGCATCACTACAAACAAAGCTAGTGGAGGTGATGAAATCCCAGTTGAGCTATTTCAAATCCTGAAAGATGATGCTGTGAAAGTGCTGCACTCAATATGCCAGCCAATTTGGAGAACTCAGCAGTGGCCACAGGACTGGAAAAGGTTAGTTTTCATTCCAATCCCAAAGAAAGACAATGCCAAAGAATGCTCAAACTACTGCACAATTGCACTCATCTCACATGCTAGTAAAGTAAGGCTCAAAATTCTCCAAGCCAGGCTTCAGCAATACGTGAACCGTGAATTCCCAGATGTTCAAGCTGGTTTTAGAAAAGGCAGAGGAACCAGAGATCAAATTGCCAACATCTGCTGGATCATTGAAAAACTAAGAGAGTTCCAGAAAAACATCTATTTCTTCTTTATTGACTATACCAAAGCCTTTGACTGTGTGGATCACAAGAAACTTTGAAAATTCTTCAGGCGATGGGAATACCAGACCACCTGACCTGCCTCTTGAGAAATCTGTATGCAGGTCAGGAAGCAACAGTTAGAACTGGACATGGAACAACAGACTGGTTCCAAATAGGAAAAGGAGTACGTCAAGGCTGTATATTGTCACCCTGCTTATTTAACTTATATGCAGAGTACATCATGAGAAACACTGGGCTGGAAGAAGCACAAGCTGGAATCAAGATTGCCGGGAGAAATATCAATAACCTCAGATATGCAGATGACACCACCCTTATGGCAGAAAGTGAAGAGGAACTAAAAAGCCTCTTGATGAAAGTGAAAAAGGAGAGTGAAAAAGTTTGCTTAAAGCTCAACATTCAGAAAACAAAGATCATGGCGTCTGGTCCCATCACTTCATGGGAAGTAGATGGGGAAACAGTGGAAACAGTGTCAGACTTTATTTCTGGGGGCTCCAAAATCACAGCAGATGGTGATTGCAGCCATGAAATTAAAAGACACTTACTCCTTGGAAGAAAATTTATGACCAACCTAGATAGCATATTCAAAACCAGAGACATTTCCAACAAAGGTCCATCTAGGATGAACTGAACTGAACGTATGGATGTGAGAGTTGGACTGTGAAGAAAGCTGAGCACCAAAGAATTGATGCTTTTGGACTGTGGTGTTGGAGAAGACTCTTGAGAGTCCCTTGGCCTGCAAGGAGATCCAACCAGTCCATTCTAAAGGAGATCAGTCCTGGGTGTTCATTGGAAGGACTGATGCTAAAGCTGAAACTCCAATACTTTGGCAACCTCACACAAAGAGTTGACTCATTGGAAAAGACCCTGATGCTGGGAGGGATTGGGGGCAGGAGGAGAAGGGGACAACAGAGGATGAGATGGCTGGATGGCATCACCGACTCGATGGTCATGAGTTTTCGTAATCTCTGGGAGTTAGTGATGGACAGGGAGGCCTGGCGTGCTGAGATTCATGGGGTCACAAAGAGTAGGACACAACTGAACTGAACTGAACTGAGGTAACTTTAGCTACCTGTCCAGCCTTGCACCTAGATATGAGATCCTAGAATAGGGGGGCCTTGTCGGTAGGCAGTGCTTGCTATTCTTAGAGACTAGAACCAAGGGTATTGACTTATCTGGCAAGCTATGGTGGACATCACTGTTAATAAGTCTCTCTAACTAGATTCTCTCCCCACAGCAAATGGCCTCTCCTAGTCAGATTCACTCAAGTATTGAGAATTTGGTACAACACTTACTATGAAAAGTTACAACAAACATTTTTTTATATTGAAAGCAAGTCCAAATGCAGAAGTAAATAAAAAATAAGTTATCACTCCTTCAAATATTAAGTAAACGGAATAAGTAAGATAAATACCCATTGCCTTTTTAACAGCTCTTTATTTGGCCCCAGAGTATCTAGAAATAGCTATATATATGTGTGTGTGTGTGTGTACATGACATTATCAAGAATGTATATAACATTAATTGTACAATTTATCAGGATACATTATTGTCATTTATTTGTCCACCTCTCTGTCCCAGTGGACCGTGAGCTCACAGGGAGAGTCTGCATCCCAATGCCTGGAGTAATCATTGCTAAATATTTTTTGAATGAGTGGATGAACAAATTAATAAGTGAAAGAAGAAATGAGTGAGTGAATGAATGTGTCAATATGTCCCCCAAATACCTCCATGTATGTAAATTATATACTAAATAAATCTCAAAATGGAATTATATAAATGTTAATGAGTGGTTTGATTTTTTTTTTCAAAATTTCTCTTTCCTATAGCAAGATGACTTCAGAGATAAGGACCCAGGACTGCCATGTGATTGATTGCCTGCAGGACCAATCAGAGCTCCCACTCACTCCAAAATTGATGGCTCCAGCCCCACCATGGTGGTGCAGTTTTTCATTATATGAAATGGAAAAGTGATTTAATAATTCTTTCTGTCTTATATTGCTTTAAAGAATTTCAGACAGTTAAAAATTGCATGGATTTTTCTACCATCTGTGTGAGAGTGGGGAAAAAAATGCTGGTTTTGTTTTTCCTGTTTTTAATATGAGCCAGATGAAACAAAAAGATTGTTTCCCTGCAAACTATAGGTTAAGTACCTATAGAGGCTCAGGGATGCTCTGTAGGTTATCATATTATCTTTCTTTCTTGACAGGATACCATTAGGTGGTATATTATTTCAACATTTATTATTTTTCATGTCCTTTTATCTTCACACTAGGATTTCTTTTAAAATTCCAATCTATGCATTTGGTTTCATTATACAGCACTGTCATTTACCAAACCAATTTTTGAATGGCTTTCAATATTCTTTAGTTTCACATTTGTCATATCAGCCTGAGATGGTGCCCTAGTTATGTCTGTTTTAGCTTGTTAAAAAGAAACCTATCCAGCGAATGAAGTGTTGGGAGATCACACCTTTAAAGGTAAGCATTACGTGTTCTGGAGAACTGGAAATTGCTCAACGAGGAAAGGCAACCATTACAGAAAATAAAACAAAAATGTTGAAACCGCATGTAACAACTGGTGTTCATTTTTAGAATATCATCAATTATGTTAACATCTGGAAATATTCGGTAGACTGCCACAGTTTTCTCCTACAGCCCATGTGCAGATCTGTCCTGATTCATAAATGGATTGCCCTACCTAAGTGTGAAGTGGCCCAGAGCTTTCCTTGTTTTAGAGTTAGTAGCATAAAGAGTTTCTAGCTGAATGCAAAATTATTAATAAAAAGAGGCTTTCAGTTTATTCCACCTAGTTGAGAACAGGACATCCTATAAACATAGGCATGACTGCCAGAGGCCATCTGAAGCACCTTGACACTGTCTTATGATGTTCTGAGGAACTTTTCAGGATCTATTTGGATGTCTCTATTTCTACCATAGTTTCACTAAGCTAAAGATATTTGCATTGCAGGAAATGTGAAGAATTTTGGAGAAATACTTACAAGTCTCTGTTGCAATGTTGTCAGTTAAGAGTCACATGATACATAACAGATTGGCTGGCCTAAGAACCATCTTTTCAACAGAACCAGACACCAAACAGGGCAGCAGAAACCCCTGACATCATTTTAAACATGCATTTCACAAGACATTGCTCCTCCCACATTATACTGATAAAAAGAAGACCTTTTCAGTTCAGTCACCAGATGATGGGATGGGTTTGATTCACTTTTTAGTAAAATAGGAAAATTCAGGTTACACATTCATTAGGGCTGCCATTATAAATTACCACATATTGGGTGGCTTAAACAACAGAAATTAATTCCCATGGTTCCAGAGACTAGAAATCCAACATCAAGGTATCAGCTGGGCCATGCTTCCTCTGAAGCCCTAGGATGTATTCTTCCTTGCTTCTTCCAGCTCTTGGTGTTCTGTGTGCTAAGTCACTTCAGTTATGTCTAACTCTTTGCAACCCCATGGACTATATAGCCTGCCAGGCTTCCCTGTCCATGGGATTCTCCAGGCAAGAATATGGATTGGATTGGAGTGGATTGCCATTCTTTCTCCAACCCAGGGATTGAACCCATGTCTCTTAGGTCTCTTGCATTGGCAGACAGGTTCTTTATCACTAACACCACCTGGGAAGTCAGTGATTGCTGGCAATCCTGGGTGTTCCTTGGCTGGTAACTACATCACTCCAACCTCTGCTTCCTTTGTCACAGGGTCTTCCCTGTCCATATCTTAGTCTCTGATATGTCTCTTCATTAAAGGGTATCAGTCATTGAATTTAAGGTTCACTCTAATCTAGTATGACCCCTTCCTTGACCTCTTCCTAACTACAAAAATCCATAAAGATCTTATTTCCAAATGAGGTCATATCCTGAGAATCTAGGAGGGCAAGAATTTTGGGGGGACACTATTCACTCCAGTACAGGGATTAATTATAGTCTTGGAGAGCTTTGTAAATTTTCTCAGTCCCAGTTGAGCTTTGAACATGAAACACACAACAACCTCTCTAACATGCCCCTTCCCAGTTCTTCTTAAGTTTCATAATACTCTGCAGACAACAAAGACAGAATTCAAAAATTCTGAACCACACATTTTCATTGGATCCAGTGCTCTCTTTTCCTCTAGAATAGATTAAGATTTTCTAGTTTGGAAATTTAACCTCTACATGGTTTTGGCTGGTAACGACAGCCAAGTTGGTCTCAGACCTTAACACTAGATGGGATAAGTTGAGGAGGAATTCATTAATGGTGCAAGATTTTCATGTATTTTGATTGAATATCAGTCTAGATAGGAAGTATTTGACAAAAGTAGAACTGAAAGCTAAACCATGGTTTGATTGTCTGGACAATTTGGGGCAATTATACCAGTTTAAGTTAAGCCATAAAAGAGACTCAAACAATAGTGATGTCAACAAGGCAGGTTTATTTCTCACTTTCTGCAACTGAGAAGTCTCCTTCTTCAAGAAACCTGGGTCTCCTGCACTGCAGGCAGATTCTTTACTCACTAAGCTATGAGGGAAGCCCCTGAGAAATCTAGAGGTAGGCAGATACTTATGCAGCATGGAATCTTTAGGGACCTGGGCTTCTTTTAACTGCAAACCCTATCAAGATAAGCCCTCATCTTCATGGTCCATATGCAGCATCCATTTTCCAAAATAAAAAGGTAATGAAAGGAGCATTTTCAAGATAACTCCGGATCATATGGCTCAGGAACACTACATCTGTTGGTCATGCCTCCAAAAGAGTCCAGCCATCTCTTGCCTATATTCTGAGCTTGGATGCCAAATGCATGAAAGATGTGTGCCTTGATGGTCTACTGAAGAAGCAGCTGGCACCTGTCTTTGTTTGACACATTCTTATTTAATTATTTTTAATAGACTTTTTGAGATATAATTTGCATACCAGAAAAAGAATATGTGCATTTTTGAATGTATAGTTTGAGGAGTTTTGACAAATATAGATATCTTTGCAACCACCACCTCAGTCAAGATATAGAAACCTCATGCCTTTTTCAGTCAATCCCTCTTCCTGACCCCAAACAAACATGAATTTGATTTCTCTCATTATAGATTATATTTTTCCTGTTGTAGAACCTCATACAAATGGAATCAGACATTGCATGTTCTTTTCTGCTTGGCTCTTTTAGCACATTAAAATTCTTTTGAGATTTATCCATATTGTTGTATATATCAGGACTCGCTCCCTTTTTACCAGGAGAGCAGAATTCCATTGTGTGGATACACCATAATTTGTTCATCCATAATTTTTTTTTAATTTATTAATTTTTGACTGCACTGGTCTTTGTTGCTGTGCATGGCTTTCTCTATTTGTGGTGAGCCAGGGCTACTCTTCTTTGTGGTGTATGTTCTTTTCAGTGCAATGGCTTCTCTTATTGGTGAACACAGGCTCTAGGCTCTCGGGCTCCAGTAGTTGTGGCTCACAGGTTCTAGAGTCGGGGCTTGGTAGTTGCGGTGTATGGGTTTAGCTGCCCCGTGGCATGTGGAATCTTCCTGGGCCAGGGATCAAACCTGTTTCTTTTGCAGTGGTATGCAGATTCTTAACCACTGAACCATCAGGGAAGCCCCATCCATTATATTATTGATGAACATTTTGTTTCAGTTTTGGGATTATTAGGACAAAGCTGCTATGATCAGTCTTGTGTAAGTCTTAGTGCAGGCACATGTTTTAATCTCTTTTGGGTATACACATAGGAGTGGAATTGCTGGGTCATGTAGTAAATGTATGTTTAAATTTATAAGAAACAAAAATTGCTTTCCAAAGCAGCTATACACTTTCACTTTGCCACCAGCACCATATGAGATTTCTAGTTGTTCCTTATCTCTACCAAAATTTGATTATTATCAGTCTTTTTAATTTTAGCAATTCTAGTGAGTATATCAGTTCAGTTCAGTTCAGTCGAAGGCAATGGCACCCCACTCCAGTACTCTTGCCTGGAAAATCCCACCGATGGAGGAGCCTGGAAGGCTGCAATCCATGGGGTCGCTGAGGGCCAGACACGGCTGAGCAACTTCACTTTTTACTTTTCACTTTCATACATTGGAGAAGGAAATGGCAACCCACTCCAGTGTTCCTGCCTGGAGAATCCCAGGGATGGGGAAGCCTGGTGGACTGCCATCTATGGGGTCGCACAGAGTAGGACACGACTGAAGTGACTTAGCAGCAGCAGTTCAGTTGCTCAGTCATGTGCGACTCTTTGTGACCCCATGAATCACAGCACGCCAGGCCTCCCTGTCTATCACCAATTCTCGGAGTTCACACAAACTCATGTCCATCGAGTCGGTGATGCCATCCAGCCATCTCATCCTCTGTCGTCCCCTTCTCCTCCTGCCCCCAATCCCTCCCAGCATCAGGGTCTTTTCCAATGAGTCAACTCTTTGCATGAGGTGGCCAAAGTACTGGAGTTTCAGCTTTAGCATCAGTCCTTCCAAAGAACACCCAGGACTGATCTCCTTTAGGATGGACTGGTTGGATCTCCTTGCAGTCCAAGGGACTCTCAAGAGTCTTCTCCAACACCACACTTCAAAAGCATCAATTCTTTGGTGCTCAGCTTTCTTCACAGTCCAACTCTCACATACATACATGACCACTGGAAAAACCATAGCCTTGACTAGATGGACCTTTGTTGGCAAAGTAATGTCTCTGCTTTTGAATATGCTATCTAGGTTGGTCATAACTTTCCTTCCAAGGAGTAAGTGTCTTTTAATTTCATGGCTGCAATCACCATCTGCAGTGATTTTGGAGCCCAAAAAAAAAAATAAAGTCTGACACTGTTTCCACTGTTTGTGATTTTAATTCAAGTTTCCTTGATGACTAACTCATGTTCATATGTATATTGATCATTTTATGTGCTCTTATGTTAAATGTTCAAATAGTGTGCTCATCTTTACAAGTTTGTTTTGTGGTCTTAATATTGAGTTATAAAATTCTTTGTATATTTTGTACACAAGTTCTCTGATATATTTATGCATTGTATATATTTTCTTATAATGTTGTAAAGATGCTTTTCCCATGTTTTCTTCTAGAAGCTTCATAGTTATAGGTTTTACAGTTAGGTCTATGATTCAAGTTTATCTGGTATAGCGTGAAATAGAGGTTGAAGTTGATTTTTTGTGTTTCTCCTTATGAACGTCCAGTTCTTAAAGCAGAACTTGTTAAAAGGCGTATACTTTCTCTGTTGAATTAACTTGGTATTTTTGTTGAAAATTAATTGGTTAAATAGATGTGTGACTAGTTATGAACTCTCTATTCTGTCCCATTAAACGTCTATCCTTATACAAGTACTACACTGTCTTCATTACTGTATCTATTTCTTGAGTCTTTAAATGAGAGTGTTAGTCCTCTTTCTTCTTCCTTATTAAAGTTGTTTCTGCTCTTCTGTTTTTCTTTCATTTCTGAATAATTTTTAAATCAGCTTGCCAATTTTCAAAATAAAGAGACCACTGGTGATATTCTGTAGAAATTGGCAAAGTGATTCTAAAATTTTTGTGGAAATGACAAGAATCTAGAGTAACCAAAACAACTTGAAAGAGAACAGCATTACCTGATTTTAAGACTTACTATAAAACTTTACTAACCAAGACTATGGATATAGTACACATCAAAACCACTTAAACAGATCAATGGAACAGAATAGTGAGTTTAGAAATAGACATATGTAGACATATGTATGGAGAAGGCAATGGCACCCCACTCCAGTACTCTTGCCTGGAAAATCCCACGGATGGAGGAACCTGGTGGGCTGCAGTCCATGGGGTCGCTAGGAGTCAGACACGACTGAGCGACTTCACTTTCACTTTTCACTTTCATGCATTGGAGAAGGAAATGGCAACCCACTCCAGTGTTCTTGCCTGGAGAATCCCAGGGACGGGGGAGCCTGGTGGGCTGCTGTCTTTGGGGTCGCACAGAGCCAGACAAGACTGAAGCAACTTAGCAGCAGCAGACATATGTCTACATATGTAGACAATTGTTTTTTAGTTTTTATCTTTTGGGCATACCCCATCCATTTAGGATCTTATTCCTCAATGAGGGATAGAACCCATGCCCCCTGCACTGGAACTGTGGAATCTTTTTTTTTTTTTTGGGAATCTTAACCACTAGATCACCACCAATGATAAGTTTTTAACAAAGTAGCAAAAATAATTCAGGACAAATGGTGCCAAAACAACTGGACATTCATATGCAAATATATATATAATACATGCATTTAATTTCCAGTATTAACAGATATTTTGCCAAAGATATGTGGAGGGTAAAAGTTTGCTTAATATGTTATAGACTGAATGTTTGTGTCCTCCTCAAATTCATATGTTGAAGCCCTATCCCCCAGTGTGATAGTATTTGAAGATGGGACCTTTGGTAGGTAATCAGTGTTAGATTAAAGTGTAAAGGTGGGCCCCTCATGATGGGATTAGTGGCCTTATAAGAAGAGGAAGGATTCTCTCTAACTCTTGCTCTGTCTCTTCTCTTTTTCGCCCTTTCAGTGCACCCAGCTATATGAGAATAGAGCAAGAAGGTAGCCAACTACACAAACCAAGAAAGGAACCTCAACAAAATCTAATTGTTCTGATGAGTTTCTAAGTCCACTTTAATCTTGGACTTCCCAAACTCCAGAAGGGTGAGAAAATAAATATCTGTTGTTTAAGCCACAAAATCTATGTTATCTTATACGGCAGCCCTAGTAAATTAAGACAATATTACTAGTCATTAAAAAATGAAATTTAAAACTACAATGAGATATTACTACACACCCATAGGAATTCAAAAATTAAAAAGACTGTCCATACCAAGTGTTGATAAGGATGTAAACAAACTAGAACTCTTATATATTGATACTGCTGGTGGGAGTATAAAACCATATGACTGTTCTGGACAACTGTTTGGCGATTTCTTAAAACTCTGCTTTTATGTCTACTAGGACACTATAGACCGCCAGGTTCCTCTGTCCATGGAATTCTCTAGGCAAGAATACTGGAGTGGATTATCATTTCCTTCTCCAAGGGATCTTCCCAACTCAGGAATTGAACCTGGGTCTCCCACATTGTGGGAAAATTCTTTACCATCTGAGCCACAAGGGAAGCCCTCTAAAACTCTACCTGTATGTCTACTATATAAGTCAGCCCTTCTGCTTCTAGGTACTTGCTAAAGAGAAATGGGAGCATGCTGCTGCTGCTGCTGCTAAGTCGCTTCAGTCATGTCCGACTCTGTGCGACCCCATAGACGGCAGCCCACCAGGCTCCCCTGTCCCTGGGATTCTCCAGGCAAGAACACTGGAGTGGGTTGCCATTTCCTTCTCCGATACATGAAAGTGAAAAGTGAAAGTGAAGTCGCTCAGTCGCGTCTGACTCTTAGCGACCCCATGGACTGCAGCCTACCAGGCTCCTCCGTCCATGGGATTTTCCAGGCAAGAGTACTGGAGTGGGGTGCCATTGCCTTCTCTGAATATAAGCAAGCAAATATTAGTACATAAATCTCTTAGCAGCTTGATTGGAAATAGCTCCAAATTGGACACAATCCAAATGTCCATCAACAGGTAAATGGTTAAAAATACAGTGGTATATTCAACCAATAAAATACTGATTATCAATAAAAAGGAGTGAATATTAATCTAATACAAGTGTGCCAAGCCAAAAAACACACAGAGCATGTGGGAGGAAGTTGTCCTATAACTTGAACAAAAGCTTGACAATGAATGATACCCTAGATTATTCCTTTCCCTATGTATATGCTAGTGAATTTTCATCATAAATGTTCTTGAGAAGTTGTACCACTTACTAGATAGCACTTCCTTTTTATTTCTTACAACAAGCTGTTTAGTTAAAAAAAAACTCCAGATACACATGTCATAAGAAATAAGATTTTGACATTATGGTTTCAGGCAAAGACATACTCATCAATGTACTTGATACTACGGTTTCTAGTAAGAATATCTTCAGAGACAAATTTTAAATTCCTATTTGACTAAATGCAAGCACTTTGGTTTATGTATGCCAAGCAAGAGAGATAAAGAAGTGGCGTCTTGATTTCTATGTTCCTTATGTACACGTGTCATCTCCATGTGCTTAGTATAATTAACCTTTATTTTTGTTAAAGGTGTTTGTTAAGCAAGGGGCAGGTACACAATGGGGGCTCATTCAAACTAGGGACACACTTCAAATATACTCTCCAAACTGAAATTCCAACTTTACTCTCACTCTCCTGGCTCTTTAAAAGGATCCAAGTACATAGTCCCCAACCCCTGGGAACCTGTCGCTTTTCCCCAGGAGAACTTTCATCCAGGGTCATCTTACTCACCACATCTTGATCGCACTGGGTTCCCTGTCTTTCATTACACCCAGCTGGAAGAGGATGTGGATGGTTGAGTTTCATTCTCTCCCTGGGGAAAAAGGAAGCAGCAAGCAGACAATGCCAAAAAAGTTCTGTGGCAGACGTAGAAGAAAACCATGAACTCCTTCTGGTTATTCTTTTGTTTATATATGTAGCTATTAAAAATTATAACTATACTATATTTCTGTAATAACTCTTGCTTACCTGCTGTATTGAATCTCCTTCCAACCTCATGTGACACTTCCAATCTATCCATCTCCTCTCATTCCTCCTCACACGTCTCTGGCCATGTGAGGTCTTCCCAGCCACTCCCCCTACTCCAGTCTATTCCTACCTCTGTCCTTAAGACCTCTCCATTCCTTCTTTCACCCTCTTTGTCTGTTTCAATATTCAAGGCTTCGAGACCCACAGCATGTCTCTCTTCTCTTCAGTACTCTTGTACTTAGATACATTTACTATAAATGTAGCCCTAGATTATTCCACAAGGGTTTCATTTTTTTTCCCCAGTTAGACCCAGTGAAGGTCAAGGTTTTCCCCATCTCAGTGTGCAGCACATAGTGAGGACTCTGCTGTTTTGAGAGGAGAAGCTAGGAGCACCCTGCAGGAGTCTTGCATTATCTGTAGTTCTACCAATTAACTGTGCAACTTGCTTAACTTTCTGAAACCCAGTATATCCCCCTATATAGAAGTAAGATGGAGGGATAAGAACAAAAAGTTGATCTCTGCTAGATTGCCCTGGCCGAAGGTATCACATAAAACTGCTTTAAAATCATAGATCCTCTCCTAATTCTTCCTTTCCAGAATTTTCTTTAAATGGTTCAATCTAAAAACTGGCCCACAAAAGTCCATCAGATTCTATGGGCCACTGTAGTTGAACCCCCATACCCACTGTTGTCATCACCAAAGAAACACATATGCACACATGCATACACACACACACACCACACACTTGACTGGTACCTAGAGCATAATCAAAGGTCAGCTTTTACATACATGTAATCAGCAAACTCATAGAAAGATATGGAGCAAAAGATTTGGACAAAGAGCAATGGAAAATATTATGCTAATGTGTAAGTGCTCCAGAGGTGCAGAAATCAGCATATTTGAGATGGCCTAGAGAGGAGTGTCGCTAGGGGCAATGACCCGAATCAAGTTGAAAAGATGTGGTGCCGAGCAGGAAATTCCCCAGTTGGCCTGTTACACTAGGCTTGACAGCCCCAAGGAGCCAGTGGAAGCTTATGTCATTAAGAAGCTCTTGCTGTTAGTACACTGCTAATGGGAATAATCCCACTTTGGTGGGATTAGAGAATGTCTTTTAGACTTGACAGCTCAACCCCTTCATTTTTCAGGTAAGAACACTGAAAAGGAGCCCAAAAAAGGCAAATCACCTTTGTAGGATCACAGTGTTAAACCTGAACGTGACTCCACGCACAAACTCCATTTCCTTACCTTTACTCCCGGGCAAACACAGGTAAATCCCTCCAGACTTTCTCTGCCATGACCTCCAAATCACTAGATACAATTTGCAGCCCCCCACCTTACTTGCTGTCTAGGAAACATCTGGCACCTTTAATGGCTCCTCTTCTCTTGGAAAAACCCCTTCTCTGGCTGCCATGATTCCGCCTCTCCAGCGGCTTCTTGGCAATTGTCTTGGAAGACATGCTCAAGTCTCAGTTTCAGCCCTGCACTGGGAGCCATGTGATGTCTGCACACAGGTTTAGGAGCAAGCCTCTCTTCCTGCCTTTCTCCTTGGTCCCCCTTTAAGAAGAAGGCATCATGTTATCTGATTTATCTGACTCATCCACTCAGTAAATTTTGGGTTCAAGTTTGGGGACATGCCAAGTGAACAGATGGCCCTGGGACATTCTGTGAACAGTGTACCCTAGGCACAGCAGACCCAGAAGACTTCATGGTGGCCAGAAAGAGGAGTGTGCTAATGACACAGCAGACACACTTCCTGCCCTAAAGCTTAGCATCTCAAGGAAGAGCTGAACTGAGGCCTGTGGACTGAAAGACCTGGAAATAAGAAAGGTGACTTTTACCACAGCATTGCTGCTGCATTTAGCAGATGGCAGCTGGATGTCTTTGGCAAGTTACTGAATCCCTCTCTAAGCCTCAGTCCCCCCACTTGTAAAATGAAAATAAGAACTCCTATTTGGAGAAAGACAAATAGCATATGATATCACTTATTTGTGGAACCTAAAAATATGATACAAATGAACTTACTAACAAAACAGAAACAGACTCACAGACATAGAAAACAACCTTATGATTACCAGAGGGGGAAAGGGTCGGTGAGGGATAAATTAAGGGTTTGGGAGTAATAGATATACACTACTATAAATAAAATGCATAAACAATAATGACCTACTGTATAGCACAGGGGACTATAGTTGATATCTTTAATAACCCATAATGGAAAAGAAACTAAAAAGAAATATGTATATATATATATATATATATATATATATATTTCATATATAAATATGTATATATATTTCACATATAAATATATATATATTTCATATATAAATATGTATATATACACACACATACATATGGGCTTCCCAGATGGCATAGTGGTAAAGAATCTGCCTGCCAATGCAGGAGGTGTAAGAGACACAGTTTCGATGCCTACATTGGAAAGACACCCTTCAGTAGGAAAAGGCAACCCGCTCCAGTATTCTTGCCTGGGAAATCCCGTGGACAGAACAGCCTGGTGAGCTACAGTCCATGGGATCACAAAGAGTAGGATATGACAGATTCGCTGAGCAAACACACGTGTGCACACACACACACACACACACACACATATACATAGATATATAACCAGATCACTTATATATATATATATATATAATACATATAAATATAAAACCAAATCACTTTGCTGTGTACCTGAAACTAATATAACATTGTAAATCAACTATACTTCAATAAAAATAAAATTTTTAATAAAAACAATTCTCCTTGGCCTACATCAGAGGGTCACTGTAACAATAAAATAAAATAAAGAGATGCATGTGGAGCAGTTAAGTAAACCATATTCCACTGCTCAAGAATGCATGCCCTGACATTCAAGAAAAAGTAGGAACACCAAAGTAGAAGTGGAAATCACAGAGACCTCCGCCTGAGTGAACCTGGCAAGGGGTTATTTGTCTGTCCAGAAAACTCAAGTGTCCCTGACAGCACAAATCACCTGGGCTCTGGACAGGTGAAGCCCCAGGACTCCTGGCTCCAGGGGGACACTGAGGGTAGGACGGCCTCTCCACAGAGCAGGCTGGACAGGACTGCTTCTGTCTGAAAGTAGCTGGGCTCCCATGGGAGTTAGGGCTTGCTGTTCACCTCAGGAGGGGCTTGTTGAAAGCTATCACCTCTACTTGCAATTTTCTGTAACTGTCTCCTTCCTTTACTCAGTGCTCTGAATCCCATGGCTCTCCATTCGATAACAATACAAATCCCTTCTGACTTACTTCAGATCCTTAGTCTAAATTCACCAAAAAGATGGCTGTTATTGTTGTTCAGTCGCAAAGTCATTTCTGACTCTTGACAACCCCCTGGACTGCAGCAAGCCAGGCTTCCCTGTCCTTCACTATATCCCGGAATTTGCTCAAATTCATGTCTGTTGAGTCAGTGATGCTATCTAATCATCTCATCCTCTTCCACTCTCTCTTCTTTCCTAGCATCGGGGTCTTTTCCAAAGAGTCTGCTTTTCACATCAGGTAATCAAATTATTGGAGCTTCAGCTTCAGCATCAATCCTTCCAATGAATATTCAGGGTTGATTTCCTTTAGGATTGACTGGTTTGATCTCCTTGCAGTCCAAGGGATCCTCAAGAGTCTTCTCCAACACCACAATTCAAAAACATCGATTCTTCAGCATGTAGCCTTTATTATAGTCCAACCCTCATATTCATACATGACTACTGGAAAAACCATATCTTTGACTATATGGACCTTTGTCTGCAAAGTGATGCCTTGAATTATCCCTAATTTATATAACCAGTGTTTGCTGTATCCAGGACTCCCTAAATTGTCCAAATTCAAGAAACCCTTCTTATTTTTAATTCCCATTCACCCACCCAATTGAGCAGATTCTGATGTACCAAGAGTCCAGGGTGTCAGTCCAGTCAGTCAGTTCAGTCACTCAGTTCAGTTCAATTCAGTCACTCAGTCGTGTCCGACTCTTTGCGACTCCATGAATCGCAGCACGCCAGGCCTCCCTGCCCATCACCAACTCCCGGAGTTCACCCAGACTCACGTCCATAGAGTCAGTGATGCCATCCAGCCATTTCATCCACTCACGTCCATAGAGTCAGTGATGCCATCCAGCCATTTCATCCACTCACGTCCATAGAGTCAGTGATGCCATCCAGCCATTTCATCCTCTGTCATCCCCTTCTCCTCCTGCCCCCAATCCCTCCCAGCATCGGAGTCTTTTCCAATGAGTCAACTCTTCGCATGAGGTGGCCAAAGTCAGGTGTGTCCAGCTCTTTTGAACCCCATGGACTGCAACATGCCAAACCTTCCTGTCTATCACTAGCTCAAATTCATGTCCATTGAGTCAGTGATGCCATCCAACCATCTCATTCTCTGTTGTCTCCTTCTCCTCTTGCCTTCATTCTTTCCCAGCATTAGGGTCTTTTCCAATGAGTCAGTTCGTCACATCAGGTGGCCAAAGTATTGGAGTTTCAGCTTCAGCATCAGTCCTTCTAATGAATATTCAGGACTGAAGACATACTGAATTGGACCTGTAAGACATACTGGTTGGACCTCCTTGCAGTCCAAGGGACTCTCAAGAGTCTTCTCCAACACCACAGGTCAAAAGCATCAATTCTTCGGGGCTCAGTTTTCTTTAGTCCAACACTCACATCCACACATGACTACTGGAAAAACCATAGCATTGACTAGATGGACCTTTCTTGGCAAAGTAATGTCTCTGCTTTTTCATATGCTGTCTAGGTTGGTCACAACTTTTCTTTCAAGGAGTAAGCATCTTTTAATTTCATGACTGCTATCACCACCTGCAGTGATTTTGGAGCCCCCCAATAAATAAAGTCTGTCACTGTTTTCAGTGTTTCCCCATCTATTTGCCATGAAGTGATGGGACTGGATGCCATGTCCTTAGTTTTCTGAATGTTGAGTTTTAAGCCAACTTTTTCACTGTCCTCTTTCACCTTCATCAAGAAGCTCTTTAGTTCTTCTTTACTTTCTGCCATAAGAGTGGTACCATCTGCATATCTGAGGTTTTTGATATTTCTTCAGCCAATCTTGATGTACTCATTTTGCGCTTCATCAAGTCCAGCGTTTCTCATGATGTACTCTGCATATAAGTTAAATAAGTGGGGTGACAATATACAGCCTTGATGTACTCCTTTCCCAATTTGGAACCAGTCTGTTGTTCTATGTCTGGTTCTAACTGTTGTTTCTTGACCTGCATACAGATTTCTCAGGAGGCAGTTCAAGTGGTCTGGTATTCCTATCTCCTGAAGAATTTTCCACAGTTTGTTGTGATCCAGAGTCAAAGGCTTTGTCATAGTCAACAAAGCAGAAGTAGATGTTTTTCTGGAACTCTCTTGCTTTTTTGATGATCCAACAGATGTTGGCACTTTGATCTCTGGTTCCTCTGCCTTTTCTAAATCCAGCTTGAACATCTGGAAGTTTATGGTTCATGTACTGTTGAAGCCTGGCTTGGAGAATTTTGAGCATTACTTTGCTAGCGTGTGAGTTGAGTGTGATTGTGCAGAAGTTTGAGCATTCTTTGGCATTGCCATTCTTTGGGATTGGAATGAAAACTGACCTTTTCCAGTCCTGTGGCCACTGCTGAGTTTTCCAAATTTCCTGTCATATTGAGTGCAGCACTTTCACAGCATCATCTTTTTTTATTTGAAATAGCTCAACTGGCATTCCATCACCTCCACTAGCTTTGTTGGTAGTGATGCTTCCTAAGGCTTACTTGGCTTCACATTCCAGGATGTCTGGCTCTAGATGAGTGACCAAATCATTGTGGTTATGTGGGCCATGAAGATCTTTTTTGTATAGATCTTCTGTGTATTGTTGCCACCTCTTCTTAATATCTTCTGCTTCTGTTAGGTCCATACCATTTCTGTCCTTTATTGTGCCCATCTTTGCATGAAATGTTCCCTTGGTATCTCTCATTTTCTTGAAGAGATCTCTAGTCTTCCCCCTTCTATTGTTTTCCTCTATTTATTTGCATTGATCACTGAAGAAGGCTTTCTTATCCCTCCTTGCTATTCTTTGGAACTCTGGATTCAAATGGGTATATCTTTCCTTTTCTCCTTTGCCTTTCACTTCTTTTCACAGCTATTTGTAAGGCCTCCTTAGACAACCATTTTGCCTTTTTGCATTTCTTTTTCTTGGGGATGGTCTTGATCACTGCCTCCTGTACAGTGTCATGAACGTCTGTCCATAGTTCTTCAGGCACTCTGTCTATCAGATCTAATCCCTTGAATCTATTTTTCACTTCCACTGTATAATTGTAAGGGATTTGATTTAGGTCATACCTGAATGGTCTAGTGGTTTTCCCTACTTTCTTCAAGTTAAGTCTGAATTTGGCAATAAGGAGTTCATGATCTGAGCCACAGTCAGCTCCCAGTCTTATTTTTGCTGACTGTGTAGAGCTTCTCCATCTTTGGCTGCAAAGAATATAGTCAATCTGATTTTGGTGTTGACTATCTGGTGATGTCCATGTGTAGAGGCTTGTCTTGTGTTGTGGGAAGAGGGTGTTTGCTATGACCAGTGCATTCTCTTGGCAAAACTCTGTTAGCCTTTGCCCTGCTTCATTCTGTACTTCAAGGCCAAATTTTCCTGTTACTCCAGGTGTTTCTTGACTTCCTACTTTTGCATTCCAGTCCCCTGTAATGAAAAAGGACATCTTTTTGGGGTATTAGTTCTAGAGGGTCTTGTAGATCTTCATACAACCATTCAACTTCAGCTTCTTCAGCATTACTGGTTGGGGTGTAGACTTGGATTACTGTGATATTGAATGGTTTGCCTTGGTAACATAGAGAAATCATTCTGTCATTTTTGAGATTGCATCCAAGTACTACATTTCAGACTCTTTTGTTAACTATGATGGCTACTCCATTTCCTCTAAGGGATTCTTTTTTTTTTTTTTTTTAATTTTATTTTATTTTTAAACTTTACATAACTGTATTAGATTTGCCAAATATCAAAATGAATCCGCCACAGGTATACATGTGTTCCCCATCCTGAACCCTCCTCCCTCCTCCCTCCCCATTCCATCTCTTTCCCACAGTATTAGATATAATGGTCATCTGAGTTAAATTCACCCATTCCAGTCCATTTTAGTTCACAGGTTCCTAAAATGTCGATGTTCACTCTTGCCCTCTCCTGTTTGACCACTTCCAATTTGCCTTGATTCATGGACCTAACATTCCAGGTTCCTATGCAATATTGCTCTTTACAGCATCAGACTTTGCTTCCAACACCAGTCACATCCACAACTGGGTGTTGTTTTTACTTTGGCTCCATCTCTTCATTCTTTCTGGAGTTATTTCTCCACTGATCTCCAGTAGCATGTTGGGCACCTACCAACCTGGGGAGTTCATCTTTCAGTGTCCTATTTTTTTCCTTTTTCATATTATTTGTTGGGTTCTCATGGCAAGAATATTGAAGTGGTTTGCCATTCCCATCTTCAGTGGAGCACATTTTGTCAGAACTCTCCACCACCCAGTCTAGAAGATTCTGATGTACCAAGGGTCCAGGGTGACAGTTTGTCAAAGTTAGAAAGGGTGATGGTTCTGGAGCCAGATTCCTGATTCTGATCTCAACTCTGTCACTTTCTGGCTATGTAAACCTTGGCAAATTGCTTAACCTCTCTGGCTTTAAAATTTTCATCTGTAAGATGTTATGAGACTTCACTTAATACGTGTAAAGATCTCCAAGCATTTCTTGACCATAGTAAATGCTTGATAAGTATTATCAGTTTTGTTACTATCAGAAGAGAGGTAATACCTAACAGTGAATACTCTCTGGGCTACAAAGTCCTGGACCCTTTGTGCTGGGAGACAGGATGCAGCCTAGAGCCTCCTCGCCCAGAAATCTGAGTTGCCAAGCTCCAAGCATATCTTCTTTACTCTCATATGAAAACCTCTGTTAATATAAAGTCCACAGCACCACAATTTGACTGAGAGATGCTTACCCAGTTAAGGGCATAGGGCAGTGGCTCTCAACCTTGTGCTATATACTAGATTCATGGCAGTGGTGGGGGGTGGTGGTGATGGGGGGCTTAAAAAAAATCCTCATTCCTAAGCCCCACCCCCAGAGATTCTGCTATCATTTATTCTAGGATTTGATGTGAGCATTTGGAAGCTTTGAGTGCTTCCCAGGTGATTCCAATATGCAGCCAAGGTTGAAATCACTGACACAAGATAAAGTTACAAGCTTGGTGATGAGAGAGAGGTTTTCCCAGGGCAGAGCGAGTGTATTATCATTTCCACTGTCAATCTTCCAGGACAGAGATGGGCCTTCAGCCAGGAAATGTCAACAACTTGGAGACTGATATTAAACTTGAAGAGTGGGAATTCTCATCTCTTTCTGAGCTTTGTGGTCTTAGATTTGGTTGCAAGCCTCTTCCATTGGAAATTAGACTGGAAACCAGGCATGCTGGCAGTGGCCACGAAAGAGTGGCTTGGTTGGGTGGTTCAGGCTCTCTCACTAAGGTTGCAATTGACTCAGGATTACAATCATCTAAAGGCTTGATGAGGGCTAGGGAGTCCTTTCAAAGGTGGCTCTCCCAATAGCCATAGGCAAGTTCCAGCTCCTTGTTGGCTGTTGGCAAGTGGCCACAGCTCTTCTCCATATGGATGGACCTCTCTACAGGGCTATTTGCAACTTTGTTTCCCCAAGTGCAAGTGAAAGGGAGAGACAAGGACAGAGAGACACAGAGGGAGGGAGGGGGGAAGAGAAAGCTTGAATGCCTTTTATGACCTAATCTCAGAAGTCATACATCATCACTTCGGCTAGTGTCTGAGTCTTTGCAACCTTGTGGACTGTAGCCCTCCAGACTCCTCTGTCCATGGGATTTCCCAGGCAAGAATACTAGACTAGGTTGCCATTTCTTTCTCCAGGGGATCTTCCTGACCCAGGAATCAAACCCACATCCTCTGCATTGGCAGGCAGATTCTGTACCCCTGAGATACCAGGGAAGCCTGCTACATTTGGTTACCTAGAAGAAAGTCACTAAATTCAGCTCACATTCAAGGAGAGGAAAATCAGTCTACATCTTGTCAGGGTAGGATGGTCAAAGAATGTTTGGACACATTTTACAACTACCACACTCTTCATCCTCAGGTTTCAGGTGAAGTAACTTCCCCTCCAGGAAGATGTCTTTGACCCTGAAACATGAAATTGGGATTCAAGGTCACCCTCTGGCCTTTCTATCACACCCTTTGCCCACCTCTGTCACCACACTTTGCTGAATTGTCAGTTTCTACTCCCATCTTCAAAATAAATAAATACATATGGAAATGTCTAAAGGATAGAAATGGAGTATTTATTGTCATATTCCCACTGTCTGTTATAGAGCTTGGCTCTGAGAAGGTTCTCAAAGTGCTCATCAAAGTATGGACTCAGCTCTGTGAGTAGCTGAGAGGTCTGGGTGAGAGGAGCCTCCCTTCACTGGGCTCTTAGCAGGAAGAGTCTTGCTTGAGCTTCTTTACAGCAGAGCAGTGGGCTTCTAAGAGAACTGAGAAGCTTGCAGTCCTCTTAAGGGCTTGGCCTAGAATGACACAGTGTCACTCTCCCCACACTGCAAGTCACAGGACCAATCCAGATTTAAGTGTAGAGGAAATGGACTCTCCTCTTAATGGGAACAATGGTCTGTGCTTATCAGAGTTAGGAGGAATTGTTGATAACCATTTCTACCACAACAATCAAAGAAATTTGGAAAATATGAAATTAAGCAAAGTGAGAGCGATTTGGCTTTATTTTATCTTTACCTGCAGGAATTCTCAAAACTTTTAAAATACTCATGATCATTATGAGTCTCCAAGAAGGCAATTTTGTATACAATATGTCCCAAACTCACTGAACTCCTCTCTGTTCCTTTTTCATTTTTTACCTTTCATAACTAGTATTACTCAAAACACAAGATCTTTAAAGATGCTTCTATCCTTAAAATCTTTTGATTTACAAACAGAAAGTGCTTTTCACTTATGAATGAGGGGGAGGAAATGGCCAGGTCAGAGAACTCCCAGCTTCCAGTTTCTTAAGTGATTTAACACATAAATAAAGGTGAAAATCATCAAGTTATGGTCTTCCCCTCAAAAGGTTGAGAAAAGACCAAAGAGAAATTCAGAATGCATGTGGGACAATCAAAAAGGAAAATTAGAGTGTTCAAATAAATGATGCTGCCATTTCTTTCAACTCTAAGTTTCTATAATTCTTTTTACTGCCTCATGAGCCCTATCCTCAAAGCTAGAGAGATATATGGAATAGGAATCATGTTATTCTGTTTTGTTTCTCTTTAATGAAGTTGTGCCTTTTGTTTGTTGGTTGCTGTTTTTTTAATCATGGGCAGGGATTATTAGGGCTTCTAATAGCTCAGTTGGTAAAGAATCCGCCTGCAATGCAGGAGACCTGGGTTCAATCCCTGGGTTGGGAAGATACCCTGGAGAAGGGAAAGGCTACCCACTCCAGTATTCCAGCCTGGAGAATTCCATCGACTATATAGTCCATGGGGAAGCAAAGAGTCAGACATGACTGAACAACATTCACTTCACTTCAGGTAGGTGGAGGAATGAGAAGAGCAGAAAACAGACCCAGAGGTTACGTATGGTTTCTTATTATCTGTGCTCTGTAGGTTACGTATGACCATCCTACTTTTGCTTTAGGATCTTCAGGAAACACAAAGAAATAGAGAAAAAAAAAAAAAAAAACTTGCTTTTAATCCCATTACCCAAAGAAACTGTTGTTAATAGCATATTTTCTTTCAGAATATTACTGTATATATACCTGTACAGTATTGTATATAGTGCCGGGGTCCAGCCCCAGCTGATCCAGGGTATTCGAAGGAGAGACGGCATAGGCGAGGGTCAGGAAACAACTGCTTAATTACACGTTAATTAAGGATACAAAGAGTAATAGAATGAGGATAGCTCAGTAGGAAAATTCAGTGGAGAAAAGAGGCTGAGTAGCTTGGTTTACACGGGAGACCAATAAAACTTCAAGACAAGAAGTTTGCACCACTTACGTAGGCCACAGGCGTCCTTCCGTTCTCCCGAAGGAGAGGAGACACTGAGGCCTCCCCGGTCGGATCTTAGAAGCCCAGGCATAATTAGCAAGCATGGTGAGTTCCGCGCTCCAGATGGAGACTCAGCCAGAATTTGGGAGAGAGAGTGACATGGGGAGACCAAGTTTCAGTGAACAAGGCCCGCACTTTATTTTCCAAAGTAGTTTTTATACCTTAAGTTATGCATAGAGGATAATGGGGGAAGGGGTAGAGTCATGCAGCAAGCCAGGCTTTCTTCCTGTAAACTTATCATATGCAAAAGTTCAGGTGATTGACATCATCTTCTGGCCCGGAGGCCTGTTAACATTTTAAGAAACTTATTTTTCTCTAAAGGTGATTATTCCAAAGTCAGGCACCAGCCTCCAAAAAAGCATTGGACAAAGCTGCATTTTACATTTCTATACACCCATTATATCAATCAATACACTGCCAAGGACACAGTAAGTAAGGAGTATGGAGACTTAGCAGCAAACATTGGCCCAACAAGTGAAAAACCCTTTACCAATGCAATTTCTAATCAATCTTTTGACTATTCAAAGGAATCTGTGTTTAGGCAGTTTAGAACATCTCCTGCCTCTCACAGTTGGGAGGCTCTGAACAATCACATGTGGCCGGAAAGACCTATTCAGGCAGGCTAGAGGATTTCCAAAGGAGTTTTTAGGTTGAAACACTGTCACACCCAGGAATTATTAACTGGAGCTGTAAGCTAACTCTTTTTTCAGAGAGAGGTAGTGAGGGACAGCCTCCCGTAAAGTCAGAGGTGTAGGTGAAAGCACAAAGCAGAAAGTAGGCAGACTCTGGTTTGGGGGGTAGATGCTCGAGAATTTCCAGGGGGACTCCTGAGGCTCGATCCCGCCTTTGCGTATGCCGAGCCTCCTTCCTCATGACCTTTGTCATGGGCGGAGTTCCTCACGCTGGCTCCCGGCAGTGATAGAATTCCAGTTGAGCTATTCCAGATCCTGAAAGATGATGCTGTGGAAAGTGCTGCACTCAATATGCAATATGCCAGCTCCCGGCAATATAGTAGCAGCATCTTTGGGTTTTTTTCTACCTTTTAACTGTTGTAAATAAGTGCAGTCATGAGCATTTATCTACAAGGATTTTGAGTACCTGTTCCCAGTTCTTTTGGGTAAATATCCAGGAGTGGAATTACTGTGACATTTGGAAATCCTGGTTTTGACTTTTTAAGAACCATCAAAACTGTCTTCATCCACCCTCAATTTTGTATAGTTGTAATCATACTGTCGGAGAAGGCAATAGCACCCCACTCCAGTACTCTTGCCTGGAAAATCCCATGGACAGAGGAGCCTGGTAGGTTGCAGTCTATGGGGTCGCTAGGAGTCGGACACGACTGAGTAACTTCACTTCACTTTTCACTTTCATGCATTGGAGAAGGAAATGGCAACCCACTCCAGTGTTCTTGCCTGGAGAATCCCAGGGATGGCGGGGCCTGGTGGGCTGCCGTCTATGGGGTTGCACAGAGTCCGACACGACTGAAGCGACTTAGCAGCAGCAGCAGCAACCATACTGTGTATATATTTGTTTGTGACATGAAAATAGTTCCTTCAAATTAGAGACTTAGTCAACATTAAAAAATGCATTTATATAAAAAAATAAATTTATATTTTTAGTATATATCAGATCAGATCAGATCAGTCGCTCGGTCGTGTCCGACTCTTTGCGACCCCATGAATCGCAGCACACCAGGCCTCCCTGTCCATCACCAACTCCCTGAGTTCACTCAGACTCACATCCATCGAGTCAGTGATGCCATCCAGCCATCTCATCCTCTGTCGTCCCCTTCTCCTCCTGCCCCCAGTCCCTCCCAGCATCAGAGTCTTTTCCAGTGAGTCAACTCTTCACATCAGGTGGCCAAAGTACTGGAGTTTCAGCTTTAGCATCATGCCTTGCAAAGAAATCCCAGGGCTGATCTCCTTCAGAATGGACTGGTTGGATATCCTTGCAGTCCAAGGGACTCTCAAGAGTCTTCTCCAACACCACAGTTCGAAAGCATCAATTCTTCAGCGCTCAGCCTTCTTCACAGTCCAACTCTCACATCCATACATAACCACAGGAAAAACCATAGCCTTGACTAGACGAACCTTTGTTGGCAAAGTAATGTCTCTGCTTTTGAATATGCTATCTAGGTTGGTCATAACTTTCCTTCCAAGGAGTAAGCGTCTTTTAATTTCATGGCTGCAGTCACCATCTGTAGTGATTTTGGAGCCCAGAAAAATAAAGTCTTATACTAAAAATATAAATTTATTTTTTCATTATGTTTTACATATAGGATATATACCAGTCTTTTATTAAGTTTTTTGAAGCAATTTTCTTCTCAGATAATTTTTTATTATTACAAAAACACAATTTGTAATGTGTTTTACAGTTATAATGGTATCATTTGATGAACAGAAGTCTTAATATTTCCAAATTTATCAAAATTTTCCTTTATTGTTTGTACACATGGGTCTTTTAAAATGCATCCATTACTGTTAAATAAACATATTTTCCATTATCATGTTCCAAAAAATACATGCATATATGTCATATTGACCGTATACATATATGTACATACATACACACATATATGAACTTTTAACAAAATTGAGAATGTGATGTATATGCAATTTTGTGTCCTTCCTTTATCAAAGAACTTGATTATATCTGACTGTATAACATTTCATCTGCATCTACCTTTCCCTATGTTATTTGTGCATGACTGTTATTTTGTATATCTGCTCCAAAGCCTTTGTATCTCTGATTATTTCATGAGACAATATTCCTAAACAATGGAATTACTTGAGTATGTAGAAGATTTTAAGGTTCATTATACACACTGAAAAATTACACTTAGGAAAAGCTGTACTAAATTCTATTCCAGCTATCAATGTATAAGGATGTCTGTTTAATCATTTTCTTACTTGCATTAACTGGAGAAGGAAATGGCACCCCACTCCAGGGCTCTTAACTGGAAAATCCCATGGACAGAAGAGCTTTGTGGGCTACAGTCCACGGGATTGCAAAGAGCCGAACACAACTTAGGCACTGAGCACCTATTTGTAATAACAGATTATTTTATTCTTTCTAACATGAAAAGAGAAAAATGGTAGCTCATTCTTGTGCTGATTTTCACCTCATTGACTAGTAGTAAGACTGACAACTTTTTCATAGGTATATTTAGTCTCTTCAATTTTGTTCATTAATTATGTAAGCATGTTCTTTATCCAAAAGTTTTTCAATATTTCTTTTTCATGTATTAACTTTTAACGTTTTTCTTATACATAAAATATTCATCCTTTTCTTCAATATTTTTGTAAATGATTTTCTCAAGTTGTCATTTGCTTTTTTTTTTTTATGTAATCAAATTCATCTTTTTCTCTTTTTCTTCTACTTAAAAGAAAGTGTCTCCCAATCCCCAAATCAATAAATGTCTGTTTATATCTATTCCCATTTTTTTATCTTCTAGTTCTGTGCTGCCATTTTCTGTCCAATAAGAATTTAGTCTGTTATATGGTGGTAAGTTTAGAGGTGATTTCTCCTCCCAACTAACAGCATGTTTGGTCGCTAATGCATCCCTATTCACACAGCCAGGATCTTTCAAAGTTGATTAGTTTGAAGTTTTAATCTGTAGTTTGAAGTTTTAGTATTGGGTAGAGAAATTCTTTATCCTTATTTAAATCTACTTTTGCCACATCATTCTTCCAGGTGAACTTTAGAAACATTCTGTCATGTTAGCAGGGATTTATATTAAAATTAGGAGTTATTTTGGAAGTAAGTCACTTCAGTTCTGTCTGACTCTGTGTGACCCTGTGGACAGTAGCCTGCCAGACTCCTCTGTCCATGGATTCTCCAGGCAGAAACTCTGGACTGGGTCACTATGCCCTCTTCCAGGGGATCTTCTGGACCCAGGGGTCAAACCTGCATCTCATGTGTCCTGCATTGACAGGCAGGTTCTTTATCACTAGGGCCACCTAGGAAGCCCCAGTGAACATCTTTCAGTGAGTGTTTCAGTGAGTGAAATTCACTCAGTCGTGTCTGACTCTTTGCAGTCCATGGAATTCTCCAGGCCAGAATACTGGAATGTGTAGCCTTTAAAAACTTCTCCAGGGGATCTTCCCAACCCAGGGATGGAACCCAGGTCTCCCACATTGCAGGCGGATTCTTTACCAGCTGAGCCACAAGGGAAACCCAAGAATACTGGAGTGGGTAGCCTATCCCTTCTCCAGTGGATCTTCACGACCCAGGAATCGAATGGGGTCTCCTGCATTTCAGGTGGATTCTTTACCAACTGAGCTATCAGGGAAGCCCAGTGTTCAATTTCCCACTGAGAAGCATGGAACTTATTTAAAACCCTTACATCTCTCCATGAAACTGCATATTTTTCCTATAGACCACAGGCATCTTGTTGTAGTTCAGTTGCTAAGTCATGTCTGACTCTGTGTCCCAGTGGACAGCAGCATGCCAGGGTCCTCTGTCCACTATTGCCTAGAGTTTGCTCAAATTCATGTCTATTGAATCAGTGATGCTATTTAACTGTCTTATTCTCTCCCACCCCCTTCTTTTGCCTTCAGTCCTTCCCAGCATCTTTTCCAGTGAGTCAGCTCTTTGATACAGGTGGCCAAAGTATTGGAGTGTTGTGTGTGCTAAATTGTTTCAGTTATGTCCGACTCTTTGTGACCCCATAGATTGTAGCCTGCCAGGCTCCTCTGTCCATGGGATTTTCCAGAGCGTTAGCTTCAGCCATAGTCCTTCCAATGAATATTCAGGGTTGATTTTCTTTATGATTCCTTTAGGATTTCCTTTAGGACTAGTCTGATCTCCTTGCTGTCCAAGGGACTCTCTAGAGTCTTCTCCAGCACCACAGTTTGAAAGCATTAATTCTTCCATGCTCAGTCTTGTTTATGGTCCAACTCTCACATCCATACATGACTACTGAAAAAACCAAAGCTTTGACAATATGGACCTTTGTTGGCAAAGTAATGTCTCTTCTTCTTAATACTCTTTCTACGTTTGTCATAGCTTTCCTTCCAAGGAGCAAACATATTTTAATTTCATGGCTGCAGTCATAGTCTGCAGTGATTTTGGAGCCCAGGAAAATAAAACCTGCACTTTTTCCTTCCTATTTGCCATGAAGTGATGGGACCAGTACCACTATCTGAGTTTTAAGCCAGCATTTTCGATTTCTTCTTTGACCCTCATCAAGAAGTTCTTCAGTTCCTCTTCACTTTCTGCCATTAGAGTGGTATCATCAGCGTACCTGAGGTTATTGATATTTCTCCTGACAACCTTGATTCCAGCTTGTGCTTCATCCAGCCTCGCATTGTGCATAGTGTACTCTGCATATAAGTTAAATAAGCAGGGTGACGAAAAACTGACTTATTGTACTCCTTTTCCAATTTTGAACCAGCCAAGGTGTTCCACATCTGGTTCTGTTTCTTCTTGATCTGTGTACAGGTTTCTCAGAAGACAGGTAAAATGGTCTGGTCCTACCATCCTTTTAAGAATTTTCCAGTTTGTTGTGATTTTCTTAACTATTCTGTTTTCCACTGTTATGAGAATTAAAAAAAAAACACGATTATATACTTTAATTGGATAATGCTGGCATTTGGGAAATATAGTGATTGTTGCCTATTTATCTTTTATCAAGCAATTTTGTTGAGCTTCCTTATCAATTCTGAAATATTTTCTAACAATTATCTAGGAATTTCTAGGCATATAATCACATCATTTGAAATATTGATAAATGTGCTTCCTCCTTTCAATAGTAATTCTAGTACTTTCTGCTGTGTTCTATTGTTCTCATAAGAAGAGCAGGCATTCTTTTGTTCCTGATGTTAATGGAAATACTTCTTGTATTTTACTATTAACTATGATGTAAAATGTTGACATAAGTAGTTCATTATTTTTTTAATTTAAATTTATTTATTTTAATTGGAGGCTAATTACTTTACAATATTGTATTGGTTTTGCCATACATCAACATGAATCCACCACAGGTGTACACATGCTCCCCATCCTGAACCCCCTTCCTGCCACCCTCCCCGTACCATCCCTCTGGGTCATCCCAGTGCACCAGCCCCAAGCATCCTGTATCCTGCATTGAACCTGGACTGGTGATTCATTTCTTATATGATATTATACATGTTTCAGTGCCATTCTCCCAAATCATCCCACCCTCTCCCTCTCCCACAGAGTCCAAAAGACTGTTCTATACATCTGTGTCTCTTTTGGTGTCTCACATACAGGGTTATCGTTACCATCTTTCTAAATTCCATATATATGCGTTGTTATACTGTATTGGTGTTTTTCTTTCTGGCTTACTTTACTCTGTATAATAGGCTCAAGTTTCATCCACCTCATTAGAACTGATTCAAATGTATTCTTTTTAATGGCTGAGTAATACTCCATTGTGTATATGTACCACAGCTTTCTTATCCATTCATCTGCTGATGGACACCTAGGTTGCTTCCATGTCCTGGCTATTATAAACAAGGCTATGATGAACACTGGGGTACATGTGTCTCAATTCTGGTTTCCTCAGTGTGTATGTCCAGTAGTGGGCTTGCTGGGTCATAAGGCAGTTCTATTTCCAGGTTTTTAAGGAATCTGCACACTGTTCTCCATAGTGGCTGTACTAGTTTGCATTCCCACCAACAATGTAAGAGGGTTCCTTTTTCTCCACACCCTCTCCAGCATTTATTGCTTGTAGACTTTTGGATAGCAGCCATTCTGACTGGCATGAAATGGTACCTCATTGTGGTTTTGATTTGCATTTCTCTGATAATGAGTGATGTTGAGCATCTTTTCATGTGTTTGTTAGCCATCTATATGTCTTCTTTGGAGAAATGTCTGCTTAGTTCTTTGGCCCATTTTTTGATTGGGTTGTTTATTTTTCTGGAATTGAGCTGCAGGAGTTGCTTGTATATTTTTGAGATTAGATGTTTGTCAGTTGCTTCATTTGCTATTATTTTCTCCCATTCTGAAGGCTGCCTTTTCACCTTGCTAATAGTTTCCTTTGTTGTGCAGAAGCTTTTAATTTTAATTAGGTCCTATTTGTTTATTTTTGCTTTTATTTCCAATGTTCTGGGAGGTGGGTCATAGAGGATCCTGCTGTGATGTATGTCAGAGAGTGTTTTGCCTATGTTCTCCTCTAGGAGTTTTATAGTTTCTGGTCTTACATTTAGATCTTTAATCCATTTTGAGTTTATTTTTGTGTATGATGTTAGTTCATTATTATTAAGAAGAATTCTAATATTCCTGGCTTCATAAATTTTTTAAAAACAAAATTGCTGTTTAATTATGTCTTATGTTCTTTTAAAAACTAATAAGATTAGGATGAGATGGGCTTCCCTGGTCTCCCTGGTGACTCAGTGGTAAAAAATCTGCTTGCAATTCAGGAGATGCAAGTTGGATCCCTGGGTCAGGAAGATCCCCTGGTAAAGGAAATGGCAATCCACTCCAGTCTTATCACCTGGGAAATGCCATGGTCAGAGGAGACTGGCATGCTACAGTCCATGGGGTCACAAAAGAGTCAGACACAGCTTTGTGACTAATCAACAACAGCAACATATTATACTACATATTTCATTGATTATAAAATACATTGTGGGGGAAAGATGAATTAAGAGTACGGGATTAACAGATAAACACCACTGTAAAATAGATAAACAACAAGGATTTGTTGTACAGCACAGAGAACCAAGTTTAAAATCTGATCATAGCCTATCATGGAAAAGAATCTGAAAAAGAATATACACGTGGGTTTCCTTGGTGGCTCAGCAGTGAAGAATTTACCTGCTGATGTAGGAGATGTGGATTTGATCTGTGGGTTGGAAATATCCCCTGGAGAAGGAAATGGCAACCCACACCAATAGTCTTGCTGGGAAATCCCTTGGACAGAGGAGACTGGCAGGCTACACATATATTATACGTATATAACTGAATCACTTTGCTGAACACCTGAATCTAACACAATATTGTAAGTAAATTATAGTTCAATTTTAAAAACCTTGTAATCTCAGAGATGTTAAAACATGAGAAAGAAAACATGCTTCTTAGAATGAAGATAGATTTGCTAATATTAAAATATAAGGCTGGGCCTCACTCTTTAATAGAGAAATGTGCTTATATATTATTGTTGAATTTGGTTTGCTCAAATTTAATTATGAGTTTTTAAATGTATTCATGTGTAATATTATTTCATAGCTTTAAAATGTACTTATATATATTGGGTTTTATATTGGGGTATTTTTAGTCTCATGCATGCATGCATGCTAAATCGCTTCAGTCATGTCCAACTCTTTGCTACTCTAAGGACTATAAACCGCCAGGCTCCTCTGTCCATGGGATTTCCCAGGCAAGAATACTGGAGAGGGTGGCTGTTACCTCCTCCAGGGGATCTTCCCAACCCTGGGATGGAACCTGCATCTCTTATGTCTCCTGCATTGGCAGGTGGGTTTTTTACAGTAGCGCCACTTGGGAAGCCCCTTTAGTTTCATAATCAATTGTAATTTCTAATTGATTAGCTTTCCCCTGTTTATATTTCTCAAAAATTATTTACATAACATGCAAATTATGGCCCTTGAAAGACTGAAGTATCACATCACTAAAAGGTTTCTATCTCAGAGACTTGTTTTACACAGTAGTATTTTAATAAATTCTTTATTTGTATGGTTATTAAACTTTCCTGATTTCCATTTCTCCTGGAGTCACAGTGAACACTTTACATTTTTTAGAAAATGTATCATTTCTTTCAAGATATTTTTATCTGTGGGCAAAGAAATTTACATGATGTTTGCTTAGTCATTAAAGAAATGTCTGTATACTTTGATTTATCCTTTTCTTATCCTTAGTTTTCCTTGTATTCTTTCCTCTTATCTACATTTATGAGAGATTTGTCTTTTTTCAAAAGTTAGTTTTTGTTTTCCTATTCATTATAATTCTTTAATTTTTCTTCCCTCTACTTGCTTTACTTTTTAGATTTTTAAGTAACTCCTCATATTGACTGACTGGTTACTTCAGTTTTTATTTTATCACATTATTACACTACTATTATAAAATAGTATATTATATATATTATTATATAATAGATTATAATCTATTATATATATTATTTAAGGCAAAAAAATTAACGTATGGTGGAGACTGGCCTTGTCACCTCCATTTTGATATGTAATAGTCTCATTTTCATATGGTTTTTTAATAGCTAACTAATTTAGAAATTTTTGTTTATGTATCTCTTTCTCTGTGGGTCCCCTTGCCTCCATTTTAATTTTACTATATTGTAGCTGAGAAGCTTTTGATTTTCAGATGCTTTTGATTTATTTCTGTTTTGAATGGCTTGTTTATATAATCAGTTTTCTTTATGTTTCATATATATTTGAAAAGAAGATAAAATCTCCATTGGTGGGGAGTAAAACCTTTACTATACCAATTAATACTGTCTTTTAGATTATATTATTCAGATTCTCTATGTATTTATTTGTCCTATCCAATAACTAGAGGGGGCATTTCTCATAGCTAAAAGCTGCTGTTTCTTTGCTTTATCTTTCATTTTTGCTTTTTATAGTTCATGACAGTCCTGTAGTATATATTACTTTTATACTTTGATTATAGATTTCACCTTTCATCATTATAAAAGGACTCTTTTCATCCCATGTAACACAGTTTGCCTTGCAATCTACTTTGTGTGAAATTTATATTGCCACCCTGATTTCCTTTGGTTTACATTTCCCTGGTAAATCTTTTTCTCAATTTTTATCATCAGGATTCTGCATCACTGTTTTGTACCCAATATAGAGTTGGATATTTTGAACCTACTTGAAGGTATTTTATTTTTAATTAAGTGTTAAGTCATTTGTGTTTATATTCATAAGTGAAATTAATATGTTTGATCTTCTATCTTTATTACATTTTGGCTTCTTTATTCTTTCCTCTCTTTGTTACCAAAAATTTACTTTGTTTGCTTCAATCTTCTCCTTGACTCAGAGGATGTACACACTTTTTGTTCTACCTTGGCTTCAGTTGACCAGATGAGATCCACCCACATTAGGGAGGACAATAAGCTTTACTGAATCTACTGAATCAGATGTTAATTTTATTCCCTAAAAGCCTCACAGAAACACCCAGAATAGTTCTTGAATAAATGTTTGGGAACCTTGTGGCCCAGTCAAGTTGACAGATAAAACTATCACAAGGCAGATTTTATTTTAAATGTGATAGCAAGTCACTGAAGAATTTTAAGCAGGCAACTAATATATGACTTACTCATTAAAAAGAAATTTTAACCAGATACAATGTGAAGAACTGATACAATGGTGGTGAAATTAGGAATAGAATTAGAAAGCTATTATGGTAGCCTCAACAGGAAATCATGGTCATTTAGATGAGGATAGAAGTGGATAGCTTTAGGATACATTTGAAGGAGGGATTTTCCTTGGTGGCTCAGTTGGTAAAGAGTCTGCCTGCAATACAGGAGACCCAGGTTCAATCCCTAGGAGGGGAAGATCCTCTGGAGAAGGAAAGGGCAGCCCACTCCAGTTTTCTTGACTGGAAAATTCCATGGACAGAGGAGTCTGGTGGGCTACAGTCCATGGGGTCGCAAAAAGTTGGACACAACTTAAACCACCTTGAAGGTAGAAAATACAGACTGACTCATAGATTGCATGTTGGGATGAAGAAAAAAGATTTCTAGATGAGGAAAATGCCTGTGTTTTCACCCTCAGTACCTGTGTATGGGTGGAAGCTTTCCATTTGCTAGTAAGAAGAAATCTCAAGAAAGAACATAGAAATCAAGAATTCTGCTGAAAAAAGTGAAAGTGGCTCAGCCATGTCCAACTCTTTTTGACTCCATGGACTGTAGCCCACCAGGCTCCTTTGTTCATGGAACTATCCAGGCAAGAATACTGGAGTGGGTTGCCATTTCCTTCTCAGGGGATCTTCCCAACCCAGGGATGGAAACCTGGTCTCCCACATTGCGAGCAGATTCTTTACCATCTGAGCCATCAGGACTAAGTACATCTAAAAGCTATCCAAGAAAAGATGCAGAGTAAACCTGTTCCTGGTCTTCCCAGCTGATGTTAGTGGCAATTAATCCACCTGCCAATGTGGGAGATGTTAAGAGATGAAGGTTTGATCCATGAGTCAGGAAGATTCCCAGGAAGAAGCAATGGTAATCCACTCCAGTATTCTTGCCTGGAGAATCTCATGGACAGAGGAGCCTGGTGGGCTATATAGTCCATAGAGTCACAAAAAGTCAGGCACAACAGAAGCAACTTTGCATGCATGCAAGCATTGAAGCTATAAAGCTGACTCTCAATAAGAGATTATGGCTTTATTAGTTTTTACTGCTGCTGTAATATTTTACCACAAACTTAGGGTTTAAATAACACAAGTCATGGTGACATCACAGAAGATGGGGAGTAGGAAGCTCCAGGAATTAATACCTCCAGTGAAACCACCACTAAACTAGCAAGATGCATCAGAATTAACTGTTTAGAATTCTAGAATTTTAATCCAACACTTTCAGCATTTAGGGGAGTACCTGAAGAAGAAGGAGGCTAGTAAATTTTGATTAATCTCAGAATAATCTCAGAGTTTTACATAGCAGCTACCTTGCTCCATGCTCCAAGTCCATGGCAGGCAGCTCTGGGGATGGTGGTACACATTCCTGGTGAGGCTTGCCGGTGTCAGGTTGATCAATAAAGGCTTTGATCTCCAATAAGCAATTTGTGCATTTCAATCTGCCCATTCAGTAAAGGACTACCAGGAGGTTGGCCATTATTTCAACCACAATGGGCTGAAGCACCTTCTTGGGAAATGTCTGTTGGAGACTTTAAATAGACATAACTTTTTAAAAGTCTTTTTCCTTATGGATTATGTCACTTGTTGACCAGAGAGATAATAGAGAAGAGACTCCAGTGACTACCGATGCAAGGACAAAAGATACTTTGGAAAAGTCACTTTAAAAAATGAACAATTTCGCCCCCCAATAATCAACACCAGCAAACCCCTGGAAAGGAGAATCTGGCATCCAGAGTTACTACATTATAATATTCAAGATGTCCAGTTCTCCACAAAAAAACCCAAAGCATACAAAAAGAGAGATCAAGAGAAAATATTGAGAATGCTCGGATATTGGAAATTATAGAAAGAAAAACAAAACAAAATATTAACTGTCATAAATATGCTCAAAAATTTGAAGAAAATCATAGGAAAAAAGAAAGGAAATCAGAAGAACCATGTATGAACAAGTAGGCAATAGCTATAAAGATTTAGAAATTATACAAAAGGAATCAAGTAGTAATTTTTGAGCTGAAAATACAATAGCTGAAATTAAAAATTCACTAGAGAATGTTCAACAGAAGATTTTCATCATGCAGAAGAATTAGCAACCTTGAAGATAGGGTGATTGAAATTACCCGATTTGTAGAATAGAAATAAAAAACAATAAAGAAAAATGAACAGTCTAAGAAACCTGTGGGACTCCATCAAGTATACTAACATATGCAGTCTGGCAGAACCAAGAAGGAGAAAAGACAGAGAAAGGAACAAAAAGAAAATTTGAAGGAGTTATGGCTGCAAATTTCTGAAATTTGATGCAAGGTATGAATTAAAAAATCTGAGAAGCTCAGGGAACTCTAAGTAGGTTACACTTAAAAAGACCCACACCAAATCAGATCATAATAAACTAGCAAAAGACAAAGAGAAAATCTTGAAAGGAGCAAGAGAGAAGCAACTCCTGAGTACAAAGGAACCTCAGTAAGATTAAAAGCTAATCTCTTATCAGAAACCATGGAAACCAAAAGGCTATTTTCTTTATTTTACATTTAATTTATTTAAACTAAAAAAAGAAAGAAAGAAAGAAATGAAGAAATCCTGTCACCCATGCAACTCCCCTAACTCCCAGCTTGGGCAACCACCAATCTGTTCTCTGTATCTACACATTTGATTTTGTAACACATTTGTAGGAGACTTGGAAAATACAAAACTAGGTTAAATACAGTTCCAATATACATTACAATTATTTTTAAGTAGATAAAATAAGATTTTTAGTTGGAGTTTCAATATCAAACTCTCAAAAATTAATAGAATAAATATATACAGAAGTAGAAGGATATAGTAGACCTGAAAACCACTGTGAACCAATTCAACAAAAATAAGATGTATACAATCTTCACACAACAGTAGGACACAAATTCTATCCAAGTTCCCATAGACTGTAAACTAGGAGACATATCCAGTTTGTAAACTTGGAACATATCCAGGGATATAAAACAAGGTGTGAAAATTTCATAGTCTAAAGGTGTTGAAATCATACAGAATCTATTCTTTTATCACCGTGGAATTATATTAGAAATCAATATCAAAAGATATTAGAAAATGGCCCACATGTTTTCAAGTGCAGTAGGACATTTACCAAGAGAGATCTTCAACTTAGCCATTGAAACTCAACAAAGTTAGGCTGAAAAAACACAGAAGGTGATTTCAGAGAAGGAAGCATTCAAATGAGAAATTAGTATCAAAGTGAGAAATTAACATTAAAGATACTTTAAACAAAATCCCATGTATTTGGAAATTAAACATCCACTTTTAAATGATGGGTGTGTCTAAGATGCCATAAAAAGGAAAATTAGAAAATATTTGTGATAGAATAAAAATGAAAAGAGAATTTGCCAGAATTTGGTGCATGCCACTGAAGCTGCTCAATGCAATTAAGTACAATGTAGAGTCTTGAATAAGATATGAAAACGAATAATAGACACTAGCATAAAATTTTTTAAAATTTGAACAAAATCTGTACTATAGTTAATAACACTGTATCATTTGTTAATTTCCCATTTTTTACAACATAGTATTTCTTTATATTCTCAGAATTGAATTAGAAGTTTCAAGCCTTATTCAAAAAAATTTTAAATGACGAAGATAATAATTTTTTGACTTTTAGCAGTAATACTAGGTGCCAAAATACATGGAAATATATCAAAGTTTTGGATGAATATAAATTAGAAATCTAGCATGCTATTCATATTAAGTCAAGCAAGTGGCATCAAAATGTCATCAATTGTTTTAGCTAGGCAAAAATTCACACATTTTCTAAAATATATGTTATATATACTATATATATGTATACAAAAGTTTTTCTACTACACTTGATAAAGGCTTGAGGAAGAACAACAGCAAAACAAAAAAGAGAAACTGAAAACATAAACTAAATAAAATGAGAGCACTGAATATGAAACAGAAAATGTGAAACAAACTAGATAAAAGTGAAAGATCATCATATAGTAGAGTTGTTTGTAAACATGACTGCTCATTAGATATGCATCTGGAGCTTTGGAAAAGAATAGTAGTACCTGGGCACTTGTGTTTTTCAAAACATTCCAAGATAATTCTATTATGCATCTAGATTTTAAAAAACAATTGCAAGTTATTTTATTAAATGGTAGTTTTAGTGACATATAAAAAAAACTTAGTGATATATGGCTTATCTTGTGGCTCATCTGGTAAAGAGTCCACCTGCAATGAAGGAGACCTGGGTTCAATCCCTGGGTTGGGAAGATCCCCTGGAGAAGGGAAAGGCTACCCACTCCAGTATTCTGGCCTGGAGAATTCAATGGACTATACAGTCCATGGGGTTGCAAAGAGTCTGACATGACTGAGCGACTCTCATTTTCACTTTCACTTTTCACTTAGTGATATAAAATTCTATATTATTTTCTGTTGACCAATCATGACATAACAGTATTAAGTGAATAATATTTACATGATCACAATAATAAAAGATGTTTATCAGTTTTCACAATAAATAGACAAAAACTAAAAGATAATTACAATTGCAAGCCATAATGGAAACATGATTAATCTAATAATATAAAATAATTATATACAATTTGGGGGGTTAAGTAGAGTGATGTTTTAATGCTTTTAATATTTTCTCCTTATATTTAACTTTTGACATTTTAAGTATGTCTTTTAAGTAATGTCTCTTAGTGTGAGTTTCCTTGTGATCCTCTTATTTGGAACTCGCTGGACTTCCTAGATATTACTGTCTGTTTTCTTCAAGTTAGAAGGATTTTCAGAAACTGTTTCTTTGCTTAAGTTTTCTGTCCCTTTTTTGTTCTCTTCTCTTTCTGGGAGCCCTGTGTTGTGAATGGTAGTCTGTTTGATGTTGCCCCATAATTTCCTTAAACTATCTTTACTTTTTTCATTTCTTTTTCTCTTTGTTGCTCTGCTTGGGTGAGTTCCACTGCCTTGTCTTCAAACTGATCTTTTCTTCTGCTTTATCTAGTCTGTTGTTGAACTCCTCTAGTGTATTCTTCAGCTCTGTGTCTTCTATTTGGTACTTTATTATATTTTCCATCTCTTTGTTGAAGTACTTCCTGTGTTCATCCATTCTTCTCCCCTAGTTTATTATCTTTATAACCATTAGGCTTCCCTGGTGGCTCAGACGGTAAAGCGTCTGCCTACAATGTGGGAGACCTGAGTTCCATCACTGGGTTGGAAAGATCCTCTGGAGAAGGAAATGGCACCCCACTCCAGTACTCTTGCCTGGAAAATCCCATGGATGGAGGAGCCTGGCAGGCTACAGTCTATGGGGTCACAAAGAGTCATGACTAAGAGACTTCACCTCACTTATAACCATTACTTTGAACTCTTCATTAAGTAAATTACTTATCTCCATTTCACTGAGGTGTTTTCCTGAGATTTTATCTTATTCTTTTATTCTTTGTATGTTCCTCTGTTTCTTCATTTTTCTTGACTCTTAGTTTCTATAGAGAAAACAAAACAACAATCTCTTTTAGTCTTGAAGACAAAGCTGTGTGTAGATGAACCTTTCATTCAACCCAGCATCAGCTCATGGTAGCCTCTTTAAGCTTTGTGCTGTCTAAGCAGCCTATCATATTTTTAATAGCCCCAAGTAGTTGAGAATGTACCATGATGTGTCAGTGCCCCTAAAGGGAGGAACACAACACCTACATTAAGGCTGACTAAAAACCAGACCCTTGGGCATCAGATTTTAGAAGTGTGCAAATATATATATATGGTCCTGTGGGAACACAAGTGTAAGCCTTGCTGGCCACCAGAATCAAGCAATCTGGAGGTGCTTTTTGGTGGCAGTCATAGAAATTAGAATTCTAAGCCAGTATATAAGCTTTTTTAGGGGTGACATCTGTGAGCTAGAGCAAGGCAGAATGAATTCAACAAGAGAGCATCTACAACCTACGTTCCCTGAGAGCAGCTTCATGAGCCATTATATGTGTACCAACACTGAAAATAAGTAATGAGGCCTCCTTCACAGAAAGATGAGGATTTTGCCCCAGTTCCCTGTCTGTGCAGTGAGGCCTTGGTGTGGGAGCTTACCAAGAACCACCTCTCTAATTGCCATAGTCTGTTGGGACCCAAGAATACAAGCTCCATAGACAAGAGTCAGGTGATCAAAGGGCATCCTCTGGGCAGCAGCTCTGAAAACCAGGGTACCACACACACATAATCTCCTTCAGGAAACACAGGAACCCTCTAGAGCAACAGAAGATGATCACAAAGAGATCACCAGACCTTTGAGATCTCTGGAAAGGATTACAGTCAGTCCCAAGACACATATTTAATTAGAAAACCACCCCTCAGGCCACAATCATAATAATTAGCTAATAGGTGTGCTTCACATAAAGAGCAAGTTCCTAGATCTGTTGTTGTGCTGTGCCCTGGAGGTGGTAGCTGTTTAAAAACACTCTCTATGTTAGTCACATTTCTGTGAGGTCCATGAGTGTAAGCTTCACTGGTCACCAGACCTATGTGATGTAAAGATGCCCCCTGGCAGCAGTCACAAAAAATCAGGGCACCAAACAGGGTTATAGGCTTTGTTATGGGTGACACCAATTATTAGATTTCCATAAGAACAGTAATGCAAGCTTCCCTGGCCTCCAGAGTCAAACAATCAAGATGTGTCTCATCGTGAGCCACAAAAAAAATCAAGGTGTGTGTAAAATCTCCTTCCAGGAGACACTAGTGCTCTAGAGCATGTCAAAGGGAGATCATGAAGATGGTTCCTGCCAGTCTCCATCCCTGAAGAGTGTTCCAACAGACTCACAGATGTGTGCTCTAAATTAGATGCCAGACCCCCAAGGCCAATGTTTTAATATAAGCAAGTGAACTTCCCTTACTTTAAGTCTGGGAGCAATTGGCAGCCTCTGAAGGCAATGGCAACCCACTCCAGTACTCTTGCCTGGAAAATCCCATGGACGGAGGAGCCTGGTAGGCTGCAGTCCATGGGGTCGCTAAGAGTCGGGCAAGACTGAGTGACTTTACTTTCGCTTTTCACTTTCATGCATCGGAGAAGGAAATGACAACCCACTCCAGCATTCTTGCCTGGAGAATCCCAGGGACAGAGGAGCCTAGTGGGCTGCCGTCTATGGGATCGCACAGAGTTGGACACGACTGAAGCGACTTAGCAGCAGCAGCAGCAGTGCTGGACCTTAGGGTGGCTAAGTCCAAGCACATGAGCCCTTAAGAGCAGTTTCTCAGATCACGACAATCATACGGGTCTCAGGACATGAGGCCCATTGGTTTTCAGAGTTAGATGCTTTGGAGGTTTGTCTCTCAAGTGTATGTGTTAAAATCTCAATGTGATACCCAATGTGGGATTCAGTCTCTTCACTTCTCAGGGAGAAACTCCAGGTTTTTAGTTCCCACTCTCCAGGGATGGTGTTTGTGGTGGGATTGTGTCCCAGTCAGTCCTTCGTACTTTGATGTGGTTTTCTTCATGTTTTACCCAATATGTAATAATCACTTAGCCAGCCTTTATGTTTTTTAAAGAGTAAGTGTTCCATATGTATCTGTAGACTCAGTGTGTCCATGCAAAGATCGTGGATCTTCTTATATCACCATCTTGAACTAGAACCCACTTTCTACTGGAGTGATGATACATTTTAGAAGAGATTAAACTTAAAAACTGTCAAGCAAGAATTCTATATCCAGAAAAACTATATTTTAAAAATATAGAAGTAATTAATGCATTCCCAGATAAACAAAAGCTAAGGGAATTCATCACTAGTAAACATGCCCTACCAAAAAATTGTTAAAAGGAGTCTTCCAGATTGAAATGAAAGGATACTAGATAGAAACACAAAGTCATATGAAGAAATAAAGCTCTCTGGCAAAGATAAGTATTTAGATAAAAATAAATCTTAATATGATTATGGTGTGTAACTCTTTGTGTGCTATAAGATTCTAAAGCCTTCAGTGATCCCTTTGTAATAATGGATAGAATATCTAGACAGACCAAGTAAACCTAGCACATACAGAAAACATTTTATCCAACAACAGCAGAATATAGGTTCCTCTCAAGTGTATATGAAACATTCTTCAGGATAGACCACATATTAGGTGATAATTCTCAATTAATTTAAAAATACTAAAATAAAGTACCTTCAGTGATCAAAATATAATGTAGTAAGAAAATAAAAGCAGAAAGAAAACTAGAAAACTCACAAATAGGTAGAATTAACACATTTAGATAATCACTGAATCGATGAAGAAATGTCTAGGAAAATAAGAAAATATCTTGAGATGAATGAAAATGAAAAAGTCTGGACTTGTGAATGCAAAAATAAATAAATAAATCTAAACACACACCTTATACCCTTCACAAAAGTTAACTCAGATAGTCATAGACCTAAATGTAATGGATCATAGACCTAAAACATAAACTATAAAAAAAAATCCTACAAGGTAGTATAGGAGACTATCTAGATAAACTTGGGTATGGTAACGACTTTTTAGATGCGACACTAAAGGCACAACACTTAAAAAAAATAATAGATAAGCTGTATTTTAACAAAAGTTTAAAACTTCTGCTCTACAAAAGACAATGTCAAGAGAAAGAGAAGACAAGCTATATAGTCAAAAAAATATTTTCAAAATACAGACCTGATCAAGGACTGTTATCCAAAACATACAAAGAACATATAAAACTAATTTTAAAAACTTGATTTTAAAATGGGTCCAAAATTGTCATAAATACCTCACCAAAGACAATATACAGATGGCAAATAGAGGAAAAGATGCTCCATAATATTAATACATGTCATCAGGGAAATGAAAATTGCAACTACAATGATGAGATACAACTACACACCTGTTACAATGGCCAAATTCTGGAACAACACCAAGTACTGGAGAGAATACAGAGCAGCAAGAACTCTCATTCATTGCTGGTGGAAATGCAAACTGGTACAGCCACTTTGAGAGACAGTCTAGCAGTTTCTCACAAATGTAAACATACTTTTACCATATGATCCTGGGAATTTACCCAAAGGAGTTGAAAATGCATGTGCACACAAAAACCTGCACATAGGTATTTACAGCAGATTTATTCATAATCATCCAAAACTGGAAGTTAAGTGTCCTTCAGAAGGTGAATGAATAAACTATGGTACATCTAGACAATGGATTATTATTTGGTGATAAAAAGAAATGAACTATTAAACTATGAAAAGACCTGGAGGAACCTTAAATACATACTGTTTGGTGAAAGAAATCAATTTGGAAAGACTACATACAGTAGTATAATTCCAACCATATGACATCTGGAAAAGGAAAATCTGTAGACACAGTGAAAAGGTTAGTGGTTGCTAGGAATTTTAAGGGGGCTGTAGGTGTTGGTAGGATGAATAGTAAGAGCACAGACAATTTTTATTCAATGAACATACTCTATGTGACACTATAAAGATGAATGCATGTCATTATACATTTACTGAAAGCCATAGAATGTACACCAAGAGTGAACTGTAATATAAATTATGAACTTTTGACAATTATGATGTATCAGTGTTGATTCACTATATGTAACAAATGTATCAACAGGTAGGCAATGTTGATAACAAGGGAGGCAATTACTCTGTGGGGACAAAGGAGGAGAAATCTCTACACCTTCCCCTCAATTTTGCTGTGAACCTAAAGCCCACTCTAAGGAATAAGTCTTATTTTTTTAGGTGTAAAGGCAACATACCAAAACTTATGGAATGCCGTGAAAGCAATACTCAGAGGAAAATTTATAGCTGTAAATGCCTACATTTAAAAAGAATAAAAATCTCAAATCAAAATCTAACTTCCTACCTTGAGGAATTAAAAAAATAATAATAATAACAAACTAAACCCAGTAGAATAAAGGAAATAAATATTAGAGCAGAGATAAATAGAATAGAGAACAGAAAAACAACAGAGAAAAAAATTTTTAAACCTTGGTTATTTGAAAAGAAAGTATATTGACAACCTTTAGCTAGACTGACTAAGAAAAAAGAAAGAAGATACAAATAACTAAAATAAGAAATGAAAGTAAAGACATTACTACTGACCTTTGAGAAATTAACAGGATTCTATGAGAATACTACATTATAAGAAATTGTATGTCAACAAATTAGATAAATTAGATGAAACAGACAGATTCCTAAAAACACACAAATTACCAATAAAGATCCAACCAAGAAATAGAAAATCTCAAAGGACTTACAACAAATAATGAGAAAAAAAAATCAGCAATCAAAACCCTTCTGATAAATGAAAGTTCAGGACCAGTGGATTTCATTTGTGAATTCTACCAAACATTTTTAAAAAATTAACACAAATAGTACTCAAACTCTTCCAAAACATAGAAGAACAGGAAACACTTTCTAACACATTCTGGAGATAGCATTACCTTGATACCAAAGCCAGACAAAGATATCACAAGAAAAGAAAATTGCAGACCAATATTTCTTATAAATGTACATGCAAAAATCCTGAACAAAATCCTTGTAAACTGAATCCAACAGCACATTAAAAGGATTATGCACCATGACCAAGTGGGATTTTTTCCAAGGAATGCAAGGGAGGCTTACCATAAGAAAATCGATCAATGTGATACACTATATTAATACAGTGTAGGGGAGAAAACCACACAATCATTTCAATATACATAGAAAAATCATTCAACAAAACTTGAGACCCTTTCATGATTAAAAGAAAGAACACAACACTTAACAAAGTAGGAATAGAATGGAACTTCCTCAATATGATAAGGGACATACACCAAAACCCCACAGCTAACATTATACTTAAAACAGTGAAAAACTGAAACCTTTCCCCTAAGATCAGGAACAAAACAAGGATATTTATTTCACCATGGCTACTGCAGTGGATATTGCACTGGAAGTCCTAGACAGAGCGTTTATGCAAAATAAGCCATTCAAATTGGAAAGGAAAAAGTAAAACTATCAATAATTGCAGATGGCATGATTCTATATATAGACAATCCCAAAGAATGCACACGCAAACACACACACAAATACACTAGAACAAACAAAATCAGCAAAGTCGTAAATACCAGTCATGTTTCTCACTAATCACGAGGGAAATGCTTATCAAAACCACAATGAGATATTACCTCACACATGTCAGAATGGCTGTCATCAAAAAGAACACACATAACAAATGTTGTCAAGGATTTGGAGAAAAGGGAACTCTTGTACATTGTTGGTGGGAATGTAAATTGGTACATCCACTATGGAAAACAGTAGGAGGGTTCTCAAACGGTAAAAATAGAACTACTATCTGACCCAGCAATTCCAAGCCCAGATATACAACAGAAAACAACAACAACTAATTCAAAAGCTACATGCACCCCAATGTTCATCGCAGCATCATTTACAACAGCCAAGATATGGAAGCAACCTAAGTACTTGTCCATCAATAGATGAATGGATAAAGAAGATGTGAGATATATATCTGTACACATATATATATGCAATGGAATATATATACAATGGAATACTACTCAGCCATAAAAAAGAATGAAATTTTGCCATTTGCAGCAACATAGATGGATTTGATGGAGAAGGAAATGGCAACCCACTCCAGTGTTCTTGCCTGGAGAATCCCAGGGATGGGGGAGCCTGGTGGGCTGCCGTCTATGGGGTCGCACAGAGTCGGACACAACTGAAGCGACTTAGCAGCAGCAGCAGCAGATGGATTTGAAGGGCATAATGCTAGGTGGAATAAGCGAGACAGAGAAAGACAAATACTGTATGATATCACATATATGGAATCTAAATAGTACATATAACAGAGAATACATTGAACATATATGTATTTATATAACATATACATATAACAGAGAATATAACAAAGAAACAGACTCATAGATGTTGTGAACAAATCAGTGGTTACCAGTGGGTAGAGGGAAGGTGGAGGGGCAAAATAGGGGTTGGGGATTCAGAGGTACAAATTTTTAGTTATAAAATAAGCTTCTAGGGTAGATTGCACAACATGAAGAATATAGCCAATGCTGCTGCTAAGTCGTGTCAGTTGTGTCCGACTCTGTGCGACCCCATAGACGGCAGTCCACCAGGCTCCTCTGTCCCTGGGATTCTCCAGGCAAGAACACTGGAGTGGGTTGCCATTTCCTTCTCCAATGCATGAAAGTGAAAAGTGAAAGTGAAGTCACTCCGTCGTGTCCGACTCTTAGCGACCCCATGGACTGTAGCCTACGAGGCTCCTCCATCCACGGGATTTCCCAGGCAAGAGTACTGGAGTGGGGTGCCATTGCCTTCTCCAATATAGCCAATATTTTATAGTAATTATAAATGGAACATTATAGACAGTGTATTAAAGAGCAGAGACATCACTTTGCCCACAAATGTCCATATAGTCAAAGATACGGTTTTTCTAGCAATCATGTATGGATGTGAGAGTTGGATCATAAAGAAGGCTGTGAAAATGAAAGTCACTCAGTTGTGTCCAACTCTTTGTGATCCCATAGACTATACAGTCCATGGAATTCTCTAGGCCAGAATACTGGAGTGGGCAACCTTTCCCTTCTTCAGGGGATTTTCCCAACCCAGGGGTCAAACCCAGGTCTTCTGCAGTGTGGGCAGATTCTTTAAAAGCTGAAAGAAGGCTGAGTACTAAAGAATCGATGTTTTCAAACTGTTGTGCTAGAGAAGACTTTTAGAGTCCCTTGGACTGCAAGGAGATCAATCCAGTCAATCCTAAAGGAAATCAAGCCTGAATATTCATTCATTAGAAGGACTGATGCTGAAGCTGAAGCTCCAATACTTTGGCCACCTGTTGCAAAGAGCAGACTCATTGGAAAAGACCAGGATGCTGGGAAAAACTGAGGGCAAGAGGAAACGGAGTGACAGAGGATGAGATGGCAAGTTGGATGGCATCACTGGCTCAATGGACATGAGTTTGAGCAAATTCTGGGAGATAATGAAGGACAGGGAAGCTCAGCGTGCTGCAGTTCATGGGGTCTCAAAGAGTCAGACATGATTTAGCAACTGAACAACAGCAACAATAAATGGAAAATAAACTTTAAAAATTGTGAATCAGTTGTGTTTCTTTATAACAGCAATGAACAGTCCAGAAAGAAATTTTTCTTTATAATGGCATCCAAAGGAATAAAATTCCTAGGAATAAATTTAAACCAGGAAGTAAAAGACTTGTACACAAACACTATAATACATTGTTTAAAGATATTAAAGAAGACCTAAATAAATGGAAATACATTTATTTCATGGATTGAAAGACCTATTGTTAAGATGAAAATATGTCCCAAAGTAATCCACAGATTCAGTGCTACTCCTCTCAAAATTCCAATGACACTTTCTGTAGAAAAATGAAAAGTTGATCCTCAAATTTACATACAATTGCAAGGTACTCCAAATAGTCAAAACAATATTGAAAAAGAAAACGGTCACTGTCTCTGGTGGTCCAGTGGTCAAGAATCCACCTTCCAATGCAGGGGACACCAGTTTGATCCCTGATCTGAGAACTAAGATCCCACAAGCCACAGGGCAACTAAGCCCACGTGTCATAACTGCTGAGCCTGTGCCCTCTAGAGTCCGTGTGCCACAACTAGAGAAGCCCAGGCACTGCAACGAAGATCCAGTACAGCCAAAAAAAAAAAAAAATTTAAACAAAATTTGTAGGATTAATACTTTCTCATTTCAAAGTTATTACTAAGCTACAAAAACTTGTAAAAAAAAAAATCTGATACTGGCATAAGATATACAGACCAATGGAATACAATTCAGAGTTCAGAAACAAACCCAAACATCTATGGCCAATTGACAGGGATGCTAAGACCATTCAAGAAAGAAAGAACAGTCTTTTCAACAAGTAGTGGTGGAATAACTGGATAATCACATGCCAAAAAAAAAAAAAATGAAGTTAGATATTAACCTAATTCCATATACAAAAATTAACTCAAAATGGATCAATGCTCTAAATATAATGCTTAAAGTAATAAAGATATTGGAAGAAAACATAAGATTAAATCTATGCAACCTCAGATTTGGCAATGTATTCTTAGATTTGGCACAGAATACAAGCAAAAAGATGGAAAAAATGGGTAAATTTGACTTGATAAATATTAAATGTTTGTGCATCAAAGGTGATTTTAAAGATGGTGAAAAGACAACTTTCATATAAAGAACTCTTACAACTCAATAATAGCAAAAACATCCATTTTAAATAATGGCAAAATACTTGGTCATTTCTCCTAACTGGCCAACAAGCACGAGATACTCAACATTATTGGCCATCAAAAAATGCAAATAAACCTCCAAATGAGATATCGCTTCACAACTACTAGGATTGCCATAATTTTTTAATGGAAAGAAAAAGAACAAGTGTTGGTAAGACTGTGAAGAAATTGTAGCCCCTGCACATTCCTGGTCAAATGTAAAATAGTGCATTACAAATAGTGCAAATGTAAAACTGTGAGATATAGTTTCTCAAAAAGCTAAACATAAAATTACTATATGACCTAGCAATTCTACTCCTAAGTTTATATCCACAAAAAATGAAAATACTATTCACATTGAAACTTGTACTTGAATGGTCATAGAACTGTTATTCACAATACCCAAAGAGGAAAAGGGCTTCCCTGATAGCTCAGTTGGTAAAGAATCCACTTGCAATGCGGGAGACCCCAGGTTGATTCCTGGGTTGGGAAGATCCCCTGAAGAAGGGATAGGCTACCCACTCCAGTGTTCTTGGGCTTCCCTTGTTGCTCAGCTGGTAAAGAGTCCATCTACAATGAGGGAGACCTGGTTTTAATCCCTGGGTTGGGAAGATCCCCTGGAGAAGGAAAAGGCTACCCACTCCAGTATTCTGGCCTGGAGAATTCCATGGACAGTCCATGAGGTCGCAAAGAGTTGGACATGACTGAGCGACTTTCACTTTCTTTCACTTTCAAAGATAAAAATGACTCAAATGCCCATCAGTGGTTGAATGGATAAGAAAATTGTGGTATGTATATACAATATACATCCCATAAAAAGGAATGAAATACTGATTCATCCTACAACTTTGATAAACCTTGAAAATACTACGCTAAGTAAAGAACCAGATGCAAAAAGTAACTACATAATGGGCAGGAGTTTCCTTCTGGAGTAATGAAAATATTTTTAAACTACAGAGAGGTAGTGGTGATATATCATTGTGAATGCACCAAACACCACTGACTTGTGCCCCTTAAAATGATTAACTGTTACGTATACTTTTATCTCAATTTAAAAACCAGACGAGTTTATTATCTTATAGGTTTGGAAGCCAGAATTTCAAAATCAGTCTCATTGGACTAAACACAAAGTGTCCAGCAGGGCTGGTTCCTTCAGAGGGACTTTGAGGGGAAAATCTTTCTGTCATTTTCAGACACTGCCTACATTTCTAGGTTTATGATCCCTTCCTCACATCCCTCTATCTTCTCGCTTCCATTTTCATGTTTCCTACTACTCTTTCAATTCTGATTCTCCTGCCTCCCTTTTACAAGTACTCTTGTGATTGCAAATGAGTCCTTTTGGATAATGCAGGATAATGTCCTGCATCAATATTTGAAACTTAATTACATCTGAAAAGTTATATATGTGTGTGTGTGTTTGTGTGTGTATGTGTGAGGTAATATATTCACGGGTTCCAAGGATGAAGATGAAGAACTAGAAGTCTATAGAGGACCATTATTTGGGTTACTATCAGGACTAAAGATTTAAATGTGGGAGTATTTTGTCTATGAATGGCTTTTAAAGCTATAGGAGCAGAGTATGAGTACCCCTCACCCTCCCTTTATATCATGAGTTGTCCATTATCAAGGTCTTATTTTTGATTCATTTCTTTTTAAAATAAAAGGCATATGGTAGTTATAATCTAATCCTCCAGTACATGAGTATAAAGTTTTTTCCAAAGTTTTGAAGACATTGCTCTATTGTTTCCCTTCATATACTACAACAGAGGATAAGGATGCTGTTTAAATTTTTTTTCACTTCTTGCCAGGGAAACTAATTTTTTCTTCCATGGATGCCTCCAGTTCTCTTTGTCATCTAAAAGCTTGCCATTACATATCTAAGAATGGCTCTCTTAATGTATATGACCTGATATGACAAACCCCTCTAATACAAATACCCAGGTCTTCCTTCATTCACTTATGCAATAACTTTTCCAGTATCTATGCCAATTGTGCACAGGAGAGATTAGCACTCATGAACATAAATTCAAGTGGAAGTGAAAGTAGTAACAAATGTATAATATAGTTTCAACCAGTGATATAAACAGTGAAGAGAAATGAAGAGGATAAAGGAAAAGACAGTAACAAGCATACTGGCACACTCTGTGTTTCCGAGAATTTTTGAGAAGGCTAGAGATGCTGCTGGTGGTCAGGTGGGCTGCTGGAAGCCAGGAATTCAAAAAGTCATTGTGATTGTGATTATTGCTAATCTAATTAGGTTTTGTATTTTTTTATGTATTTTATGTTCTTAACTTTAATTTTCATCCTCTGTCCTCCATGTATGTAATCTTCTTGCTTGTTGTTTTACTTAACAAATACAGTATAGTGTTTGCTACATGCAAAACCTGGTTTAAACATTTATCAATAATTAGTTTAATTTAAATAATTAAATTAAATGATTTAATTTAAATGTCACGTGTCCCTTTGAGGCAGGTAACTATTATTAGACCCACCCTACAATCAAGAACACGGAGTCACAGAGACTGCTCCATTCGTCACTGTGCTCCTTTTTCTCCGCATTCTGTGGTGGGAGTAGGGGCAGCTATCTAGCTTGTCTGTAATGTTGTTGACTCAGTCTTCTGCATTATCAGTTTTGCTATTTTCTGTCTGCGGTGAGGATTTAAATTCTGCAACTATACATTTCTTTTTTGTACATTTATTTTCTTTGCAGTCCTCATTACCAACATTTCAGGCTATTTCTTCCTCATAGTATGTTGTTCCTTTCATGGAAACAAGGCTTTTTGCATCCTTCAGAGTATTTCAAGGAGTTTCTCAATGTTTTATCCCCTATCACTTGTGCAATCTCTTTAATATGTTCCATGTTGGATTTTTCCAATTTTCCAATCTTAAAATTAGCATCCAGACATGGCATGCACCTGCAGGAGTGCTTTGTGTAGTTCTATCTTCCTCATCACTGTGGTTTTAGTAAAGCCCATCCCCAAGTGTATAGCAGGAGGGCAGAAGGGTGTACATGAGGATTCAGAGCTCCAGTGTACAGCAGATGCTCATCTAGTACAGCCAAACTACGAAAATGTCCTTCTTCAATTTCCCGGCTCACTGACTCTACAGTAAAGTGAAATGAAAGTCTCTCAGTCATGTCTGACTCATTGCAACCCCATGGAAACTGTACATTCCATGGAATTCTCCAGGCCAGAATACTGGAGAGGGTAGCCATTCCCAAAGTGAAAGTGAAGTCGCTCAGTCGTGTCCGACTCTTTGAGACCCTATGGACTGTAGCCTATCAGGGTCCTCTGTCCATGGGCTTCTCCAGGCAAGAATACTGGAGCAGGTTGCCATTTCCTTCTCCAGAGGATCTTCCCAACCCAGGGATCGAACTCAGGTCTCCTGCATTGCAGGAGGGTGCTTTATTGTCTGAGCCACCAGGGAAGCCATTCCCAAAGGACCCCCAAATTAAACTCCAGCATGCAATGCTACTATGGTTCTTCCTACCTGCAGAACTTAATTAACTGAGACTATATTTTCCATGTAATAATATCCACATCATCATCCATATTCCTTCCTTCACTGTAGTTTTATTCTCTCAGGGGACATGGAAAAAAGAATTATTGGGTGGGTGGGAAAGGGATTCCAAAGAATAGTAAAATGGGAGAAGATATGGTGCTGGCATTTAACTGGCTGGCTCCAGTTCTAGTTGTTCACAGCAGCCTCTACTCTGATGGCTAATGCCTATGTGGTCAAGATCATTGAATATTTTGAATAATATCTCAGGGTAGAGACACATTCTACAGGAGATCAATCCTGCCCTGTTTCTTTGGCAAATCACATGTTGCCCCTGCCCCAATAACGGTTCTCACTTTAGTTTTATAGGTCTTGGTGACAATTCCCATAGCTTCTGGTAGTGGATTGGCCATCATCTGGATTATTGGTGAGGTTCATTCATTCCCCAAATACTAATAAGGAACTACTATGTGCTAAACATTTGTTAGGCCTGCTGCTGCTGCTAAGTTGCTTCAGTCGTGTCCAACTCTATGTGACCCCATAGACGGCAGCCTACCAGGCTCCTCCGTCCCTGGGATTCTCCAGGCAAGAACGCTGGAGTGGGTTGCCATTTCCTTCTCCAATGCATGAAAGTGAAAAGTGAAAGTGAAGTCGTTCAGTCCTGTCTGACTCTTCGAGACCCCATGGACTGCAGCCTACCAGGCTCCTCCGTCCATGGGAGTTTCCAGGCAAGAGTACTGGAGTAGGTCGCCATTGCCTTCTCTTTGTAAGACCTAGGGGCTAAAATTTTAAGTCATAAATACATGACTCTGCGTCCACACACTTTCATCTTTTCCCATGTATTCATAGTTGGAATCTGGAAAGCTCTCTAAAATTGCTATCCAGAAATCATTTTAAACTGGAAAATGATAATGTACTTTTAACAAGAATCATGAGCAAAGCAATGTGGAAAACAGAAAAAGGTCATTGGGCTGGAAATCAGACAGCTTAAGTTCTTATCCTTGCTTTGCCAGTGTTATCTGAGGACCTTGGATGAATCACTTAACCCCTCAAGATTTCAGTTTTCTAAGTGTAAAATAAATGAGTTGGACCAAATTCTCTCCAAGATTCCTTCCAGCCAAAAATTTCTATGTCCTCAAGATAAATGTTCTTCTCATTAACGTGGGTGTCTCAGAAGCCATTTATTATCAGTGGATCTCAAACCGTATGTTTATCAATACAGTAGTCTGATTCTCCTGACCCTCTTTATACCATTCCTAATAAGAAATGTACCAACCATATGTGAAACACATGGGCTCTGCCCAAAGGCCATACAAGATACATAAATTTCACAAGTGAAAGATGCAAAACACATGTTGACACATCTCAAATCCACATGTACATTTTGGTTATGGTTTAATGGTACTTAATTTTGAGGGTTACTCAGAAATCTGTTTAAAGAACTCCTATAAAAATGACTTTTAGATAGAGCCCAAGAGATCCTCATGTAAAAACAAGTTAAGTTGTTCTAAATTTCTGTGAGTTACCCAGAAATACAGAAGTCTTCTAAAACTGATCATAGAGCTAGGCATCTCACACCTTGCAACATCTTGATAAAGTCACAATAAAACAGAAGGCTAAGTGAATCTCAAACTAGTAGTCTCATGTCAGGGGATTGCAGTCCAACCTATAAGATCACAATGTAAGGACACAGCTGGCCCATCTGCTTTGGCCATCACCTCCAATTTGGGGCCCTCTTCCAGAGTTCTGCATGTGCTGACCACACAAGTGTAAGTTCATGCCCTTCTCCTTGCCTGCTGAATTTCTATTCATTCCTCAGGACCCCACTCAAAAGTCACCTCCTCTGTGAAGCCTTTCCTAATCTTACCAAACAAAAGGGTTACTCCCTTACTCTTTTTCTGTCACTCCCACTCTACATCTATTATTGTACTTGTCATGCTAAACAGCATTTACTTGCTTTTCATATTGAATAATTAGTGAGTAATAAATGTGCTTTTGTGATCTTTGGAATTCTAGTGCCTAACAGTATGCCTGGGAATGAATGAATGAATGAATGATGTTGACACTGAAAGTTTAAGACTGAGTGGGATCTTTAATCTTGGAGGTTTAATAGAAGTAGTCAAAGTCAATATCCTGTTTCAGGACAGAGAATTTGTGAATTTTCCATTATGGAAGAACTCAAACTCAAACTCAAAAAAAGAATATACAAGATCAAGAAAACATAGTTAGCACCTGCTACCATGTCCCACATCATCCTTTATCCAAAAGAGTCTGAAAGGAAAGGAAAACATGTTCTAGTGTGGGAAGGGTGTCCTCAAAATGCTTGCTTACTAGTAAAGTTGAGAAGAAAATACAGGCACATGTTACAGAGGATATGGGATACACAAGAAGAGAGAGACCAAGATGGGACTGATCTGGGCCTGCCAGCAACAAAACCAAGGAAGCAGTAAACTCCTATAGTTGCTGATGCACCCATCTATCTTCTAAACCTGCACTGTTCCATACAGTGGCCACTGGCCATGGGAGACTAGTGAGTGCTTGAAATGTGGCCAGAATACTATAAATGCAAATACACACCAAATTTTGAAGACTGAATTAATAAGAAGAGAAGCAATGTTACAATATCTCATTTAAATATGTTTATATCAACTACATGCTAAAATAGTAAAATAATAATTTGGATATAGTGGGTAAAATAAAATACACTATTTAAATGAAATTCATTTGTTTCTTTCTACAGTGTGGCTACTAGAAATTTTTAAATTACATAGTTAGCTCATGTTACTTTTCTACTGGATAGTGACTTTCTTGGGGTTTTTTTGGCATTTTTTTTTTCATTGGAGGAAAATTGCTTTACAATGTTGAGCTGGTTTCTGCCATACAGTAACACATATCAGCCACAATTGTATATATATCACCTCCTTTGTGAGCCTTCCTTCCTGCCCCACATCCCACCCCTGTAGGTCATCACAGAATGTCAGGCTGGGCTACCTGTGTTATATAGCAGCTTCCCACCAGATATCAGTTTTACATATGGTAGTGCATACATGCCAACATTGCTTTCTTCATTCATCCTACTCTTTCCTTCCCTTACTTGTACAGTGTCTTTCTAAACCATTGCTCCTCCTTTAATTCCAGACATTGTTTCATCAGTTTATAATTGTCATTGGTCATGGGAGTCTTAACCAGGAAGCTCTGGAAGGATCATGTATTTTCAAGACCCAGAAGTGTCTGCTCTCATGGTGAACTGACTTATTCATGGAGGCAAGAGTCCTTGTCCAGTAGCCAACTCACTGGACTTCATGTTGACCACCAATGATGTTGCATGTCTTTTTCAGATTTGCCTGAATTTTCCCCTTCGTGGCAGGAGAAAATTACAGAGGGATTGATATTTTCCACAAGCGCATACTGATAATAGTAAGTGGCCCAGACTAACGGCAATAAACTCAAATGTCTACAAGGGCCAAGCAGGTAACAAGTGAAACAAGCCAAGTGTATTCTTTCAATACAGTCATGCTTCATCTGCATGTTAAACAATAGGAATTATCTTCACTTCCCCACAAAATATTCTCTCTTCCTACTCTGTTGTTTTTGAAATGTGTGATGTTCTTGGCCAATGGTTCATTTTTCTGCTTTTGTTTTAAAAAGAAATTTCACTCAAGTCTTAACTCAATTTGAGAATAAAACATAGTGCAAACACAGTGATAGATTACAGCTGACACTGGCCTCAGGCTTGGAGCTCAGTAGGGAGTTGTGGGGACTGTGGAGAAGTGGTAATGGGGTCCCACCCACAGAAGCAGCCCTGACTCAGTGCCAGCCAGTAGGTGCCAAGTGTTAATGTGGGCCTTCTTTCCGTGGCCAGATCTGATTTTTCAAGAGATGCCAGAAATCTGGATCGTTATATAAAATCTCCTAATTTTCAAGTGTTGCCAACTAATGCAAATGTTTTTAAAATACAGTGTAAGCCAGGATTCCGTAATCTAAATAAAACAGTTTCTACAGACTAGCTCTGGCTCATAGACCACTAGTTTCCAATCATCGGTCTGGGGCTAGATACTAGATAATGTAGGAAAAAAGAAAGAAAACGAAATGAGTATTTTTGAATGCATACTATATGACTGGAACTTCATCTTTTTTCTCTCATTTAATCATCCCAATAGCCTGTGAAGTATTATTAGCCTTGTTTTACAAATAAAGAAACAGAGATTCATTGGAATTAAATGATTTTTTCAAGATAAGTCAACTAGAAGCTTCCAGACTGGTGGAGGCTATGTATAATAGTTATTGTTCTCTAACCCTACCTTCATACTGGTGCTTTCTGCTCACTCCCAGAGTTGGGAGACCTCACTCAGCCACCAGCTCTCTGAGTCATCCCCTTATCTCTTTGGTCATCATCTGCCTCCTCTGATCTCCTGGGCATTCACTCCCTGGGATGTGTTCTTGGCAATTAGGAAATGATCTTGTCTTCATTGTCTTTCCCCAAGTAGTCAGAGAACTGGGACCCATGTTTCTGAATTCTCAATATGAAGCTCAAGGACCTACACTTACCTCAATGTATGTTTGTTGGTTATGATACCACATGATCTCTTGGCTTGCCCACTTGCCCTGCCCTTCTTTGTGTGTGTTTCATTCATATCCTTTACCTCTTCACATAGATCACTCATGGTGATTCTATTATGGTACTAATGAAAGGGATGATTTCACATGAGACATACAGAATATGTTCCCGTATTCAGAAGGGAGGGAGGGACCAGCCCTTACAAGGCTTCATTTGCCAGACAGGATCCTGAGGTCCAGGGGGAGTAAGGATTGGTCCAGTGTTACTCTAGACAGGAGTCTCAGTGCTGGAAGGAGAATGCAGCCTTGCAGACAGACTGTAAGTAAGAATTAGAATCCCAACAGGCTTGCCAGGACTAAGGTCTCCTTCGCCTAATGTCTTCCTCTTTCCTTAGTGCTCCCAGCTTGACTCCATGCTCTCTCTTTTCAGCACAATGAAATTATTTTTGGCTAGACCTGATAGACTCCATTCAAGCAAAATAACTTCCAGCTGGGATGAGCTCCTTTCCTTCTCCAGAGTAGGTTGCAGGCTACCCACACCCACCCAGAGGGCCCTTAACAGCAACTTATAGGTCCCCCATGAGGGGAAGAGACATAGCAATAACCAGAATCTATTTTCCTGAAGGAACGTACTAGTAACTGATAATGCACTTCCACACCCCTTGTTTGACATTTACAATAGCCTTATAATTAACATGTTATTATGTTCACTTTACAGATAAGAAAACTATAGACCATAGAGGTTAAGTGAGTTGCCTAAGTCGTAAAGCACTGCTGACATTTGAACACGATCTTCTGAAACCTAAGTGGCGTCCTCCTGGGATTTTTTTTTTTCTCCCACAGTAATTTCAAAACTTCTACCTCTCCACAGTGCAAAATTGGAAAAATATTAAAATGTAGAAAGAATAAACAACAATCTTAGCCTTGCAACTCAAGATAGCTATGATTAACATGTTGATATATTTTCTTCCCTTTTATTTCCTCTGTGTGTATTTTTTAATTGGTTATGAGGATACTATCTATACGTAATTTGTATTATGTTTATGCTTAACATTATATTAGAAGTTTATATGTCATAATGCCTATGTCATTCCTATGTCATGTTTATTGAAAATGTGATTTTTAATAATTGTAAATATTCTATCCAACGTAAGAGCCTTCCCCCATTTAAACATAATTTTGTGATTAAAAATGACACTAAATCAAAAAGATATATACATCCCTGTGGTCACTACAGCTTTATTTACAATAGCAAAGATATGAAGTAACAAGTGTCCATCATAAATGAATAGATAAAGAATATGTGGTATATATATATATATACATACATATATTAACTCAGCCATAAAAAAAAACAAAAAATCTTACCATCTATGATAACATGGATGGACTTAGAAGGTATTACGCTAAGTAACATAAGTCAGACAGAAAAAGATAAATACTGTATGATTTCACTTGTATGTGTTGTCTATTTTAGTAGACATAACCTAAAAGCAGGAGTTATTTTATTTGGTGGGAGTGTTTAGAACTCCGAGGTTGGGAGACAGAATCTCAGTAGCTCTGAGAAAACTGCTCCAAAAAGGCAGGGAAGAAATCAGGCTATATACAAGTTTCCGACAAAGGGAGCAGGCAGTCTGAACATCAAAGATCAGGTATCAAGTTACTTCCCTATGTATGGGAAGATGCAAGTCTCTGGGCTCACTGAATTCATTCCTCTCATATACACCTCAGCTATCTGGGGCCATTCTTGTTTCCTTATTCACCTTGCCTCTTGCATTCCCCCAGCTCCTCAGCTGTCACCATGGGGGGTGGCAGCATCCGCTGGATCACAGTTTTGGAAGCCCTCATTCACATTTGGAGGCCAGAAATCACTGATGGCTGTGACATGTCCTGTTTATTGATATGGCAGGAGACACTTTCATTTCACAGTGTAATCTGAAAAACAAAACAAATTAGCAAACATAACTAAACAGAAAGAGAGAACAGACAGGTGGTTGCCAGAGGGGAGAGATTGAAAGGAGCAGAGAAATAGGTGAGGGAGATTATGAAGCACAAACTTCCAGTTACAAAATAAATGAGTCACAAGTCTGAAGTGTACAGTGAGAGGAATATAATCAATAATTATGTAATATCTTTGTATGGTGACAGATGACAGCTAGACTTATCTTGGCAATCATTTTGAAACGTACAGAAGTATTGAGTCACTATATTGTGTACCAGGAACTAACACAGTATTATAGGTCAATTATATTTCAAAAACAAAGCCATAAAAAAAGAAATCAGATTTGTGGTTACCAGAGGTAGAGGTTGGAGGAAGGGAAATTAAGGGAAGGCAGTCTAAAGGTACAAGCTTGCAGTTTTAACACAAATAAGTACTAGGGATTTATTGTACAGCATGATAAAGATAATTGTAACACTGCTGTACATTATAGTGAAAGTTGCTGATGGAGTAAATCCTGAATTATCATCACAAGAAAAACAATGCTTTTCTATTTCTTCAGTGTTGTGTTTATATAAGACAATGGGTGCTCAGTCAACTTATTATGACAATCATTTCATGATGTATGCAAGTCAAATCATTATGCTGTACAGCTTAAACTTAAGCAGAGCTGTATGTCAATTATATCTCAAAGAAATTGGAAAAATGTTATTGTGATCAACATACTTATGGCTAAATTTTGATCCTCATCACTGGACGGGTTAACAGGAAAAGTGTTCCTTAGGGTATATGATGAACCAAGCAATTAATCAACAAGCATTCTAAGTCTGTGAGTTTAAGCATCTCATAAGTGCTAGATGAGGAGGATACAGGGAACAAAAAAACTGTTTTCTCAATGGTCAACTCTTTTCATTTTTGTTACCAAACTATTTCCCAAATCTGTCCTTCTCTACCACCGCTGCCCTAGTTCAGGGGACGCCTGCTGTTCCCCCTCCCCGACTCCGCTGCCTCCACACTGGTCTCTCATTCATAGCGTCCCACCCCCCACCCCAAATCTACTCTCTGTGTGACAGCCCAAATGAGCTCTCCAAGGTGGTATCTACGCCATTGTGCAGAAAAAAACCTATCACTGAATCCTCACTGACCTCCAGAAAAACATCCAGAGTGTCTTAAACTTTGACACTATACAATCAGAATCAAAACAAGTTCTGGCACACAGCAAGCACTCAAAAACATATATTTTTTATACCCCTCATTCTCTAGACCAGTTGGTACTCAGTGATCTGTTTCAAATGTTTTTTTCTTCTATCTTTTACTCAGAATCCCCCTTTCCACAGGGTCCCCGTTCTGTCTCCAGTCTCCAGCACAGTCTCCTCCTTTGGAAGGGGGCATTTATGGAATTCTAGATGAACTGGTTCTTTACTTTTAGAAAGGAGTCAGGAATTAAACCTATGATCAAGCCAGTCTCCCAGGAGAGCCCTGTTCAAAGAGTTTGAGAAGCTGGTAATGATTTCAGACAAGAGTTATCATTAAAATTTAGAAAATACATTAATAATACAGCTTGAAAGTCATCTCCTGTTTTTTTTTTCTTAAGGGATGAGTATCTCACCCTCTCTTCCATCCTTTCACTGATTTTTCAGCATTGGCTGGGGCCACCCAAGTTCTGAAAGTTCTGCCAGTACAGCCTGATCAGATCTGGTTTAGGGCGCCTCACAGTAATGAGTTTGAACAGCATCCTCAAGTTATTTCCACTTCTATTTCTTCTTAAATGGAAAATAATGTGAAAAAAGCAGTGTCAAAGTTGGCAAGGCAAAATGTGGTGACTTCTTAGTAGGGAGTATGTCCTTGCTCTCATGCAGTTTCTCCCTGCATCCAATGTTCCACCATCTCAGCAGCAAGAGCTGTGACAAGACAATGATTACAGTCCATGTATGGCTCACACATACTCTAGTCGGATTCTTACAACACTGAATGAGGTAGCTAGACAGGCGTTATCACATCTCAGAAGCACAGACAAGAACCCTGAGGTCTGAAATGTGTTAATGCCTTGACTGCAGCTTGGAATAAGTTAATAAGTCAGGATACAGGCACATCACTCTACCCAGCCACTGGGTATTTTAGTGTTAGCCTGAGATGTCCAGGTGTTAGGGGGCAACTGTCCCTCTTTCCCTGCTTCCAGATTTGCCTCTAAATGGTGAAGAAGGATATCCTGTGCTGGCCCTCCTGGAAAAGCCCTATGGGCAACCAGAGCAAATCTCTCAAGATCCTGGAAGGTAACCATTTTAGTCACTCTAGGAGTTGGCATTGCAACTTTCAGCCTCAACCAGGCAGCTCCACAGAGTTAAGGGGGGTCTCTCAGCACCTGCTGCTTTGTATCCCTCACTTTCCTGTTCAGAGGGTTCATCACCTCACGGTGAGACTTTTTCTAAAATAACTCAATTGGTGCCCCGTTTCTGATCTTACCTCCCTCCAATCTTTGCTCTAACCAGGTATCTTCACTTTTTTTCTCCTCAGCACCCTACTTAAAGTTGTAGTGGATGCCCATTCTCTGCACAAGGAAGTAGACGCCATAGCCTGGACAAAGGCTGTCTGCGTTGTGTTCCTGTGCTGTGGAGCCAACCTCATGCCACACCCTCCACACAGAGACTAAGAAGTTGGCTTGTCTTCCCTCCAAACTCTTACTCACAGGCTGTTCTTTCAGGCTTCTGAGACTTTCGCAAGCCCTGCTCCTTCCTGGAATTCCAAAACTTCAAACTTCCAAAAGTTCCAGCTCCAAGTCTTTTCCCAGAAGCCTAGCCTTCCTCACACTGACATCCTGAGGAACGGGTCAACGGCTCCATTTATTAATACCTATATGCAGCCTGACTCCGACCTATATGCAGCCATTTACATATGAGGCTGTTGTGTCATGTTAGTCTTGACTCTCTAATTTGCTAACAAATTCCTTAAAGGCCAAAACTATGCCTGAATGACTTCTTTGTGAGTCCCAAACCAAGTCACTTACCCACAACCGCAGAATAGGTGCTCAAAATCCCCTCCCTGGATAAGTGTATATGAGTCAGGCCACGACAGCCAGTGTGAAAGATGGAAGCCTGAAGTGGGAGTCAGGTAATCTGGTTGGTTATGAGGCTTTGGGACCCTCTCCTTCCTGGGCTCATGCTACTCATTTATAATATAAACACATTAGACAAGATAATCTCAAATACTGCTTCAAGCTCTATGAATCCCTACATATATGGGACAGATGGAAACTTTCTTGCCAAGAGATAAAAAGATTGGTTTTTTGAAGGGCCATGGACTTCCCAGGTGGTGCTAGTGATAAAGAATCCACCTGCCAATGTAGGAGATGCAAGAGACACAGGTTCAATTCTGGGTCGAGACAATCCCTGGAGAAGGGAATGGCAATCCACTCCAGCATTCTTGCCTGGAAAATTCCATCAAGAGAGGAGCTTGGTGGGCTAGTCCACCAGGGTTTGGGGTTGCAAAGAATCGGACATGACTGAGCACAGACACACACCTCTGCCATGGATTAGAAACAAAATCATTGAAGACCTGCTTTCTCACCAAATGTTGACCATGCATCCTGCAAATCTATTGATTTTTCAAGGCCCCCAGACACCATGGCCATAATGAGATCCACACGCTTGTCAGGTGTTGAAGTCTTTTGCCTTTAGCCCTCACCTCACCAGCCCTCAGCACGTGGTAGTTGGCCACGACTTTACACACTTGTTCCCTCTTACTTAATCTTTCAGAAGGAAACACAGCATTCTAAAGTTTAGACAAAAGCAGGACGGGAGAAGAAAGGAGGTGGAGAAAAAGAGAACTTGAAAAATAGTTTTGCCAACCTAGAAAACAATATCAGATGCATGGACCATTAAACCAAAAGCCAATCTGAATCTGGGGGAACTATTTTTGTGGATATATGGGGTGTAGCAGTCACAATACTCAGAAATACACACCCTCTAGTCCCATCTGAGCATAAATACGTACAAGGCTTACAAGTGAAGCATATTTGTCAGGCACCAAGATGGTGGTAATTAAATTCATGGGCTATGTGCATTACATAAAAACTAGAATCTCAGCCACTCAAAACCTTATAAAGTAGCTGATCATCACCAACACCATAATTACTCATGAGCCCAAGGAATGTACGCCAGGCCTCCTCAGACTTGTCTAATATCAGGCAAGAAAGCACCATAATTATGTTTCATATCTGGGGCCAACCCTAGAAATGTATGTACAGAGAGAAATATCTCAACTCTCCATGCCCTTTGAGGTGAATTCAGGTACTTGGACTTGTTGCCTTAGAGAAAAACAGTAAATTCTGATTGACCTAAAATTAAAAAGGAAAAAAATCAGAGAAATATTCACAAATGCCAAAGGGGAGAAGAGTGCCATTAGGCTCAGTGAAAAAGCCTGGTGAAATTCTAAATGAGGAAAGTATGTGTTATCATCAAAGATGAAAATTAAGAAAATAGTTAGAAGGGGGAAATCTCAAACTCCATTCAAACAGAAAGTAGTACACTTTCATCACAAACTTAGATGTTTTCTTAATTGGATTCTATAACTTTTGAAAGTATTGTAATTCCATTATTTCTCTTGATTCCAATATCTGAGCAGTAAGCATAGCAAGGGGCTTCCCTGGTAGCTCAGCTGGTAAAGAATCCATCTGCAATGCAGGAGACCCTAGTTTGATCCCTAGGTCAGGAAGATCTTCTGGAGGATGGCATGGGAACTCACTCCAGTATTCTTGCCTGGAGAACCCCCATGGACAGAAGAGCCTGGTAGGCTACAGTCCATGGGATGGCAAAGAGTCGGACATGACTGAGCAACTAAGCACAGCACAGCAAGCAAAGCAAGGGTTATTATTCCCTTATTTGATTATAGATAAGCCTGCAATCCTGAGAGGTGAAGGGACTTATCCAAGATCACACAGCAGTTCAAAAGCAGAGTTGGAACTCTGAGACCTGATCAAGCATCCATCTCTCTCTTCCATGAACCTCCTGGGGTTGAAGGCATGTTGATTTATTTCTTGCTTCTGTAAACTCTTGGCTAGAAAAAGCTAATATATTTATCCCGGATTTGGATTCAGAAGAAAATTTTTAGTATCGAGCCAAGCAGTCTAAAAAAGCTCTTTCACCTGTTTAATCTGGTTTAAATCACAGAATTCTAAAAACTTCCCATGAAAAGATTTTAAAACTTTTTTCCAGCATCAAGTGTAAGCAGTCTTATATATCCCTAAATGCTGATGTCGTGAGACTCTGGTAAGGAAGCACTAGAGTAATTACATCTTTTAAATGTACTCCAACATAGGAGTCTTGGGTCAGAAGCACATATCAATCACTCATTAGCTGTGTGATCTTAGACCAATGATTTAACTTCTCCAAGCCACAGTTTCCTAATCTGGAAAATGGGACCATACCTACTCATCAAAGAATAGGAGAAATTTTCTAATACACGCAGGTGCCAATGATTGTTACCATATACTCTCCCTTTCCTTGCTTCAGTCTTAAAATTTAGCTTGTTAAGATACTGAGTGTGATTATAGGCTCACTATGCTCAAAATCCACTTGACCACTGCATTGGCTGGTTTTTGATTCAGCATCTTTATATCATACCATTCATTCATTGACAGATATTTATGTGCAGCTGCTGTTATAAGCACTGGTTCTTAGGGTAGGAATGAAATAGATATAACCTTCTTCTTAGAGCTTGTGTTCAACAAACTGGACATCTTCTTGGTCATTATCTCTGTATATGGTGGGTGAGATGCTTAGTGAACAAGTTAATTGGTAAAACTCTAATGAAATGTGGTCTAATCCACCCACTTCCCCAAGACAAAGACCAGATCACTAGGAGGCATGCTTCCTGATGCCCAGAGAGGCATACAGCATCTACTGTGTGCTCTTTTGCATCCATGAAAGCAGTCAGTTGACTCTTTTCTCCAGAGTCATGGTCATTGGGATCATATCTTCACCCAATCTCATGAGATATCCCAACCTACCACTCCAGAGAGGACTTAGAGGGTGACTTGGTATATCTGACAACTTTCTTAAAAGTTGGGTCTATGCCTAAAACCTTGGCTCTGACTTTTTCCAACTAACAGATGCATCTGCAGCACACAAGAGGTGGACATAGCTTACCTTACCTCAAGGGGCCCAGATCTTCACCAACGTCCTCCCCTTTCCTCCCTGTCACAGAACTCACTTCCATGTAACCATTAAGATGTAAAATGAAATGAAAGGCCAGCCAAGCCTGCCAAAGTGAACTTCTCTGCTCTCCCAGACCTTCTCCAGGCTTCGAGTCTGGGCCTAAACTCCCTGGGAACACCCAGTGCCAAGCAGGTTGCCAGTGGGGGGACATGTCACAAAATATCTGTGTTGGCTGTATAAGTAGGCACATTTTTTTCAGTCTTATTTTCCTTCTCTCTGGCTCCTAACAGAATCATTTTCTGGTTTTGAAAGGCATCTGCAGGAATGCAGAGAACAGAATGGTGACTCAGAAGATGGTGACCAAGTCATCTGCTTTGCATTGTCGAGTACATTTTTCACATGTTACTGGGTGAAACTAGCAATAAAGGGCACCAAATGCTAGAAATAGAACAAAAGAGATAAAGAAAAAGAAAAGGGAAAATATCTTATTTCCTCTAGAGAAAACTGCCTTGATTCAGGATGTTGGTGTTGTAGGAAAAATCATTTTGCTTTGAACAGTTCTCTTTCTGACTCACTTTTTGGAAAGAATGTGCTGAGCAGATAACCCCCATCTCCCCCCAAACAGCTCTGCTGAAATCTGAACGCTCTAAGTCCTCCTTGTTGACTTGTGAAAGAGATCTCTCTATATTCATTCGGGCTCTGTGCTCGTCACATGATACCAATACATTCCAAATGCTAAGATACAAGATTACTACTTAACCATAGAACAAACCAACAGGAATTTTAATCAAGACAATATCCAATAATGAATATAGATGGAATGTTTTTGGAGGGATTCCAGAATACACATTTGGGAATTTTTAATCTTGCTCATCTTTGAATCTAGCAAAAATATTTTAAACTTTTCTGACCATGTCATTTCAGGCTGAACCCAGAAACCAGCTACTATCTAAGGTATTAAAGCATTTCATCTACACAGACATTGAATTTTCCAAATCTCAGCCAGTAATTGATACCAGATTAAGTGAAATATGAATCAGTAGACCAGCTCCTTTACATGCAGTGCTTAAGCTGAATTATTTTACGATACGAAAGATGAAAAGAAATCAAGAAAGTAATGATCAGCATGGGATGAGATTATACTTTTAATATTGCTATATTTTAGGATTTGTTTCACTTTTGTTTGTATTTAGACCAGGTTGATGTGTACTAATTTATCCAAATTGCTTCAAGAAACCATTCTCAGCAATTGGTAGACAAATATTTAACGTGAGTGAAAGTTGTCCAAATCAAAGCTAATTGTAAAGGAAGCTTTTTTTATATAACTTTTTTATAATCAGCTATGACTTACCTGAAATGTGAATTTCAACATTATTTTAATTGCCTTTGAAACAGTAAGAAGGGAGTAGGCCAGTATTGAGTTTGAACCTTATAGGCCAGGGAGCTATTCTTCCAGTTGCCTGGTGGGGTTTTCCCACCCCACCCTAAGCACATCACCAAAGGGAAACAAAGAAGACTTTGCTCCCACAAGGCTGTTTAGAGCATTGGTGTTTGATTCTTTAAAAAAAGGACCAAGTGATGGTTGGAAGATAGATGGGAAAGATGGAACATAGATTAAATGTGACATGTTACACTATAGGAAAGGTATTTTTATAGAACATGTACGCAGTAGATCAAAGACTTCACTGCGTTTATTTTTGTCTTCACACACCTACTAAAGCTGCATTTCTGCTGATGAGTGAAATTCTAGCTCTTTGGTCATCCCAGGACCCTAAATTGATACATCACGCAGCAGCATTAAAATGTTGGTTTTGTATGATTAAAAGTGTGGGTGCACAATTTCACTGGGAGGAATGAGAGTTGCAGTCATTTAAAGTAAATCAAGACTAAACAATGAAAATGAGAAAAACGGTCTGTGTAATTACCCTGTTGGTCGTCTCAAGAGCCCAACTGAAGGGGAGATTAGAACTGAAGTCTGTGCTGGGGATTTTTTGGAGAGTTGGATGCTAGTCTTAGCACAGGTTCTCTGGCAAGCCCCAAATAAGCCTCTGATTTGAATGAGGAGGAAGAAAGGGCTGAAAATGCATTTCTGAAGCCCTCTTGGATAGTAATTGATTGGTCTGCTTTTTTTTCCCCAATTATTTATTTGTTTATTTAAAAAAGAATTATTTTCAAATCATCTTGAATATTACAGATTTTATCTGTGTCTCCTGACCAAGCTTTCAGATAGGATCTAGTAAATGCAGTGAAAGTTTAAAGGTTGAATATCTCTAAGCCATGGAACAAACTCATCACAGAAAAGAATTGACAGCATTCCCAAGGAATAGGAGAAGCTAATAGAGTTATATATGTTTTAAGAGGTAGATACGATCACGTGTGCACAATATAAAACAGAAGGTTTCTAATGATTGAAAAAGGAGGGGGGGGAAAGCTATTTGGTAGTAGCTTGGTGAACTTTGGCTGAACTTCTCTGTTTGGCAGGCTCTGGTGCGGACAGTCTAGGATGAGGCATTAGGGCTCGCATCTGAGAAGTTGACATCAAGCAGACAGCAAGACATGATATCTTATTTTCCTGAGCCATGCTGACACAAATTGAACTCCCCTTATTATTTTCTTATGCCAGTAAAGTTGCACTTGGAATTTAAGCATTTTGTGTGCAGATGTTGAAGGCTGGGTTGGTTTAATTTAAATAATTTGCAGATTGTTTAGTAGCACTCCAAAGACAGGAGTGTTCTTCATCTGAGTTCAATTTTATGAGCTTTGGTTTCTGATCTTCTGCAAGGTAAAACTGAAATATTTCAGTTCCAATAAAACCCAAGTGCTCAAAGATCCTGCCACTTCCTCTGCTGCTGCTGGTTTTGTTAGCTGATGAAAGTGGAAAGGCCTCGATGTTGTCTCTAAATTGCTCAATTTTTTACCTTTCCACAGTTTTCCACTTTAAGAGAATGTATTTTAGAAAGGATCAGATGGGGGCTGGGAGGGGGATGGACTGATACAGTAAGCCATCAAAATTAAAAATCAGACATAATGAGGACCGACTTGTTAAATACTCATTCATGGCTTTCCGGCTTTAGAATCACTTGGCTTCCAATTTTCCTGGACCATAGCAATTATGCATTTCACTGTTTATGCAGACCCTTTTCTCCATCAGACCTTTCTTTCTCTGATGTTTACTTACCCAGCTTTTCTAAAGATTATATGTGAGCTCCCTGGAGCCCAAGCATAGATGCGTGATTGTATTCCCATTTATAAGAGTCAACTGCCTTCATTTTCTAGCATAGGTTTGTTTGCCCAGCCAGGCCCCACATACTAAACAATTCGAGGGAATGCTTCTTGGAAGAAAGTAAGATGTCAGTGTACATTACAGCCCTCCTGGGGTAAGTGGAGAGCATTCATAAAGGACTAAAGAACTGTACTTTATAATGAAATGTACCTCATATAATTTATGACCCAATACTCAGGGATGAGTTTTTCTCTTTGGGAGTGTATGTCTGCACGTGAGAGAGATGAGCATGTGTGATTGTATAAAATTCTTAATAATGATCTGGGGAAAAAATGTTCTTTCCCGTTTGGGCAATGACCAACAGTGATCTGCATTGGCCTCTGTGACTTCCCAAGGAGGATGTGAGGCCACCCCTTGCTGTGGTCAGTGTGCTGGATGTGGTCATGGCCTTGACTTCAGATGCAGAAAACCTTCCTTTCCTGCACAAGAGGGAAGGGAGGGTGGGACATGCAGAAAAGATTGGACGGTGAGTGTGTGGAGGGGGCATGGGGAGAGGTCTATCAGTTTTCTCCATCTGTGGCTGGTTCAGAGCTCCCTTTCCCAGACCAGTGCTCTGCAGTGACGAACTAAACCACAAGAGAGAAAGAGCCACACTTATAGCTGAAATTTGTGAGTTTTTAGAGTCTATTTTTCCCTCATGATTGACAAGAGTGGCCCTGACCAAATCCCTTTTTTTATGAAAGAAAATACCAATAAATACATTTTTCCCCTTCACTTCAGCTCCCATATTGAAAAATCTCACAGGGGCATCGATATGAGTTTTGGATAGGAATGGAAAGATCTTCCATAAAAAGCGGCAGGAGTTATAGTTCATCGTGAGACTGTAGAGTAGGAAGTGATCGTGGGGATAATCTAGTCTAAGTCCTTATCAACTACAAATTGGCACTTGCCAAAAGCATTTGCTATGACTGACCAACAACACAAGTGCATTTGCCTTCTGCCTCTGTGGAAATTGAACCCTGTGCTGTTGCAGCTGCTGATCTTCAGCACCTACTGAGGGGAATTCAGGGTGGAGAGTGAGGCACTCTGTGCTGCAGGGAAACTGGTGGAACAGGTCTTTAGATAGTTGGACGTTTTCAGGAACTGATTTTATGATTCCAATCCTTGCCTCTCCTTGTATCTAGAAAAGCACTAAATCCTTTCATGGTGACATCAGCTTCTAGTGACTAGCAGAAAACCTTTTGTAAAGTAAGCACTTGATTGCACTGAATTCTCCCTTTACCAAAATCTTATATATTGACCTTCCCCCACTGCCTCTTTGCAGCAGTTTTTCAGAGCTATCTGAGGTGCGGTCCCCTAGGCTGCAGTCCTCACTTTGTCCCCAGTAAAACTTAAACTCACAATTCTCACATTGTGCATATTTTTAGTATATTGTGTTAGTTGCTCAGTCGTGCTGGAGAAGGCAATGGCAACCCACTCCAGTACTCTTGCCTGGAAAATCCCATGGACGGAGGAGCCTGGTAGGCTGCAGCCCATGGAGTTGCGAAGAGTCGGACACGACTGAGCGACTTCACTTTCACTTCTTACTTTCCTGCATTGGAGAAGGAAATGGCAACCCACTCCAGTGTTCTTGCCTGGAGAATCCCAGGGATGGGGGAGCCTGGTGGGCTGCCGTCTATGGGGTCACACAGAGTCGGACATGACTGAAGTGACTTAGCAGCAGCAGCAGCTCAGTCATGTCTGACTCTTTGTGACCCCAAGAACTGTAGCCCACCAGGCTCCTCTGTCCATGGAATTCTCCAGGCAAGAATGCTGGAGTGGGTTGCCATTTCCTTCTCTAGGGGATCTTCCAGATCCAGGGGTCAAACCCAGGTCTCCCACTTTGCAGGCAGATTCTTTACCATCTGAGCCACCCTCATTGTTTAGGTAGGAAAGCTGATTTTCAGGGAGGAGACGTCCCCTAAAGAAAAGTAAATCATCAAATAGCTTTACCTTAATCAAGGTCATGAGTTTTATTTCCAAGAATTCCCCCAGGAGACTCTCTCCAGCTTATGCCTTAGTCTCTAAGAAAACTTCACCTTGACCTTAATAAGAGAAGCTTGGGCTTGAATTGCTTCATAGGTTTGGTTCTGTAAGCAATTACATATGAGAGAAAAGCTCAAAAATACCCCAAAACTACAAGCTATTGTCTCCTCTAATGACCTAGGGCTTCCAAGAAACAGTTAACAAAAAATAGGAAACCAAGGCAAAAGTGTGTGCAAACGATGGTTAGATAAAGGCAGGAAGACTTCTGGAAGATTCCTGGGTTCTGAGATGGCTGGGTCTTATGGCTGATTGGTTTGGTTTGGTTTGGTCGCTCATTTGTGTCCAACTCTTGTAACCCTGTGGACTGTAGCCTGCCAGGCTCCTCTGTCCATGGAATTCTCCAGGCAAGGATACTGGAGTGGGTTGCCATTTCCTTCTCCAGAGAATCCTCCCGACCCAGGGATCGAACACTGGTCTCCTGCATTGTAAGTGGATTCCTTACCTCTGAGCCGCCAAGGTGGGATGGCTGATTGGAACAGATCACTAAATCCCAGGGCCATAGCCAGGGAGGACCAGGATGCCATCCCCCATGCCTCCCTTGGGGCCTCAATCCCATAGGAGGCCAGAATGTGAGAGCTGTAAAAGCCTTTTAAAGACACCATGTGGTATAAATACTTGATGTGAATTAAATTGTATACCCCAAAAAGAGGTATGTTGGAATCCTAAGCCACCAGCATCTCAGAATGTAAGGTCCTTACAAAGGTAACAAGTTAAAAGGAGGTCATTAGGATGAGTCCTAATCCTAGGACTCATCCTAATGACCTCCTTTTGCATCTTTATAAAGAAAAGAAATTTTGACACTGAGACACATACACAGGGAGAAGATGAAGAGATCAAGGTGATGCCAAAGACTGCCCACAAACCACCAGAAACTAAGACACAGAACAGATTCTCTATCTCTGACCTCAGAAGAGACCAGTCCTGCTGACACCTTAATCTCAGACTTCTGGCATGCAGAATGGTGAGAAAATACATTTCTGTTATTCAAAGTCACCAGTTTTACAAGCTGGAAATGGTTGTCTGGCCCTTGGGCGTGGTACCGTGGTTAGCAGATGGTTCTGGGTACCCTGAAGGTCCCCACTGACTACACTGTCAGGAAGTCCCAAAAGGGAGTTGGAGTGTCTTCCCCACCAGGGGAGCAAAGGAAGGAAAATCTGCAATTCATACTGTCAAAAAAATAACTCCCAACCCAAAAGGAAGACTCGCTCCCTCTCTGCAGAGAGCATTCGCTGTGATGATGTAGCAGAGTGAGCAGTTTTGTAGGCAATCACACCTTTGTACAAATTCCAGGCCCAGCATAAAAAGTCCGGCTGAGCTACCTTCATGATAGATGTAGAAGCGCACCATCCACATCCCACCTTAGTCCTCAAAGAGGGACATTGGAGGCCACATTGTCCTGGAGCAGCCCCACACATCAACTAGTCCAGCTAGGTGTAAGGACATAGCCAGTTCAGCCAATATGTAACAGTCCTGATGGGTAAACTCTTCCCAGTTTGGCTGGGGCTTTGCTGGATCTACCCCCAGTTCAACTTCTCCCTCTCCCCAGTCCTGTTCCCTACCTCCTTCCTTTTACAGGTATTGATGTCTAATAAACATCTGTATCCCAACCCACAGCATCTGCTTCTGGGAAACCTACCCACACCAACCTCACAGAGCCTTGGTGGATCATGTATGAAGCCATAATAGTTTTTCTGCAGGGATGTTAGGAGAGAAAGTACAATAGGGTAGGGAGATTTCACCCCAGGGCTGGCACACAGGGCATGCTTATTAAAGTTGATTCTCTTTCCTTTTGCTTCTAAAAGCTCCTGGTGCTGTGGGGGAGAGACATCTCCATCCTTAGATTGTCCCCAGACCACTGATACTTCCTGGACACCAGCAAAAAGGTAGCTAGTCCCCCTTTGGAGTAGCTGCTCTGCTGCTATCACCTCCAGCAGGAGATAAAAAGGTGGGTTGTCCAAAAAGACCCATGTTTAAGACACAGAAATGTAGGAGCCTCTGCCACAAAAACTGCAAAGAAACCTGATTGAAACTCAGTTCACTGAGTTTAGACCGATGGCTACTCATGTTCAAAAATAATTGATTAGACTTGGTTCAACTAAGATACAGTCTCACAGAGGCTTAATGGGAATATCTCTCTGAATTTGACTTTAGACTAATGTTGCTTTTTGTATCGAAACAGTACTTGGAGGATTTGGGAGCAAGCCTGGAGAGTCTGCCTTTCCTGGGAATGACCCGGTGAAAACTAGGTCGGGGTGGGGAGGAGTCGACCAAAAGACAGTGAATCCAGAATAGAAATTCCACTGCACAGTAGTTCTCTGGGTGACATCCAGCCTCGTTTAATAAAAAGGAACCAAAGTTTCCATCTGATAGCTATTAAAGCAGGGGAGTTAAAAGAATTATTGGTCATATTTAAATTCCACGTGTTCTTGGGACTGCTGCAAGAATGGGAAGTGGAGTGAGTGTCAGCATCCATGCTCTGTAATTGCAGAGATGGAGTCCAGTCCCTGGAGCCTGAGAAGGCTCAGGGCTCCTCTCTCCTGCCCAGGAGCTGCTCTGAGGGAGGTTACTCTCCGGCTGGGATGAGGCTATCAATAATCCAAGGACATTCATTCATTTGGAGAAAATTTGTCCAAGCTACAGCTTGAGATGCCTGAGAACTGTCTTTTGAACTGAAACTCAGCTTTAATGGTGATTCCTCTTTTGTGGGGGAGAGGGGTGTGAGGGGGTGGTGGGGGAGGCCTGACCAGAGGGCCAGATAGAGACATCCTTAAAGTCCTTGAAAGATGAGTTAAGCAGTTAAACTAATTCCATTCAGAGGCACTAGTGAAGAGGGGCAGATTGCAGAGTAGAATGGAGCATGGACAGGTTAGGTGGCAGAAAGCTGAAGAAGGTGAACAGGGAGTCAACTCAGATAATAAGAAAAGACTCCAGATAGAAACACAGCATTGGAAATCCTGCTGGGAAGACGCTAGTCTCAGTCACTGGATTCCGTTTCATTAGGCAAAAGATGCACAGCAGCTTTGGGGGTGTGGAGGAGAGGTTTACTAGAGAGATCATTCCTTTCTTCTGGAGAAAAAGCCTAGAGGAACTCAGCCAGAAGACCCCTGTTGACAGAAAGAGGATCATCTGAAACCGCAGGGATTGGAAACAAGGCCCCTCATAGGCATCCACGATCCTTTAGGGAGACTGGTCTGTAAGGGGAGATGGAAAACATGGGAGAATGAAGTGAAGAGGAAAGTGATGGGGAAGAGAAAGTCAGAGTTCTATAAATAACCAAGGAAACCACAAAATAAGTTTTTAAACAGAGGTATGTGGTGGTTTCCTTGCATTCCTCAAGAAATACAAACTTTTCAACCGCCCTAGCAGTTGCTGGCGTGCTCGGCAGTACGTGAAGCAGGGAGAGTCAGGGCGAGTGCTCAGTCACTTCAGTCATGTCCGACTCTTTGAGACCCCATGGACTGTAGCCCACCAGGCTCCTCTGTCCATAGGATTCTCGGGGCAACAATACTGCAGTGGGTTGCCATGCCCTCTTCCAGGGCGATCTTCCCAACCCAGGGATCAAACCTGTGCCTCCTATATTGCAGGATTCTTTATCACTGAGCCACCAGGGGAGAGTCGGAGGGAAGAGTGTTTACCAGGACACTTCCACAAGTGTGACACCATGCAAAGCCATCTGCATGTGCTAAGTCACTGACCCACAGTCACCCAAGAGAGGGGATTGTCACCACCAAGTCGCCCCTGGGGGAATTGGTATTTAACAAGTTGCCATGACTTGTCCAGCTTCCCATAGCTGAATCAATGCAGGGTGGAACTTGAACCCAGACCTCCTCCTTATACAAGGAAAAAGCGTTCCTAGCCCAGCATTCAGTCTCCTGTTGGCTTTCAGTACAGAGAGGAGACAACTTGTATGGGAAGGAGGTTCAGAGATCAGAATGGAGCCCCTATAGCTAAATAGCCACCCCCACACAAAGAAGGATGGGGGGAAAGTCTCAGCCCTAGAACATGAAGATGTGCAAAGAAGTTTACTCTGCCCATTGGGACAGGAGATAGGGGAATTTGCTGAAACATCTGGCTCATGAAACCAGAGTTCTAAAGGAAATTCCAACTGTCAGGGCCCCTGAATGAGAGGCAGACAGGATCTGAGCATCTCTGTTTTGTTTCCCATTGTTTGTCCAGGACTGCCCAGTGACCTACGTCCCAAGATGGGTGGATTTTCTCTGCAAGTCAGGAGAGGAAAGGAGGGTATAAATTTTCTAGTCAGGGGAAGCAATTAGGCAAAGAACAGCTCGGGTACAAGTTCTGATCGGAGATAACTACATTGAGAGACAGGCCAAACCAAGATGCTCCCTAGGTGGAGTGGAGGGAGACAGGGCACTGGGGAGGCAGAGCTGGGGCAACCTGAGTGCTCCCCTCCCCAACTCAGAAGGCAATCACTCATTGTCAGGGCGTTTCCAGGGGGCAGAAACTCAGACCTATGGGTTGTGCCAGCCCATAATTACCCACTCCCTTTCCTGCACTTTTAAACTCCTGTGGTAGGTGTTCATCAGCAGCTCATTTCCAGTGAAAGAACCTGACTTTTCAGAATTAATATGTGCTTGTTAGCTGTGCCCTAAGTCAATGTATCATGTTAATTACACTTGGCAATAAGAAATCTTGCGTTTGGGAAAGCAAGTTGATGCAGGAAGCTTGTTATGACTGATGAGTGTCGGAAATGTTTTAGAGAGGCAGCTGTGGGGCAATCGTGGGGCATCCTCTGGGCCAGGAGCCAAGCAAGGTGGTAGGGAGCCTCACACTAGATTCACCTGTGCAGAGAGGGCCTGATGTACATTCATGGCCTTGAGGATCCAATCTGTAAAATGGAGTGCATCCTTAACTGGCAGGGATATCGTAGGTTACATGGGAAACATAAAGGCCTGGGTGCACAGTATGCACTGAATACTTGTAAGCGCACCTCTGGGTATCTTCAGTTTGTCCCAGATCCACACTCTCCCAGCCCTGACACTGCTCTAGGTTTCTGACCTGCAGCTTGCTTCCCAACTGCACAGGGCTCCCTGTTGGGTGGACCAAGGCAAACACCGGTCAGGATAAGGGGAGGTTGTGTGTGTGTGTGTGTGTGTGTGTGTGCACGTGCATGAGTGCATGCAAGCACTCAGTCCTGTCTGACTGGTTGTGACCCCATGGACTGTAGCTCACCAGGATCCTGTGTCCATGGGATTCTCCAAGCAAGAATACTGGAATGGGTTGCCATTTACTTCTGCAGGGGATCTTCCAGACTCAGGGATTGAACCTGCATCTCCTGTGTCTTCTGCATTGCAGGCAGATTCTTTACCTGTGTATCCCCTGGGAAGCCCATGAGGGAAGGGAGGGAAGTGCGTAAAGCTGAGGTACTCCTTTTCTTGAGGGTTCCACCCTCTGGGAACACTGCAGGTTAACTGCATCCACAGAGGAGTCCCAGCTCCTACTGGGCCATCATTCCACACAGTTCTCTCCTCCACGTTCTGATGATGGCTTCCTTGCCTTAAGACTACCCTACCCTCTGCCCACCTCTGTGAAATAATCTCTTAATTAAACTCTCCCCAAGTGGGCCCTATCTGAGGGTTCCATTTCCTTCCTGGCTGGACCCTAACACCAAAAGTTTTCCTCTTGCCCAGCAGGCTGGTGGGAGAAAGCCAGGCACACAGAGCTGGGACATCCATCATATCACAGTCAAGAGGTCAGCCAAGGCCATGTACCACTCATCCCCACCTGGGGCAGCTCACAGGGGAGAAGAGGCCAGGGGAGGAGGAGAAGGTGACTCTAGGGACACACCTCCTGTGTCCCCTTATCTGTGCACTTGGCCTTCTGGAGATGGCCCAAGCAACCACGCCTCCAAACCACCCTGCTCTGCAGCCCTGAGGACTGGAGCCAAGGGGAACATTTTTTCTATTCACTCAGGCTATATGGGCAGAAGGGGGGAAGATGAGGGGAACAACAGAACAGAAGACGAGAGTGAGAAGGGCTGCAACACTAGCTAGAAAAAAAAACCCAAAACCTGAAATCAGATATTTAAAAAGTGGTTGGAGAGCAGGTAGTACAGATAGCCTTTGGTTTAGACCTCTTTTTTGATACTATAAAGAGAACTGGCTCCAAGTATGAGTAGAACATGCCTTGCTGAGTGGCATGAGCTGTGGAGACACTCCTGAAAGGTCCCTATGAGTTTCCTGGGTCTGGATTTACACCAGTGGAGACTTGTCACCCACTTGAATCTTTATGAAAAGCAAACAATACTTTAAAAGAGGGAATTGGAAACCTTGCTCCTCAGATCATGCAGAATTCTGAGAAAGTAACTTTCAGTTCAGCTCAGTTTAGTCACTCAGTCGTGTCCGACTCTTTGCGACCCAATGAACCACAGCATGCCAGGCCTCCCTGTCCATAACCAACTTCCGGGGTCCACCCAAACCCATGTCCATCAAGTTGATGATGCCATCCAACCATCTCATCCTCTAACGTCCCCTTCTCCTGCCCTCAATCTTTCCCAGTATCAGGGTCTTTTCAAATGAGTCAGCTCTTCGCATCAGGTGGCTAAAGTATTGGAGTTTCAGCTTCAGCATCAGTCCTTCCAGTGAACACCCAGGACTGATCTCCGTTAGGATGGACTGGTTGGATCTCCTTGCAGTCCAAGGGACTCTCAAGAGTCTTCTCCAACACCACACTTCAAAAGCATCAATGCTTTGGCACTCAGCTTTCTTTATAGTCCAACTCTCACATCCATACATGACCACTGGAAAACCCATAGCCTTGACTAGATGGACCTTTGTTGGCAAAGTAATGTCTCTGCTTTTGAATATGCTGTCTAGGTTGGTCATAACTTTCCTTCCAAGGAGGAAGGAAAGTTCTTAATTTCATGGCTGCAATCACCATTTGCAGTGATTTGGGAGCCAAAAAAAAATAAAGTCAGCCACTGTTTCCACTGTTTCCCCATCTATTTGTCATGAAGTAATGGGACCGGATGCCATGATCTTAGTTTTCTGAATGTTGAGCTTTAAACCAACTTTTTCACTCTCCTCTTTCACTTTCATTAAGAAACTCTTTAGTTCCTCTTCACTTTTCTGCCATAAGGGTGGTGTCATCTGCATATCTGAGGTTATTGATATTTCTCCCGGCAATCTTGATTCCAGCTTGTGCTTCCTCCAGCCCAGCGTTTCTCATAACGTACTCTGCATATAAGTTAAATAAGTAGGGTGACAATATACAGCCTTGACATACTCCTTTTCCTATTTGGAACCAGTCTGTTGTTCCATGTCCAGTTCTAACTGTTCCTGAAAGTGACTTTAAACATGTGTTTATTAAACATGTGTTTAGAGGGAGAGGCATGCCTGGTGGGCAGGGGTCCCTCTCTCACCCTGACACCAGCTCTTCCTCCCTGTGTTTCACTAGAGCTAAAGGATTTTAGAAATCACTGATTCAAAGACCATTAAGATCTTGGATTAGTAAGTTTAATGAGTCTACAGAAGAATTAAGCGACTAGGTCTCAGGACATGTGGACTTTACTAGGTATGGCAGTTTTAAAACATGGCCACCAATTCTTTGACACCCTCCCCCTTGAGCCCTGTGGGCCTGTGACTGGCCTGATCTCTGGGGAATGGTGGGAGTGATACTATGATTTTCAAGGCTGAGTTAGAAAGGGCCTTATGCCATCTTCTTTGCCCACCAGACTGTCCCTTCCTAAAGATCAGAGCCCTTGGGTAAGGCATCTGATGACCAGAGGCCACTGTGTTGGAAGAGCTTCAAGGAGGCCTCCTGATCAGTGGACCCAGTGGGGCCTGTCCCTCAGCCATTCTGGCCAGGTGCCGGGCCTGGGAGTGAAGAAGTCTTCTCAGATGTGCCTCCTCTAGCCCCAGCCATCCCAGCCCCACTGTGCCCCTTTTGACTTCCTGACCCACAGCATCTGTACATAATGCACAAAATGATGATCATTTTCCTCTACTAAAACGTAGCGTGTTGGTTATACAGAAATAGATCACCTAAACACTTGTAAAAGAAGAAGCGTTGATGAAGGAAGATATGGAGGTACTTAAAATGCTCTAAGGGTTGTTTTTTTTTTTTTTATGTTCAGGCTCCTTGTATGTCCTCATGCATACCGTTTGGGATCTGATTTCAGCTGCCTCTCCAACCCCAGTCCATCCCACACCACATTAACCTTTGCCACCTGCAGTGTCCTTAGGACTTGCCAGTGTGGTCCTTGTCTGTCTCCCTTCCTTCAACCCAGAATGCCCTCCCTACCACCTGCATTCAGGCTTCCCTGGTAGCTCAGTGGTAAAGAATCTGCCTGCCAATGCAGGAGATGTGGGTTTGATCCTTGGATCGGAAGATCCCCTGGAGAAGGAAACGGCAACCCACTCCAATATTCTGGCTTGGGCAATCCCACAGACAAAGGAGCCTGGTGGGCTAGTCCATGGGCTCGCAAAAGAGTCAGATATGACTTAGAGACTAGACAACAGCAACCCCCTGCATTCACCTGAAAAACTACTGTTTATTCTCTGCAATTAAACTCCCATGGCACCTCCACCAGGAAGCCTTCTTGAAACTCCCTGCCTCTCTGCTGCTGCTGCTGCAACCTGTGCTTGTCCCTGTTAGAATACTTTCCATTCACCTTCTCTATGAACCTGTGACCACCACAGCATCTTTGTCCATCTCCCCTTGAGCATCTGGTGCAGTCATTCTTGCTTCATATTTGCTCAGTAAATGAATGTGGAATTTCAAACTCCATCCTCCCAGCTATGCAACGTTTAGGTGAAATTCTTAAACCTCCTTGATCTCAACTATACTAGCAAAGCTAACATAGACCAGCTAAAGCATAAATGGTAGAACCTATTGTTACTACCTCAGCCCTGTTTACCAGAAATTGTGTGTGTCCATGATTCTGTAGCTTAGAAGATGGAAAGCAAGGGATGGGGAGCCCCTAGTTTTAAGGAGGTCTTGAATATTGCACAGATTCCTAAAACTCAGGTAGGTAGGAGGGGAAAGGGAGGCAAACAAAGGGAGAGCAGAGGGCACCCGTCCCAGAAGGCCAGTGGCATCACACACATGGAGCTAACAACAGGAAGCCAGTTGTCCTGACCTGCCAGGAGGCAAGGACCTGGCCCCACCCTTCCAGCTAGAGGATGTGGTCAGGCTGTTGGCTGTCTGGCATCTCCAGACATGGGTGTCATTTCACACTATCAATTTTAGGGACTTAATTAATTTCCCATTAATTGCCTAAGAAAATCCTTCCTTCCAAATTCACTCAGCTTTCAGGCCTCATGAAGGATGCAGTGGCCTGTTGTTCCTAGTAGTAAAGGTGCTAGGAGCAAAGATGCTGCTCTTTGGGGCAAGAGATGAAGCTCCCACACTGAGCATCATCCTCCAGGTATGTGGCACCAGGAGACCACAGAGGAGGCTCAGTATTGAACTGAATGCATCCCCAGATATCTTCTCCTATAAGCTAGTTACACTTAGGCAAGCCTCTGTTCTATTCTAGCCTGCAATGGGTTATATTCTAAACCTGCCCCATGTCTGTCTATCTCTCTCCCTGACTGGATTGAGTTCCAAAAGGGCAAAATGATTTTGTCTATCTTTTGACTCAGTGTGTTACATTAAATTAATAAGTAATTATTCAACTGTCTAGGAAGAACATCACTCTGACCATAATTAGGTCTTTGAAATACAAACTAGCTTGTAGGTATCTTGATTATTCAATAATCACAGTTTTGAACCACAGAATATGAAAGTGAAGGGATACCAACAGCCTAGTCCCTTCCCTTTTCAATGAGAATCTGAGACCCAGAGAGAGGTAATCTTTTTAAAAGAAGGAAGAAAGGAAGGGAGAAAGGGGGGTACTAACCCTCCAGCATATGCCATGAATCCATTGCTTGATATATATCATGTGATCTTCACAAATACCCTGAAAACCCCCATTTTTCAGGTGAGCAAACTGAATCAAGAGCCCTGAAATAATGTTTCAGAGTCATCCATGGAATAGTGGGAGCCTGGTGGGCTGCCGTCTATGGGGTCGCACAGAGTCGGACACGACTGAAGCAACTTAGCAGCAGCAGCAGCAGGGAATAGTAAGTAACAGAGCTAGGACTTGGACCCTCGAATGTCTTCTCTTAGATTTGTTTGAGACATTGAGCACAGGCTTCCCAAAGAAGACAACATATGAGCAAGTTTTCCAGGCCCGGGGAGACAGAAGCAGCACAGAATTAGAAAGTCAGATGAAATGGGATTGGGGTCGAAATTCAGCTCAGCCAGAGAAGTCCCAGGGAATAAGGTCGGGCTAGGAGCCTGAGTGAACCACCAAAGCTATTGGTCTACTACCACACAGGGCTCTCTGAGTTCATGGGGGTAACCAAGGCCAGAGAGGTTCAGAGGCCCACAGACCATTCTATTCTAGGATGAGGCAGGGGTCCAGGGAAAGGCTTATACCACCACTTTCCTGTTGAGAGTCTATCCTTTATCTTCTTTAACCCAAGAAGTCTACTATTTCCTTCCATAGAATATTTCAGCAGTATGACCTGAAGATAACTGGATATCTAGAATTTCAAAACTGTTTGACCTTGGGGAAGTTCTTAACCTCTTAGTGCTTCTCTGCCTACATCTGGGAAAAGGAGCTCATAATGGGATCTAGTTCATAGAGTTCTTGCAAGAATTAATCGAGTTAACACACATTTGGAATAATGCTTACCACATAATAGGCATAGTATATGTGTGCTGCCATTATTTATATGTTGTTTCTAATTCTCCTTTCATTCATATGAATTTTTTAAATCATTAATTGCTGCATTAGTAATGGTAATCCTCTCAAAATATGTGGTCTTGACCTATTTTTAAATAATTGCTGCTTTAAATTGAACAGTCCTCCTCATAGCTTGACAAGTAGCATATTTTATTGATGTTCTAAATTATGTGTGTCTTTTTTCTCAGTCATGTCTAACATTATTTTATTCTGAAGGTGAAAAACACTCCATCTGACAGACCACTAACTACATAATTGCTTTAAAGGGAATCTTAGCATGTGCTTTTTGTTTTTTTTTGTTTTTTTGTTTTTGCCAAACCAACTGTGGCAACATGTGTTTTCTGATGTACAAAAGGGAAAAAAAGAGGCTCTAATAGCTGCAACATCATTTCAGGTTTATATGAAAGTTGAAACATGGAGACTGAATACGAATTCTTGGTTGAAGCAAAGGAGATCCAAGATTCTATTTTTAGTATAGCAAAGTTCAGGCTAGCAGCTCTGGAATAATTCTGTCTGCTACCTTGCAAATTACTGTAAGCCAGACGATGGTGTAACAAAGGACAAGCGTTACTTTCATATTAGCATATATGTCATGTTTAATCAATCAGAGAAGAACTGTAATTACTTTGCTCTCTTTTCAGCAAACTTTAAAGAAAGGGAGTCATGAACTTATAAAGTAAATGTCATCCTGTTTGGATAGTTATAGTTTTACAGGTAATTTGTTGCAGATTTTATTCAGATAACATGTAATTATTTCCTTCCGTGCTCATCTTCAATCCTACAGGACATTTCAAACACAAACATAAGGACTCCAGATGTAAAAATGATTGATGTTACAATCTAATTATTGTAATTTGCTGCATGCGATGTGTATCTGTTTATTAGCAGATGACTTATGCTACTTCTTCAACAAACTGTCACCTAGATGGAAGAGAGCAGAGATTAAGGGACAAACATCCTTGGACATCCATTGTCAATCAGAGGACACACAGTGAGATTTGGAGGGTAGTGGGTGGAAAATATGAGTCTTGGAATCAGATAACTTCAGATTTATTTAAAACTGAATTAAGATCACGCACAAGCAAAGTAACTGACTGTACTCGTTTGTAGTGGGCACTGACAAAATAACCTCTTTTGCTACATGGATTATCCTCTACACCTTTTTTTACATGTTCTGGCATCTTGACCACATAGCTGTTAGATTTCTCTGGAAACAGTGCAAACAGTGTCAGACTTTATTTTTTGGGGCTCCAAAATCATTGCAGATGGTGATTGCAGCCATGAAATTAAAAGACACTTACTCCTTGGCAGGAAAGTTATGACCAACCTAGAGAGCATATTCAAAAGCAGAGATATTACTTTGCCAACAAAGGTCCGTCTAGTCAACGCTATGGTTTTTCCAGTGGTCATGTATGGATGTGAGAGTTGGACTATGAAGAAAGCTGAGTGCTGAAGAATTGATGCTTTTGAACTGTGGTGTGGAGAAGACTGTTGCGAGTCCCTTGGCCTGCAAGGAGATCCAACCAGTCCATCCTAAAGGAGATCAGTCCTGGGTGTTCATTGGAAGGACTCATGCTGAAGCTGAGACTCTAATACTTTGGCCACCTCATGCCAAGAGTTGACTCATTGGAAAAGACCCTGATGCTGGGAGGGATTGGGGGCAGAGGGAGAAGGGGATGACAGAGGATGAGATGGCTGGATGGCATCACCGACTCAACGGACATGAGTTTGGGTATACTCCAGGAGTTGGTGATGGACAGGGAGGCCTGGCGTGCTGTGATTCATGGGATTGCAAAGAGTCGGACATGACTGAGCAACTGAACTGAACTGAAATGAAGCTGGAGAGATATCTCTGGAGCATCCTCTCCATATTCCCTCCTATCTCCCCACAGGGAAGCAGCAGCCTGGTGGATACCACCCAGGCTGGACCCAGAGGCAAAATGAGCTACTCAGAAGCTGGGTAGGAAAACTGGGGATAAAGAGAGAAGATAGCTGCCTTGGAGACTTGGCTCACCCAGTCCTTGTGCATTGCCCTAGATGCTCAGCCGACACTGCCTCCATTCCACAGACCTCTCTAAGGTTAAGGAACCTGGGATGTCTCCAGCAACAACTCCAGCCCAAATCATCAAATATACCTATGACTTCACAATGCAGGAAATGGGCCAGGCCAAATGGCTTCTCTCAAACTTCATAAGGCGTGACTTGCACTGAAAGATGAGACCTCATTCCCCAGGTGATGACATGGTTTGGGTGTGTCCTTTTCTGAACTGATTCACTCTTTGATGAATTATTCTTGGCGGGATGATTCTTCCATATTGAAATCATCATTCAACCAGAGTCTCCAAACCACATGAGCCTTCCTTGCTGGCAGTAGAATCCATCCCCAGACACCTGGCTTGGTTTGAAAGAGCACTGGATTGGAATGCAGAGGCCTGGCTTAGACTCTAAGCCTTGATGGTAGACCTGGCCAAGACATTGCTTGGCCTCAGTACCTTCCTTAGTACTAATTCATGTACATAATTAAAAGGACTAATTCATGTCCTACCTATCTCACTAGGGTTCATCAAAGCAAGAGCTGTGCTTGAAAGGTATTGAAAAGGTATTGTGTCATATGAGTGTAAGAAACTCAAACTAGTAATTGTTCCTTTCTTGGAAGTATCTGTTGCTCACCAACCATATACCTTTTTGCTTGGGACTCTTGCTGCATCTCATGTCTACAACCTACCTCCAATCAAGGTGTCATTCTCTTTGCATGAGAGAACATCTTTTAAAAAAAAGTCTTTACCCTCCACAAAATACAATAAGTATCTGATTTTTTAAAAAATTATCCAGTAGTAGTCACATAATAGACACCTGATTAAATTTTCAGTGAATCAAATTGAATTGACTTAAGTATATCAAAAAGCCTACAGAGACCAGGCCTGACTACATAAATTAGTGACATGGGCCAGGTGTAAGCAGAGGGTTAGATGAGAATCGAGGGGCACTCACCCCATCTAGAGGGGCAGGCACTACTTAGCGTCAGCCAACTGAGGACAAGTAGAAGTGTGGCCCAGGTTTTCCAGGTAAGCTGATTTTTCATAAAAGCAACATCCAAATTTTATGAAATTAGTTGACATGTGATTCAATTTTTCCAAACAGTATGGGAACCTGCACATGTAGGCCAAGCAAAAATGTCCAAGGGCCATAGTTGGCTGACGGGCCACCAGTTACAATCTGTGACTTATCAGTTCAAAGTTAATCATCCCTCATTGTAACAAACAAAAATTCAGATGAAGATTTCCCATCACACTTCACTCTAGTTCTCCCAACAGCATATTAGAACAACCAGACTTAACCTAGCCCCTGTTCATCCTGCAGAACCTAAGGCCTTCCACCCACCTTCGATAAGGGCCAGTGTGTCCCTGCTGTGTGTGACAAGCATGCAGCACATGCCATGTGTGACTCGGTAACTACCAGAGACTGAATGCTTGTGTTCCCCCCATCCCCAAATTCGTATGCTAAATTCTAATGCCCAGTGTGATGGTATTTGGAGAAGGGACCTTTGGAGGTAATTAGGTCATGAGGATGGAGTCTTCATTAATAAGATTAGTGCCCTTATTTAAAAAAAAAAAAAAAAGACCCAGAGAGCTCCCTGTTCCTTCCACAATGTAAGGAAACAGTGAAATGATAGTTATCTATGAATCAGAAAATGGGCCTTCACCAGACACCAAATCTGTTGATGCCTTTATCTTGATTTCTCAGCCCCCAGAACTATAAAAAGTAAGTTTCTGCTGCTTGTAAGCCACAGTCTATTATATTCTCTTATAGCAGCCCTAACAGACTAAGACAGTGACTTAGCATAGAATCCAACAGTATCCAAACTGGCCAATACGCCATTCAATAAGATGAGCTCCCTGAATGCAAGTTAAGATAATGACAATGTGAAGTCGCTTTACATTTCTAGGTACTTGCTCCCTATTTCTGTAATTACCTGCTGGCGCCTGGCCCCAGGCTATAGGCCTCAGTGAGCACACCCGGCCCACACATCCCTCTGGAGTTTCCCCTCCTCTCTCTTTTCATTTCTTCCTCAAAGGAAGAGCCCAAGAACAAGGCAGAAAGTGCTGTGATGACCTAAAGTCTCTCTTACAGCTGCTATTCAATTTCTCCTCCTCGGTATCTCTCCTCCCAATCAATGGACCAATCCATGTCTGTAATTCAGCCCCTCTCTGTTGATTCCTGCTTCTCTCTCAGGCCCCACTCCCTGTGCACAAACACTCCCATCTAGGATTCTCAAGTTTAAATTCCCTGTGACCCAGGAATGGCTTCAGTTCCAGCGTCACCCTGCAGTCTGTCCAGTGGCTGCTAGTCTGCTCCCCACGACAGGGCTTGCCTACCCTCAAGCTCAGTCCCCTTTTTCAGTGAGAGGTGCAGAATCAGAGACCAGGGTGACACCTGATTTCAGTGCTAGTTCTCTCAGTGCCCAGTCAATGACCTGGGATGAGGATGTCAAAGCTGCACCATAGTGATATAAACCATTCCCTGGGTAGCCTTCCTCTGCAGTTATTGAGATCAGGTAAGTGACAACAGTCTGTAAAGCAGAATGTGCCAGCCCCAACAAGGGGATTCTTAAATTGAATAATTCAACATGGTCTGGACTCCGAGCTCCAATGCCCTTGCTATGAAGCCTTCTTCTCTGCATGGCCTCTGATCTCACCTACCTCTGAATTGTTACAGCTCTTTGGACCTGAATCACTTTTCACTTATCATATTGTTGTTGTGGTCTTTGTCTCCTATGTTCATGATTTCCTTAAGGAGAATGTCATTTTCTTGCTTACGAATCTATCAAGCTCTTCAAAGAAAACTCCGCTGGTTCCCCCTCCTCTCCATAGGAGAAAGGGCAACTCCAGCAGATCACTTGCTTATCCTCCAGCCCCATCTTCCCCTGCGATCCTGCCCCAACCCACGCTATTGTCTACTGGAACTACTTCAGTTCCCCAAACTGGCCATACTGTTCCATGACCAATACTAGAAAGCATCATAGCAAACCATGGGTCCAACACAGTACTCTACTGACTTGTTTAATGCTTGTGTGTTTGTGCTAATTCACTTCAGTCTTGTCTGACTATTTGTGACCCTTTGGACTATAGTCTATCAGACTCCTCTATCCATGGGGTTCTCTAGGCAAGAATACTGGAGTGGGTTGCCATTCCCTTATCCAAGGGATCTTCCTGACCCAGGAATCGAACCTGTGTCTCTTTTGTCTTCTGCATTGACAGGTGTTTTGCTGTTGTTGTTGTTTTGTTTTTTTGTTTTTTTTTTTGTTTGTTTGTTTGTTTTTTTTTACTGCTAGTGCCCATAACCCTAAAAGCTGGGTATCAATTATGATACCCATTTGCAAGAAGGAAAAATGAAGCACAAAGGGGTCACTTGCCCAGTCACATGTAAAAATGTCCTGGAGCCAGGATTCAATTCAAGCAATAGTGTCTCAAGAGTCCAGCTCATGCTTTTTCTCCTGCCTGAGACACTCCTTGCTTACTCTTACCTTTGTCATCAATACTCAACTCAAACAGCAACTCTTTTAGGGAGCTGTCTCCCCCTAGTTCCCTCACCTCCCTCTTATCTAACCCATCCTCATCTTTTCCCTCATCCTGGTACCCATCATGCCCTCCACTGTTGCTCTCCCACACTGCACTTTTGACTCATCTGTTTCTGCATCTAGAGTTGAGGACTAGAACCTTCTTCATCATGGAGACTCCAGCATCTTGGTTGGTTTAGTAAGACCAACATCAATAAGTGATATAGCCTGAATGGATGGATGAATGGGTAATGGAAAGGTCTCATTCATTGCCTGTCCATCAGAGCCTAACATAGAGAAAGCTTTTCCCATAGCAGAGAATTTATACAGGACTAGCGATATGTGAATTATCTTCCCTCCAAAGTGTAGGACAATGGGGTTGGTGGGAGCTGTTGGATGACCCCCACATAGACTATCCTTGTGTTGTCTGAGTCTATCCTACCTCTAAAATCCTTCTTAGACCTTCCAATGGGGTTTTTTACAAAACTTTTCCTTGTGTCTCCCCTCCTTCAGCCTTGACCCTCATCTTTACACATACAGCCTATCCCACAGTCCTCCTTGCACCCAGAATTCTAACACCAGAGAGAGGCATGAAGAAAGCCACCCACAGCAGATGCTACCAAGTCCTGATACAGGGCAGGGGGGCCCAGGCTGGTTTGCTGAGAAAGGTGGCAGCCACTTCTGCACTTGGATAAAGGGAAGAAGCAATGTGACAGAGAAACACTCCTGCCCTTTTTGAATGGGACAACTCTACACAGCTCACCCTTCCCATGTAGCCTGTCCACAGATTCCTGCTCTTTCCACCTTCCCAGATGATTCACTGGTGGCCCCTCCATCAAGGCAATGAGCACTTCTGGTTTGTATGCCAACTCCAGGTTCAAAATTATAATCCCACTTATGTGAAAAACCTCATTTATGGTGAGATTTATGGACTGTTTCTCCCCAGGACCAGAGGAAAGAAACAGGAAAGGAAATTAACTTAAAGATCAGCCATACACATTGAGGCTAACATAGATGAACAAGAGCCTCCTCTCGGTGACAAGTACTAGAGTTCAAGAACCTTGGGTGATTCCCATGTGGCACCCTGTTTAGGACCCACTCTTCCAGTGGGTGGGTGAGTAGAGGGGTCCCCAGGTCTATGAACTGGTGCCAGGCTGGAGTACCTGAGCGACTTTCTCTAAAAACCCACTGAAGAGGGTTTCCCAGGATCTTCCCACCCCAGTATACAGCCAGCTTCTCCCTACCACTGAGATGGCATCCTGCCTACCATATGTGTAGGAGGAGTCCTTGAATGAAGGCTTGAGTTGTCAGTGGGTACAGAAGGAATGCTATCTGATTCATGTTTTTCACTAACTGAATGGTAGGGTTAATAGGATGAGGGCTTCATTCTCCAAGCATAGTGGGGAAAGGAAAAACCAAAATCCTTTCCCAGGGTCACTTAGGTACCAGTGGGCACTCAGGTAGAGGTTCCATGACCAAGGAAAAAAGTCAGCCAGCCTCCAACGGATCATGCACCCCCACCAACCTCTTGAGGTGTTGCTCAGAGAGTGCTGACAGTCCCCTGCTACCCCACACCTCCTCTAGAAACTGTCTCAGAGCCCACCTGCTCGGTTCCACAAGCAGTAACCCAGACGTGTTCCCGCAGCAGCCATGGGGAGGTAGACCAACAGAGCTCAGACTGAGAGAATCCTTTCCCCACCCCTGAGGGGTTGACATCTAGAGAGGAGATGGCCAAGGTGCTTAGTGTCCAGAGGAGAAGACCTGGGTTCAAATTCTGCCTTTGCTACTTCAAGGCAATGGCACCCTACTCCAGTGCTCTTGCCTGGGAAATCCCATGGACGGAGGATCCTGGTAGGCTACAGTCCATGGGGTCGCGAAGAGTTGGACACGACTGAGCGACTTCACTTTCACTTTTCACTTTCATGTATTGGAGAAGGAAATGGCAACCCACTCCAGTGTTCTTGCCTGGAGAATCCCAGGGACAGGGGAGCCTGGTGGGCTGCCATCTATGGGGTCGCACAGAGTCGGACACGACTGACTCGACTTAACAGCAGCAGCAGCCACATGACCCTGGGTGAGTTACCTCTCTGAGTCTCCACCCCCTTGTCTGAAGAATGGGGGGATACCAATGTTCCCCACACTGCTGAGGCAGAAAGAGCAAAATGAAGTAAAGTACTTGGCACATTGTAACTGCCTAGCAAAAGCTGACTGCTATACAACCATGATTAAACTAAGACGCTTCTGCATTGCTCACCATTCATTCATCCATGAGAGTTCTCAGATGCCTATGATGTGTCAAGCCTTGTGCTTAGTGCTGGAATTGAAGAGATGAATAGTAAAGACAGAGCCCCACTCTCAAGATCCTCATGACAGGTCAAGTGCCAAGAAGGGGACACAGGGAAAGCTGTAATGCTTCTAGACCCTCACTTTCTCCTCTTTGAGGTGGATGCCTGTGTCTTCCTGAAAAGCCGTCAGACAGATGAAGGGAGCATGGAAAGACCTGGTGCACAGGAGCTCAGACAGTGGTCGCTTCCTGCGTTTTCTCTCCTCTTCACTGTTTCCTTTTCTCTCCTTTGGGCCCTTGCACTTTCATCTCCTGTCACTCCTCCCTTCCTTTCCTCTCCCCCTACCTTTTCTGACTTCCTCTCCCCTCCTGATTTCTTTCCCATTTCTTCTCCACTTCTTGTCCAGACTTCCTCCCTTGTACCCCTGCTCTTCCCTACAGGGAACCCTTCTGAGGTCCTGGTTCCCTGGGAGTTGGTCCTTCTCCTCAGAGGCAGCTGGGCACTGGATGGTAGGAGTGTGTCTGGGAAGCTGGAGGGCGGGGACAAGATGCTCACCCTGTAGTTTCCTGCTCCAGCCCCTCCCCTATGGGTAGAGGCTGCTCCCCATCCAGAAGACCCTTTTGATCACAGCCTCTGTGGACCAGCTGCTCGGTCCCTTCTCTGAGGGACTACCTTAGATGCAATGGAAGCCCTTTGTTGTGTCTGCTGGTACCTCCACCGTCCCACCTGGGAATTCATTCTCCTGTGGGGTAACTTGTCTTCCCCTTACTGCAGACATTGGGACAGCAGGAGCCGCCCTGTGCCTGCATGATCCCACCCACCCTGGTGGCTAAGATTCATCTCCAGGGAATTTTTCAAGAAGGAACTGAAAAAGTCAGTCCGTCTCCAGAGGCAAACATTCTGTGACCAGAGGCCCAAAAACTGAGTGCCAGTGTCTCCCACCACGTTAATGAAGTAAACACATAGAGAGAAGCAAAACTGACAGAGAAAAAGGGAGAAAGAGAGACACACAAGGAGTGAATACTGGAGGCAGCTGAACTCCTGATTCCAAGTGTTCCTGGGGCCATTTATTTGACTATTCAACTGTCATTTGAGTTTGTGCCTTACTTCCTCCTGCTCAATGTCTCCCTTTTCTCTAAGCTAGTTTGATATGTGGCTTTGCCACTCACAGCCTTAGGAGACCTAATTGCTTTCCAAGATGTTAGAGATGTGTGTGTATGAAGAAGAGAAGGCCTCTACCCTGCGAGAGCTCATAGTTCAGTGAGGAAGATGAGCAGGTGCGCAGGTAACTGCAATGCACAACTCAGGTAAAGGCAAATGGCTAGAGCAAGGACAGCCTTCCCAGGACACAGGGTGGGAGCAGAGGCTTCTCTAAGAAAGGAATGTCTGTCCTGAAGGACAGGAGGAAGCCAGGTGAAGAGGCCACAAGACAAAGAGTGATACTAACAGAATGAACATTCATCATCCCCAGGGACTTAAGTTGGCATCTGTAAATGGATCATACATGTTACAGAATTGTAAGATGTTAGTGTATCATGATATGTTTGACTGTAGCTGTGACACCTGCCTAAAAATAGCTTAAATAATAAAGGCACTTAAAAATCTCTGTGACAAGAAATATTGAGACTGTGGTGCTAAGGTTGGATCAGCAGCTCAATAATGTTAAGGACCTAGCTCTCTGTTATACAACCTCAGTGTCTTGGCTTATTTCATTTGGTCTTACCTCATGACCACAAGATGGTTGCTATAGCTCCAGGAATCACATCCTCACTCAGCCATGTCTCAAGTAGCAAGGAAGGGAGTGTGTGGAAAAGTGGCTTCTCATCAACTTCTGTCCTTTTAGTGAGAAGGAACAGCTTTTTCCAGGTGTTCCAGACTTCTCTCTTCTATCTCACTGGCCAGGACTGGGTCACATGACTATCCCTCACTACAAGGAAGACTGGAAAAGAGAGGACCTGATTTCTTTTAGCCTCTATCCAGAAGGCAAGCAAAGAGGGAAAAAACTGATGGTAATTTGGTAGGCAACTACTGATGTCTAGTGTCTAACAGAAAGTTCCAAAGTCTTTTTTGCTTGTTTTTAACAGCTTTATTGAGGTAGAATTCATAAACCAAAAAGAAGTACACATTCAGTGTATACAATTTGATGAGCTTAGACATATGTGTACACTTGTGATACTATCACCATAATTGTGGAAATAAAGATATCCATCACCTCCAACATTTTCTATTGTCATGTTTTTAATTTTTGTGCTAAGAATTATTATGAGATCTGCCCTGTTAAGTTTTTAATTAAATGTGCAACACCATATTGTTAACAATAGGCACTATATTATACAGCAGATCTCTAGAACTTATTCACTGTGTATATTTAAACTTCTATACCGATTGAATAGCAACTTGCCATTCTCTCCTCCATCCAACCCCAACAACCACCATTCTATTATTCTCTGCTTCTACCAGTTTGACTCATTGGAAAAGACCCTGATGCTGGGAAAGATTGAGGGCAGGAGGACAAAGGGGCAGTAGAGGATGAGATGGTTGGATGGCATCATCAACTCAATGAATATGAGTTTGAGCAAACTCTGGGAGATAGTGAAGGACAGGGAAGCCTGGTGTTCGTGGGGCACAGAGAGTCAGACATGACTGAGTGACTAAGTAACAACATGAATTTGGCTATTTTAGATTCCACATGTAAGTGGAATTATACAGCATTCGTCTTTCTGTGACTGACATTTCAATTAACATAATCTCTTCCAGATCCATCTATTTTTGCAAATAGTAGAATTTCCTTCCTTTTTAAGGCTAAATAATATTTCATTGTGGGCTTTCTTGGTGACTGAGTGGTAAAGAATTTGCCTGCCAATGCAGGATACGTGGGTTTGATCCCTAGGTTGGGAAGATCTCCTGGAGAAGGAAATGAAAACCCTCTTCAGTATTCTTGCCTGGAGAATCCCATGAGCAGAGAAGCCTGGTGGGCTACAGTCTATGGGGTCACAAAGAATGACTAACAACAACAATATGCCACTCTATGTATAGACCACAATATCTTTATCCATTCATCTGTCAACAAACACATGAGTTTTTGTTCCCAAGTCTTGGCTGTTGTGAATAATACAGCAATGAACATGGGAATGCAGAGATCTCTTCAATATCCTGATTTCAATTTTTTTTTTTTTTGGATATACATGCATTCTTTACCATCTGAGCCACCAGGGAAACCCAATACAAGCATACTTCAGAGATGTTGCTGGTTTGGCTCCAGACCACCACAATAAAGTGAGCTACATGAATTTTTTGGTTCCCCAGTGGATATAAAAGTTATGTTTACAGTAGACTGTAGTCTAGTAAGTGTATAACAACATTATATCTAAAAAATGTACATACCTCAATTAAAAAATAATTTTTGCTTAAAATGCTAGCCATCATTTGAGTTGTAGTAGTATTATCACAGAGTCGGACACGACTGACGTGACTTAGCAGCAGCAGCAGCAGCAGCAGTATCAAAGATCACTGATCACAGACCTCACAACAAATATAAGAATAATGAAGCAGTTTGAAATATTTGTAGAATTACCAAATTCTAGACACAGGAAAGTGAGCAAATGCTGCTCAGAAAATTGTACCCATAGACTTGTTCCGTGCAAGGTTGCCACAAACCTTCAATTTATATTAAAAAAAAAAACCCCTCAATATCTGTAAAGCATAATAAAGTGAAGTACAATTTCTATATTATATAGTAGTTCTATTTTTAATTTTTTGAGAACCTCCATAGTGGATGGCACCATTTTAAATCCTTATCAACTGGAAATGGAATCTTACCTTACAAGAGCTCCAATTTCTCCACATCCTCACCAATACTTGTTATCTTTTGTTATTGTTTTTGTTGATTTTATATAATAGCCATTCTGACAGATACCCTATCAGGTATGAGGTGATAGCTTACAGTGGTTTTGATGTGCATTTCCCTGATAATTAATAACCTTAAGTAAATACCTTTTCATCTACCTGGTTGAATGGCTCTCTTCACTGGAAAAATGGCCTTTTCCCATTTTTTAATCAGGTTATTTGCTATTTTGTTATTGAGTTGTAGAAGTTTTTTTTTTTTAATATATTTTGGATATTAACCCCTTACCAGATAAATGATTTGGAAATATTTTCTCATGTTACACATATTGTAAGATAGACAAAGAGACCAATGGAACAGAATAAAACCTCCAGAAATAAACCCACATGTATACAGCCAACTGATTTTCAACAAGGGTGTCAAGAATACACAATGGGGAAAGAATAGTCTCTTCAACAAAGGAAGAGGGAAGACTTGGGGAAGACTGAGTACCTACATCCAAAAGAATGAAATTGAGCCTCTCTCTTGCACCATACACAAACAATCAACTCAAAAATGAGTTAAAGACATAAACATAAGATTTGACACTCAACATAGGGGGAAAGTTTCTTAACATTGATCTTGACCATGATTTTTTTTTTTTTTTTTTGCTGTGACACCAAAAGTACAGGCAACCAAAGCAAAAATAGACAGGTAGGACTAGAGAAAATGAAAAAGCTTTGGCAGAGCAAAGGCAGCACTTAGAATAAAAAAGGTATTTATTTTACTGATTAGGATGCTAAACACCAGTCAAGTGAAGTCCCTTAGCAAAGTTCAGACAATAGTTGGTAGCAGAATCTGGCTGGAATCCAGGACCCCTGTCCTCCAGCCCAGTGCTCTCTCCACTGGATCCCACTGCCCCATCTCACAGACCCAACTTCTGAATTTATTAAGGCTATTTATTTATCAATAGCCTTGTCTCTAGAATCAAAATATCTCAGATTCCTTGGCCCACCCTGCAATGAAATCATTAATATTGTGGAGCTCAGACAATATGACGGATTGGGAAATGTTTAAGGTGTGATTTCAGGGGCTCTGAAGTCTCCTTGCCCACAGCCTGCCCCCTTACCCTCTTACCAAGCTTTGCCCCACACAGCAAGTGAGGATCCAGCAGATGAAAAGAAGGAAGGCAGGGGAATTACCAAAATGGCAGTTGGTATGCCCATGCCCATGCTCCCTCCGAATCTGTCTCTGAACTCGTGTAGATTTAACCCACAGTCAAAATAAATACAAGCCCTAACACAGGGGCCACAGCATCAGTTCCTATGCTGACTCTGCCTGTGTGGGCATCACACTGGAGCCTCAGTTTTCTTGTCTGGAAAATGGACAATGGGATTTGACACCCAGAGAGGACTTGAAAATGTGTGAATGTATTCTTCCTCAAAGTTCCAAACCTGCTGGCTAAGTGGATTCCTAATACATGTGAACAGAGGGTCTCCAGGCTTCAGGAAAACAGCCTTGGTTCTTTGGGTCTCTTTTCATATGACCCACTTCCATGTACTATCCCCGGCTCTTCTCAGAATCCCACTCTGAGAAGTCTTTGCCCTTCACTTCTCTGTACCAGCAAAGTGCTATATGGAAACCACAACCATACCACCCGATGTGTGAGTCAGGGTCGGGGCAGGGTCGGGTATGGAGGGGGATTGTCCCCTTCAGACTGCAGGGAGAGGGCGGGAGCAGGAGAAGGAGGATGAGGTAAAGGGCCAGCAGCTCACACCTCACTTATTGTAAGTAGCCCATGTGGTTTGACTTTGCACCCACTTCTCCAGTGGGAGTCTGCGTGTTAGCACCTAGGGACACCTGTCTCCAATTAGCCCAACCATTTTCCGAAGAAATGATACCCCCTAGAAAATGGGCCTCCAGCAGTCTCCCCAGCCTGCAGAGAGAGTCATGGCTTTGTTCAAACTCTCAGCCAGCAACAGAGCAGAAACAGGAGAGGGATGGAGGCGGGGAGGTTTGGGGCAGGCTTCCAGGAGGGGCAGGGAGAAACAGCAGAAACACCACCCAGGCCTGAACCTTCCCTCCAGCCTGGGCACACCTGGTGGCCTTGTGGCTGCAGGCGTGGAGATGTCTGGCATTCCTCAGTGGCCACGCTGGACCAGAAATGGAAGCCAGCCTACCCGGAGGGCTTCAGAGGGCTCTGGGGCTGCGGGGGTCACCTTTTGGGGGTCTGGCTGGATTTCATGGTCCTGGCTGTCTGGATGATTTGCTGAGGATTCCAGTCCACTGGGCCCCCTGCTGAGAGAACTCACCCAGCTGCAGAGAAGCTGCCAGTGGCTCTGCGGGGCTTTCAATAATATTAGAAAAACAAAACAATCCCCCCTCCCCTGGGCTACCTTGAGCGTTCCCCCTTAACACGTTTGATTGACTGAAAGTAAATTACTTATTCTCACATCTTCAGCAGGAGATTAGACTTCCAATAGGAGCTAATAGGCCTCAGTCCTAATATAGAGACTGAGAAGGGATGGATTTCTGGAACCACAACCACACACTGTAATTCCATTTTCAAAGTGAATGCATTGATTAATTCTTACAATCGGATTCCTAGGTCCCTTAGCAAACAAGCCAGGTAAAATCCTCATGACTTGGCCATTTGGGTTTTGGTTTTGGTTTCTCTCTCTTTTTTTTTTTTTTTTTTGGTTTTTTAATTCATGTACCATAAAATTGAGATGTAATTCACAAACCATAAAATCCACCCCATTTAAAGTGTACAATTCAATGGTTTTTAGTATACTCACAGAGTTGCACGACTATCATCACTGTCTACTTTTCAAACATTTTCATCACCCCAAAGGAAAACCTGTTAGCAGTCCAGCCCTGTTCTCCCCTCCTTTCAGCTTTGTGTAACCACCCATCTATTTTATACATATACATATAGATGTGTATATATATATATATATATATGCCTATTCATTTTGTAGAACAGAAATCAGACACTACTTATCTTTTTGTGTCTGGCTTCTTTCACTTAGCTTAACTTAACATTTTCAGGGTTCATCGATTTTGTAGTATGTATCAGTACTTCATTCCATTTTAAGGCTGGTAACATCCATGCATGTACCACACTTTGTTTATCTACTCATCAGTTGATGGACATTTGGATTATTTCCATTTTATAATGAGTACAAGTAAAGCTGCTATTCACGTGTAGGCTTTAATTTTTTTTTTTTTTTTAGGTCTTTTTCTTTGACCTCTCTTTGGAAAAGAGTAAGGCTTAGTACCCCCTTCATGGATCACAGCCTTGTGATCCATGAGCCTCTGGAGGGTGAATGAGGAGACTGAAAAACCTGGCTTAAAACTCAACATTCAAAAAACTAAGATCTTGTCATCTGGTCCCATCACTTCATGGCAAATAGATGGGGAAAAGTGGAAGCAGTGACAGATTTTATTTTCTTGGGCTCCAAAATCACTGCAGACAGTGACTGCAGCTATGAAATGAATTTATGCTTGCTCCTTGGAAGGAAAACTATAACAAACCTAGACAGCATATTAAAAAGCAGAGACATCACTTTGCTGACAAAGGTCCATATTGTCAAAGTTATGGTTTTTCTAGTAGTCATGTACAGATATGAGAGTTGGACCAGAAAGGAGCTGAAGAATTAATCCTTTTTAATTGTGGTCATGAAGAAGACTCTTGAGAGTCCCTTGCAAGATCAAACCAGTCAATCCTAAAGGAAATCAAGCCTGAATATTCACTGGAAGGACTGATGTTGAAGCTGAAACTCCAATACTTTGGCCACCTGATGCAAAGAACTGACTCATTGTAAAAGACCCCAATGCTGGGAAAGAGTAAAGGCAAAAGGAGAGGCGGGAAGCAGAGGATGAGGTGGCTAGATAGCATCACTGAATCAATAAACATGAGTTTGAGCAAGCACTGGGAGATAGTGAAGAACAGGGGAACCTCACATGCTGTATGTAGTCAATGAATTCACAAAGAGTAGGTAGGACATGACTTAGCAGCTGACCAACAACAACAGCAAGGCTTAAAACATCCTCTAGTGTTTCTTATCCACTGCTGTTAATGTTTCTCCATTGTTGTTCAGAGATAATGTGTACAAAGTGCCAAATTCTGGGCTTGGTACCCAGCTGGCCCCCAATCAACAGGAGTTGTTGTTGATTCTTAACAGAGGCCATTCATGGGCTTCAACCATGGTGAGCAAGGTCACCTATAAAGGACAATCTGAAGCCCCATCCATGTATTGTGACAAGGAGCTATTGTCCATTCTGGAGCCAAAGAAGAGGCATAATCTCAGAGCCCTAGAATACTTGAGCAGTCCCTTAAAGATGATCAATCTCATTTCCTCTTTTCACAGACAGCAAAGCTGTTTGAGAGAGAGAGCTCTGGCCAGAATCAGAAGACCTGGGTTTGAGTTTTGACTTCACAACCAACAGTCACAAGATCTTACCCAAGACACTCCAGCTTTCTAAGTTTCAATTTTTTCTATAAATCAGAGACCCAGTGCACATGCACATGAGTGCATACAACTACACACACACACACACACACACACACACACACCCCTGAAATAGTCATGGTGGCTCCATCCCATTTGTAAGTAACTGGCTGAGAAATGTGCTACCCTCCCCTGCTTTGACAAAAAGAAATGGTTCCTGAATCTTAGGAGTCAAGTTTTGGGTTACCAGAGAATATTGGGATCATACTGAAATGGATCCTCCTTCCCAAGAGTGTTGCTTGACATGGTAAGTAGAATCCACCCGTAGGAAGTTGTTGAGTGTGAAGTTGTCAAGACTGGCCACCCAAAAAAGCCCTACCCACTATGATGGAGTGCTTGCAAGGGCTCAGAAAGGGGGGGTTGTCTCTCGGAACTTCCAAATGTGCCGACCAGAGCAGGAGACAGCTGTAAACATCTGCCAAAGGCTGAAAGCCTGCAGGCCCAGGACTGTCAATGGAGACAACAATGAGTGGGTGGAGAAGAAGGGAGAAAGGGAGCAGCCCCACCCCTCTCTGATACACAGGCTGTGCTGGAACCAGTCCAGCTGGGAAGAGGAGACTGGATGCCTCAACACCGTCTGGGTCACAGCAAGGCAGGACTTGGTCAACTAAAGTCGAAGACAAAGATTATAGGTCTGCTTAAGTTCTCTTCAAGGGCAAAGGGGAGGGCTACCCCTACAGAATAAGATGTAAGTGGCAGTAGGAAACAAAAATAAAGTGGCTTGGAGTTCAGAGTTTCTAATATCCTGCTTTTACCTTGAAAGTGGAAATTTAATCGCTCAGTTGTGTCCGGCTCTTTGTGACTCATGGACTGCAGCCCACCAGGCTCCTCTGTCCATGAAATTCTCCAGGCAAGAATACTGGAGTAGGTATCTACTCCATTCTCCAGGGGATAATCCCAATCGAGGGATAGAACCCTGGTCTCCTGCATGCAGGCAGGTTCATTACCATCTGATTTATCTTGAAGTGTTGTTCTTTATAAGGTAAAGAACTTGTCTGGGGCTGGGCTCAGGGATGAAAGGACAATCCAGAAGGCCTGGACACTGATGCTAGATGGACCAGGATCTGCTTTCTTATCTGCATTCCCATCTGCCTTCACAGATTGGCTCTGCCCATCTGTGTGAAAATGGTCACCCCACTGACCATCTTCCAGTCTCTTCTTCCTTATTTAACAAATGGGCACAATCAGATCTTTCTTGAAGCATTAGATGCAGAGAAAGCATTTCAGGGAAAGATAAGCAAACTAACAAAACTGTTTCATGCGGCATCTCTGAGGATAGGAAAAGGATTCTGTAGAAAGTGAGAGGACTGATGGAGAAGAGGAACACCCTTTTCACTCTACACTCCATGCAGACTGGACTTTGAGCAGGTAGGAACGAGATGGAGGCACTCTCTCTGTGTGGCTTTCCCAGTGGTAGATATACTTTAGTTTATCTTTTGATATACTTTAGCTTCCGGGCCCTAAGCCAAGCCCTTTTTATGTACCGTGTCGTTTAATCCTTGCAAGCACACGATGACATAGCTACTAGTATCATCCTGTATTTTGTTCCTGAGGACAAAGAGACAGAGAGAGAGTAGACACTGAGCAACAGAATCAGGATTAAACTCCAGCAGTCCGCTTCCAACTCCAGGATTGTAGACAGAGAGAATGTAGGTAGGCTTTCAAATTAGTGCCTGGACCAGTGCTAGGGACAGAGGATGTACTCCTATGAATGAACAAGTAGATAAATTCGAAACTATGGAAAATTCAGAAAATGTGTAGAAGAAAATCTAAATTAACAATAATCTCTTGATCCAGAGATAACCACTGTATTTTTGTATTTTTCGTTCAAGACTTTTTTCTGAAAAGAGATAGTATTTAATGGGGAGCAGTATTTTTACATAATTGAATTTACAATGTACTTATAATTTTCTATACAGCTTTTTTCAATTAAAGTGTTATCATGAGTATTTTCCCATGTCATTTAAAATTCTTCAGAAGCACTGTTTTAATGATAGTGTGATATTTCACTGTGTTGTTATGTTACAGTTTACTTAACCATTCCACTATGGTTAGACATTTGAGCTGCTTCCAAATAATTCTGCAATAAACATCTCTGTGCATATAAATCTTTGTGCCAGTTTCTATTTCTTTGGCAGACATTTCTAGAAGAGGAATTACAGGTCAAGCATTAGGAGTATTTTTAAAGTCTCTAGGTACATACTGCTAAATTGTTTTCCAGAAAGGTAATGCCAGTTTGCATTCCCAAAAGAATGTGTGACTATCTTATTTTTCTCTCACCAAAATTGAAGATTAATTATTCAAAGCATATTGCCAGTCTGATATAATTTTTAAAAGCTCATTTCTATATGCATATTTATTATTAGCAAAGCTGAACATGTTTCTAAGCTCATTGCTCTTTTATAATCCTTCCATGAGATAGTTCTCTCCTTACTTCATTTTCCTATTGTAGTATTAATGTTTCTTATTGATTTGTAAGTGCTTTTTATATATGAAAGTTATTGATCCTTTATCATACTTGTTTCACTGAACTTTGCCTTTGGTTGACAGACTCTCCCATCTTTACCTCTTAACCTTTTTCTCTGATTGTCCATGAAACACTTGTAACTACACTTCCAGTGACAAGTAAACCTCGTCACTTTGCACATTCTGTCAGAGTATGAGCCGTCAACAAGGGCACATGGTATCAGGAGATGGCCTCATGCATAACTCAAAACTCAGAAAGTGAGGTGCCCAGCTCACTGTGCTAGACTCAGTTTCTACCACCATCACCCGTGTCAGCTGCCTGCCTCTTTGCCTGCCCTGGGGCCAGGCCAGGCAGCTGACATTGACTGCTCTGACAGGCATGCACTTGAAGTGGCATTTTACCAATCACCAGTCTCAGATCACAGAACTCAGGGCTCAGCTGCAGGTGTCAGCAGCCAGGATGGAAACCATGACAATGATTAGTGACATGGGGGCACCAACAGATGTTTCTGTTCCTTACAGTTGCTGATCTAACAAGTCAGTTCACAGCTGGTACAGCTCTCCTGGGCCCCAGGGTTGCAGAGCTGAGGGGAAGGAGCACGGGAACCAACCTTTTCCATTTTTGGAGGCCTGACCTGGGTGGAGAGGCCGGGGGAAAGATGACTTCCAAGGACTTTAACCAACAGTGTAAAAAGGATGTTGAACACATGCATGGCAGGTGCCTGACTGCCTAAAAATACAAAGTTCCAGAGGCCCACATGTCACACCCTGATTCATTCCTTCATTCATTCAAACTATGTCCACCAGGTGGGTGAGAGGGGTCAAAAGGAACCTCCCAAAGAAAATTTTGCCGGAGCCGAATTGCAAAGGATAACTGGGAGCTTCGCAGAAAGGGCATTTCACAGAGAGGGAACAGAGGCACAAAGGTCCAGAGGACGAGAGAAAACTGTTAATTTTACTGTCTCAACAGAATAAATTTCTCTGATGCAGCTGAGGGAGGGCTGTTGACCAGCAGCATAAACTGCACCTCTGAGCAAGGCATTCAGGACACAGCAAGTGGATCTCAAAATCAATGAGGAAAACACAGGGGTCTGGCAGAGTCCTCTCTTTTCCTTGAGATTCAGCTCAGAGCCACCCTCCTTTGGCAGGTCCCCCTGGTTCCCCCATCCATCACCACCCCTTCTGGGGGCCCACATGCCTGCAGACTTGTAATTTTCTATGCATCACATTGACTGGGCTGCAAGCCTCTGAGTCCCTTGAGGAGAAAGCCTGTGTCTAATTCATCATAAATCCCCAAGGCTAAGAGAGGCTTGGTTTTGGAAAAAGACTTAGAAGCCTTGTTCGGGTCAGTTTACCATGAGACAAACCAAGGCTCAGGGAAGTTACAGAATGAGCATCCTCAGGGCAAGAGGCAATGCTGGGATTCAAGCCCAGATCTGGATGTCCCCCCCCCCTGGGGTGCCCCTCAGCACCTTGTGTAGAGAGGGGCTAAGTCAGCCCTGAGACAGAATGGCCCCAGAGAGTAGGAAGTGGTGATCTCGGGTACACAAAAATTGTGCATTGGTGACGAGTGACATTTACAAAAGCATTTCTGCCCAGCCTTCCCGCTCTGCTGGGTTCCCTGTGTTCCTTGGATAACAGTGTCCATGTGTGCTGGACACTCTGTGGATCCTCTAAATCCAGAAAATCATGTACTTCAGTTCTAAGAAAACTGCCAGTATTGATTCTTGGAAAATTCCCTCCCCTCTATTTCCCTGGTTATTTTTTTTAATTTTGGAAGCTTATTAATAAAATGTTGGACACCCTGGCTGATCCTCTCCTTTTCTTACATCTTCTTCCTATTTTCCATCTCTTCATCTTTTCCTTCTGAATGTTCCTTTTTACAGTAACCCCCTGTTCTATTTTTTTAATTTATTTTTAATTGAAGGATAATTGCTTTACCATGTTGTGTTGGTTTCTGCCATATAACAACATGCTGCTGCTGCTGCTGCTGCTGCTGCTAAGTCGCTTCAGTCATGTCCGACTCTGTGCGACCCCATAGACGGCAGCCCACCAGGCTCCGCCATCCCTGGGATTCTCCAGGCAAGAACACTGGAGTGGGTTGCCATTTCCTTCTCCAATGCATAAAAATGAAAAGTGAAAGAAGTCGCTCAGTCGTGTCCGACTCTTTGTGACCCCATGGACTGCAGCCTACCAGGCTCCAGCCATAAATATACATATGTCTCCCCCCTCTTGAACCTCTCTCCCATCTGGCCCCCTGTTCCTGTTCCATAGATGCAACCTATTTTATTACTCTGATTATATTAATTTGTGACCATTTTTCTGTGTTTCTGCATTTTCTTTCAACCAGTCTTCAGAATAGAAGCTTTCCTTAAATGCCTGGTGATCCTTGGCTGCCTGGTCAGATGGGCGTGACAGTCACTGGAAGTAGTTGGAAACTGTGTGTGTGTGGATGGGGCATGTTGACAGGAAGCAGAGGTACGGTGAGCCAACTTGTGTTTTAGGATCCCCCAAGAGTCATTCTCTGAGAGTCTTTCTTTAACTGATCGGTTCCTGAGGTGGAGATCCCAAACTCCTGCAGCAGCACAAGTCCTGGAAGCCAGTTTTGGACAAGAGACAGAGGGGGAAGAGTGGCATGGAGGCTCATTGTTGGGTCCTCAAGCTCCAGTTCTTAACATGGCTGCCCTCCCCACTAGGCTGGTGTCCTTCAGTTTCGAGTTTATTTCTCTTTGTCCAGAGCTGACCTCCATCCAGCTATTGAGAGAGGCAGGGTCCGTTGCCTAGTGCATGGATCGGGAGAAGAAATCCCCAATACCTGCTCTTTATAAAAACGTTTGGACTGTCTTACTGCCTGAAGCTCCTAAGCTTTACCCTCCAAGGTACCCAGCACCTCCAATTTCTTAGCATTTCTGGGATTTTGTGATGGGATAAGCTCCCTTTACCTTGGCTTCCACCCATCCTGGCAGGCAAGGCCTCAGCTCTCATCTGTTAAGTCAGTTCCATTTATCTGTCACTTTTCATCTTAAAAAATTGTGTTGACATCTCTCAACTGCTCTCTCTTTGTCTTTGGAGTTGTTGCTTTTTAATTCCTTATTGTACTTGTTTAAGGTTTTGGAAGAAAAAGTGTTTAAATGAATATTTAAATGTATGTTCCAATCTGCCTTGTTTACTACTTCTAAGTACTTAAGTTTTGAAATCCCTATGTTCCGGTCATTATTCACACCAAAGAGGCCAAAGAAGCCACATAGAATATTTTTCTTGCCATGGAATTCAAAAATAATCCTCTGCCAGAGATGAAAAATTCTAGTCTCTTTATTATAAACATTGCATCGTCAAACAATTTTTACTGTGTTAGCTATTCAGTCATGTCTGACTCTTTGTGACCCTATGAACTATAGTCCACCAGGCTCCTCTGTCCATGGGATTTCCCAGGCAAGAATACTGGAGTGCGTTGCTATTTCCTTCTCAAGGGCATCTTCCCAATCCAGGGATCGATCCTGGGTCTCCAGCATTGCAATCAGATTCTTTACCATCTGAGCCACGAGGGAAACCTAAACAACTATTAAGCACTAATTGTATGCTGGGTATTAAAAAGCAGAGATATCACTTTGCCAACAAAAGTCCATATAGTCAAAGTTATGATTCTTCCAGTAGTCATGAACAGATGTGAGAGTCGGACCATAGGGAAGGCTGAGAGCTGAAGAATTAATGCTTTCGAATTGTGGTACTAGAGAAGGCTCTTGAGAGTATCTTGGACTGCAAGGAAATCAAACCAGTCAATCCTAAAAGAAATCAACCCTCAATATTCATTGGAAGGACTGATGCTGAAGCTGAAGCTCCAATACTTTGGCCACTAGATGAGAAGAGCTGACTCACTGGAAAAGTTCCTGATGCTGAGAAAGACTGAAGGAGGCAGCAGAGGATGAGATGGTTGGATAGCATTACTGATGCAATGAACATGAGTTTGAGCAAACTCTGGGAGATAGTGAAGGACAGAGAAGCCTGGTGTGCTGCAGTCCAGGGGGTCACAAAGAGTCAGGCACAACTGAGTGACTGAACATCATATGCCAGGTACAGAGCTAGGTGCAAGGATGCAGACATCCTTGCTGTCAGTGAGTTGGTGTTTTAGCTGGGGAGGTAGATATGGAAAGGAGCCAGCATGATCATAGACGCGTTCAGGGATGGAAAGATCCAGTGACAGAGAGAGTGAACAAGTCTGCCTATGGTAAGGAAGAGGCCAGCATGAGGCCAAGCCCTTCTTCCTGCAAAGCTCCACATTCATACATGCTGAAACAACAACAGCCATTACAACATCAGCAAAAGGGTTGCTGCAAGGTTTGTAAGTTCCTAGGTCCTAGTATCGGAGAAGGCAATGGCACCCCACTCCAGTACTCTTGCCTGGAAAATCCCATGGATGGAGGAGCCTGGTAGGCTGCAGTCCATGAGGTCGCTAAGAGTTGGATACAACTGAGCGACTTCACTTTCACTTTTCACTTTCATGCACTGGAGAAGGAAATGGCAACCCACTCCAGTATGCTTGCCTGGAGAATCCCAGGGACGGGGGAGCCTGGTGGGCTGCCATCTATGGGGTCGCACAGAGCCCAACACGACTGAAGCGACTTAGCAGCAGCAGCAGGTCCTAGTATGTGCTAAAAAATAATTGATTGAGGGAACCCCCTGGTGGTCCAGTGGTTGAAAATAGTCTGCCAATACAAGGGACATGGGTTCGATCTCCAGTCCAGGAAGATCCCACCATGCCTCGGGGCAATTATGCCCGGGAGCCACCACTGCCAAGCCTGCATGTTGCAGCTACTGAAACCTGAGCACTTAGAGCTCGTGCTCCACAAGAGAATCCACCTCAATGAGAAGCCCATGCCCTGCAACAAGGAGTAGCCCCCCACTCACCACAGTTAGAGACAGCCCGCGCACAGCAACGAAGACCTAGTGCAGCGAAAAATAAAATAAAATAAATAAATACATTTTTTTGGAGAAGAATTCATGGAATATGTGAAAGATCTAAATCACCACTCCATGGTTCATCAGCTGTACGAATGCAGGGGTGTCTGTTTCAAAAAGACAGTAGGAGGTGTGATTAATTCTCTGTCTGGTGGGTTAGGGGAAGCAGGCAACAAAGACCCCTCCTTTCTATAAAGCTCTGAGATATTGCTTACATGTATTCACACACGCATGCATAAGCTCTGCCTATCATCGATGCATATCTATACATCTACTTTTCTTAAGGGGACACACACACACACACACATCACAAAGTTCCTGCCCAGAGCTTCTGAGTCATGTGAATTTACAATGCAGAGGTCTGTAAATTACAATGTGTGAAACCCCTCTGTCTATGTGGAGTTTAAAACAAAGAAGTCAGGGTAAGGGAAGAGAATGCCAAGGAGGACAGGGTATGGGAGAACACATTAGCCAGGGACCAGCCCCAAATGCAGAAAATGAAATTCCTACCTGGGGGAATTCTTAGCACTCACAAGCCTGCAAAAGAAGCTGGGACCCAGGGAGGTGGGGGAGGGGGGCATCGGAGACAATGCACTGCCAGCTCAGAAGCACCAACAGGTTGCTCCCAACAAAGCAAAAGGTGCCAGTGGGGAAATAGATTCACAGGAGCACATGTGCTTGAAAGGGATAACTCAAAGCTTTTGAGCAGGAATTGGAGGGACAAAGAGAGAAGAGTGTGGAGGCTTCTGATAGAGAAAGAGGCAGCAGGGGACCCCCAGGCCGAAGAGTGCCAAGAACGGAGTGTGCATTAAATCCTGCCGTGACAAAGGGGCAGCTTAATATCAACTGCTATCAGTCGTAGCAGAGAGCGCGTCCCCCACGTCCCCTATGCCACCAGGACAGGAGAATGGGAGGAGTGAGACTCTGGACAGACAAGAGAAAAAAGAAGTGGAATTCACTCTCCATGGCCTGCTTTCCCCCAGTCTCCTATGAAACTAGACTCTGGTCAATTCAAAAAGACAGTAGAGGGCAAGAGAGGGTCTCAGAACCTTAGGGAAACTTAGGGGTGTAGGGCAGCTTTTCTCATATGATCCCCCTTACCAGGAGATAATAGGCACCATTGCAGAGATGAGGTTCAGAGAGGCTGAGTACCTTGCCAAAAGTTGCACAGCAAATCAACAGCAAAGTTATGACCAGAAACCAGGTCTACTGATTCTGAGTCCAACATCTATTCTCCCAGATCTGATCCTCTCTTTTGTCTAGCAGTGGTGCCCATTTTTAGTAGATCTTACAGTGTCTATGACAGCAAATCCCATCCCCAGGTTGTAAGTCTGTATGCATAACCCAAACGTGGCTTCCCTGGTGGCTCAAAGAACCCACCTGCAATGCAGGAGACTCAGGTTTGATATCTGGGTGGGAAGATCCCCTGGAGGAGGAAATGGCAACCCACTCCAATATTCTTGCCTGGGAAATCCCATGGACAGAAGGAGCCTTGTGGGCTATAGTCCATGGGGTCATAAAGAGTTGGATATGACTTAGCTACTGAACAACAACAATCCAGACATAGTCCAGCTTTCAGAGAAGATGAATCAAGGATTTTAGTGGTGGACCCATCTTTTGCCCACCTCGCTCCCCTCAACTCTCTATCACTTCACTCTCATTCATCTCCTTCACTGGGCTTATGTAGATCAGAAAATACTCTGCCAATTTTTTGACACATCTCCTTAGTTTGTTGTCTCTCTCCTCCACTAGAATCGAAGGGCAGAGTCTTTATCTGCCTGTTCACTGTGATATTCCAGTGCCACAATGATGCCTGGAGTATACACCCTAAGGACTCAATAAGTATTGGTTGGATGAATGAAGGCATGAAAACTTAGCTCTGAATGCCACCTCTACCACTTGTTAGCTGTGTGACCCTAACCAAGTGACTAACCTCTCTGAATCTCAGTTTCTTTAGCTGTAAAATAGGATGGTGAAAGCTACTTTGCAAGTAGTCACAAGAAATGTGATTATCATGGGAACAGCATATTTGGCACATAAACATGATACATAGTGGCTATTATTATCACTTTGGGTATCCACACAATCGCCCACTGTGGCCTTAAAAATGAAGGCCCTATATTGTCACTTATTAGAAAGTGGACAGTGAGCTGGGATATGGGCCAAACTATTGGTCAAAACTGTCCCAAACCAGCCCAGATTTGAGAGAAGGGGACATAGACCCCACTTTCCAGTAAGAAGTGTGTGAAAGGCTGGTGTCTGGTACCGACGCTGGGATGATTCATGTTGGTGGATAGTGGTCTGCGGTGTTGTCGTTCAGTTGCTCAATCATGTCCCACTGTTTGCAACCCCATGGACTGCAGCATGCCAGTCTTCCCCGTCCATCACTATCTCCCAGAGTTTGCTCAAACTCATGTCCATTAAGTCGATGATGCTATCCAACCACCTCATCCTCTGTCACTCTGTTCTCCTGCCTTCAATCTTTTCCAGCATCAGGGTCTTTTCCAATGGGTCAGCTGTTCACATCAGGTGGCCAAAGTATTGGAGCTTCTTCATCTTCAGCATCAATCCTTCCAATGAATATTCAGGGTTGATGTCCTTTAGGATTGACTGATTTGATCTCCTTGCTGTCCAAAGGACTCTCAAGAGTCTTCTCCAGCAGCAGCCTCATAAAGCAGGTGGTTTAGGGTATGAGCTCTAGATTGGTTGGTTTGCATTTTAATAGTGCACACCCAGGAACCAAGTGAGTTATTATCTCCAGGAACTGGTTAACTCCAGGAGGGGCAGTCTCTCCAAAGCCAGTGAGGTCCCAAGATGTCAAAGCATTACAAAACAGAAAATAAAAGCCAAGATCAGTGTATGCACTGGGGCGCCCTATGCCACTGTTTGAAGACCCTGGTCTAGCTTACACTGCCCTGGTCTGGAATGCCCTCCTCCATGTCCCTCAGAGGCAGTCACACACTCCTCCAGTGAGGGACTGTTCCCCACCCACCCTCAGAAAGGACACCCTGACCTGTCCCTATCCAGACCCACTCAGACCGCCCACATCAGCACTGGTTCCATGTTTCCATGAATGTAGCCTGTTGCGTCCGTGCCGCCCCCTGCTGCCGCTGCAGTCAAAACAAAGATAAGAGTAGGAGGGAAGCCTTTCTCTTAAGTAGTTCAACACCATTTGACAAGATGATTTCTAAACATCAGCTCATGTGGCCAACACTTCAAACCTCCCATCCCACACCCAAATCACTCTGGCCCTTGATCCAGTTTTAAATAAGCTTTTTGGTGCCAGGAACTAGTTAGACATCTGGTTCCACTTGACTTTGCAGGAGAGTTGTTAAGAGTGGGAGTGCTGCTACCTCAACTAAAACCAAACCCCTTCAATTCAGAAACACACATCCCATCAGATCCCACGGAACTGTGTTTCAAAACAGTAAGGAGAGGCCAGACTACAGAGATGGAGAAAGATAAACACCGAGAGAAACCCACCTCCATGGAGCCTGGCCTGACGGGCACTGTAGCCCTGCTCTCAAGCCTGGCCAACCTACCCACTGCACCAAGAGGAGTCCCCATCAGAAACCTTGGAGTCAGCTGGGCCCCCTCTTTTCTCAGTGCCTCCTCTCTCCAAGCCAATAATCCTCCGGTCCCTTTGGTTCTCCCAAATTCAGCTTCCCTCAATCCATCCTGTTTTGCTGTGTGCATAACCTCCAACCTAGTCCCAGCCATTCCTGTCTCCCCTGGAGAGGAGGAGGGCCCTCCTGACGGCCTCCCTGAGCCCATGCTTGTGCCTTCTAATATATTTCCAATACAACAGCCCAGAGAGAGTTTTTCTAAAAAATGGGTCTGCTCCAAACTTTTCTAAAAAACAGAAACTTTTCTTCACAACACAGATTTAATCAAGACCATTGGAGGACCTTAAGATGAAGACAAAAATCATCAACAATGCCTGCAGAACACACAGATCCTGCCCCTGCCTACGGCTCCAGCTCCTTCACTCACAGCCTTCTCTCTCCAGCTCTGTGCTCCAGACCCTCAGCCTTTTTGTACATGCTGTGCCATCCGTGAGGCTTCCCAGGTAGCTCAGTGGTAAAGAATCTGCCTGCCAATGCAGGAGACATGGGTTCAGTCCCTAGGTCAGAAAGATCTCCTGGAGAAGGAAATGGAAACCCACTTCAGTATTCTTGCCTGAGAAACCCCGTGGACAGAGGAGCCTGATAGCTACAGTCCAAGGGGTTGCAAAGAATTGGTAATTACTCAGCAATTAAACAAGTACCATTGGCACCCCATCCCCACTCTTCATCTTCACTCAGTATCACTTTTCCTTCAGGTCTGACTCAGTCCCAGGTCTTGCAGCTTCATCCTTAACACTTCAGCTCAAGCCTCACTCCCCAGAAACATTCTCCCCACGCCCAGTCTCCCACAACTCAGAGTTCTTTGTTCCAAGCTCTGGCAGACCCAATGGGCCTTCCCACTAACACTTAACCTCCCTCATCCTTTTTTTCTAGGAAACTACTTGCTCAGTGCTTATCTTCCTTACTAGTCTGAAAACTCTGTAAGTGTTATTTCTGTCTTTTTCACTGCCTAATGTACTGCCTAGCACACACTAGGCTTTCAATCTGTTAAATTTAAAATAAGAGAAGATAAAAGATAATAAAGGAGTAAATATTTCTTACAGATGATCATAAGGGAGAACTGTGGCTACCTAATCAGCACCTACTGGATCTGCATTTTGGCTCAATGATAGATGTATGTGGTCACAGAATGTTTATTTGTTTCTAACACACAGTTTCTGATTTCACTGTCAGCAAATTGCAAGAGAGCTGGATAGAATGTTTCCATTTTAGCACAATAAGTTGTTTTTGTTTCTCACCTGACAGTAGCCCCACTGAGATTGCTAATTTTCTATCTTCCCCCTGCAGCAAGCCCTCCAGTCTTACACCCAGCTATGCTAAGAGACTCCAGGTTTCAGAATTTCTGATTTCCCTGCATTCATCCTGGTCCTGTACCTGTTCCATGTCTGAGGGATTAAAGATCCCACATTGCAACCCATCAGTGTAGATGTTCATGTTTATTCACCTGAACTATCTCTAAAATTTGTGATTTCCATTTCCTGTGGCTGCCCTTGCTATCCCCAACCTGCTTCCCTTTCCAGCTTTTCAGCTCCATTCCCATGTGTCCAGGCCAGGGTTTCTCAGCCAAAGCACGAATAACATTTTGGGTGGGGAATCCATTGTTGGGTGGGGGTTGGGGGTGGGGGTTGTACGCTGTAGGATATTTAGCACTGTTCCTTGCCTCTGCCCAGTAGCTGCCAATAGCATCTACCTTCCAGTTATGACAGCCAGACATTGCCAAAAGTTTCCCTGGGACTGAAACCAGCCCAGTTCAGAAACTCTGCCTTAGACCAAATCCTCTTCTTGTCTTGTGAACACACTCTCCCAAGAGGCAGACAACACTATTTTATGAGAGATTCATTTTTGACCCTAAGGGAAAAGTCTGGGGAAGCGAGATGTGATAGACAGAATTCTAGGATGGGCCCCAAGAGTCCAGTGAACTGGTATGCATGCCTTACATGTATAATCCCCTCCCCTTAAGTGAGACTTGTGAATATAAGGAGATATCACTCCTATGATGAGTTATATTATATGGGAGAAGAGACTTTGCAGATGTAAATAAGTTTTATAGTAGTGGACTTTGAGTTAATCAATAGGGAGGTTATCCGGGTTGGTTCTGTTCTACTTGAGTCTTTAATAAAAGGTCAGAGTGATTCCAGACAGGAGAGATTCTCCTACTGGCCTTAGAGAAGCAAATATTTTGGAGAAGTCCAAATAGCAAGGGAGGGCAGGCAGCCCCTAGCAGCTCAGAACGGCCCCTGGATGCCAGCCAGGGAGAAAGTGGGAATCTCAGTCCTACAACCACAAGAAACTAAATTCTGCCACCTACAAGTAAGTCTCAAAGAGAACCCTGACCTTCAGATGGGGCCACAGCTCCAGCTGACACCTTGATTTCAGCCTGGCAAGACTCTTAAGTAAGAACCCAGCTGTGCTGTGCATGGACTTCTGACCTATAAAAACTGAGATAGTAAATGTATATTGTCACCATTAAAAGAAAGTGAAAGTGAAGTTGCTCAGTCATGTCCGACTCTTTGTGACACCGTGGACTATAGCCTGCCAAGCTCCTCCATCCATGGGATTCTCCAGGCAAGAATACTGGAGTGGGTTGCCATTTCTTCCTCCAGGGGATCTTCCCGACCCAGGGATTGAACCCTGGTCTCCTGCACTGCAGGCAGACTCTTTACCATCTGAGCCACCAAGGGCTCCTGTAAATCACCATGTTTGTAGTAATTTGTTACCCAGCAGTAGGAAAGGTCCAAGATTTGGAGGGCTCAAGACATTTCTGTTATGAGAAAGGGAAAGAAAGAAGGGAGAATGGAAATGACAGAGGGAGGAGGAAGGAAAGAAAAGAATCCACAGGTGAGTATGCAGTTGTGTATGACTTTAAGCCAAGGTGGTTGTGCGTGTATGCGTTCTGATATTTTTAATTGTCTTAAACAATTACAATCTCACTCACTCCTTGCCAAAATTTCCCAAATGGGGGCTGGGAATCCCCAGATAATTCAAGAAAGGAAGAAAAGACAGGGTTATTGATTTACTTTAGGTTTATTACAGATCCTAGAAATAAACTGTTTCATTTTATTGTGTTATAATCAGCTGTCTCTCATTTCTTTTATTTCTTTGTCATCTGCCTTTCCCCCATGTCCTACTCTCTGTCTGAGATTCCCACTGGGAAAATGATCCTTCACAACCTTGCATTTTTAATGACTTTGGGTATACTTATGCATTACGCCATCTAACAGTAATCCCCAAGGTTAAGGTTTTGAGACTTAATTGATAATCAAATCAGTGTTTATTCTGATCACTGATTGGACACATTTTTGTTGAGCACAAGTAGTGTGCCAAGCAAAGTACATAGCCCTGGATATACGCTGGTGAATAAGAGGGACATCAACATCACTACCCTCACAGATTTTATGTTCTAAAACACAAGATGAAAAAACCAGTAAGAAGCCAATAAGCATAATACATAGCAAATGTGTTAAGTACTGAAAGGAGATAAGTGGGGGTTGTGAACAACCAGACTGTCTGAATTTCTCGGGAGCGCACCCCCTCACTCAACATGGCCTCCACCATAGCCCTGCCACGGCCTCTCTTCTCACCCCTTCCCACCAAGGAAGATTCATTTTCATGTCCCAGCTCCCAAGACATATCAAGAAGAATATCAAGGGAGGGCACGCCAGTCTGTCTCCAGGCTTAGAGATATTGTCTTGTATTTACTTCTTTTTTTTAATTTACTTTTTAATTGGAAGAAAATTGTATTATGATGGTGTGTGGGTTTCTGCTGTACAACAACATGAATCAGCCATAATTATACATATATTCCCCTTCCTCTTGAGCCTCCCTTCCCTTCCCTGATGCCACCCTTCTAGGTCATCACAGAGCACCAGGCTAGGCTTCCGGTTTTACACAGAAACTTCTCACCAGCTATCTATTTTACATATGATAGTGTATATATGTCAATGCTACTTTCTCCATTAATTCCATTCTCCTTCCCCCACTGGGTCCATGAGTCCATTCTCTACATCTGTGTCTTAGGTTTATCAATATCATTTTTCTAGATTCCATATATATACATGCATTAATATAAAATTCTTTTTTCTGACCTACTTTATTCTGTATAACAAGCTCTAGGTTCATCCACCTCACTAGAACTGACTTAAATCCATTCCTTTTTTAATGGCTGATAATGTTCCATTGTATATATGTACCACAGTCTAGATATTTCTTTATTTAAAATCTATATCCCCAGTTAATGCCACACAGGATTGGAGGTATCATAAGCAAATTCATGCAATACAGTAGCATAGAAAAAAAGTTTTTAATAATGGTTAAGGAAGATATAAATAGAATTAGGAAGCTAAGGCCAGTGGATAGATAGAATGCACATATGTGTATTTATAAAAGAACTTCTAGTGATGAATTTTCAGTTGTAACTTCAGCTCTGAGCTTCCAAACAGCTAAAAGAGAAATGATTAGTTTCAAAATTCTCATTGTATAAGAGAAAATAAATTCATTTTAAGAGAAACAAATACTTCAATAATCAGTTCAGTTCAGTTCAGTCGCTCAGTCATGTCCGACTCTTTGCAACCCCATGAATCGCTGCACACCAGGCTTCCCTGTCCATCACAAACTCCCGGAGTTCACCCAAACTCATGTCCATCAAGTTGATGATGCCATCCAGCCATCTCATCCTCTGTCGTCCCCTTCTCCTCCTGCCCCCAATCCCTCCCAGCATCAGGGTCTTTTCCAATGAGTCAACTCTTTGCATGAGGTGGCCAAAGTACTGGAGTTTCAGCTTTAGCATCATTCCTTCCAATGAACATCCAGGACTGGTCTCTTTTAGGATAGACTGGTTGAAGCTCCTTGCAGTCCAAGGGACTCTCAAGGGTCTTCTCCAACACCACAGTTCAAAAGCATCAATTCTTCGGTGCTCAGCTTTCTTCACAGTCCAACTCTCACATCCATACATGACCACAGGAAAAACCATAGCCTTGACTAGACAGACCTTTGTCGGCAAAGTAATATCTCTGCTTTTGAACGTGCTCTCTAGGTTGGTCATAACTTTCCTTCCAAGGATTAAGCGTCTTTTAATTTCATGGCTGCAATCACCATCTGCACTGGTTTTGGAGCCCAAAAAAAATAAAGCCTGACACTGTTTCCACTGTTTCTCCATCTATTTCCCATGAAGTGATGGGACCAGATGTCATGATCTTCATTTTCTGAATGTTGAGCTTTAAGCCAACTTTTTCACTCTCCTCTTTCACCTTCATCAAGAGGATTTTTAGGTCCTCTTCACTTTCTGCCATAAGGGTGGTATCATCTGCATATCTGAGGTTATTGATATTTCTCCTGGCAATCTTGATTCCAGCTTCTGTTTCTTCCAGTCCAGCGTTTCTCATGCTGTACTCTGCATAGCAGTTAAATAAGCAGGGTGACAATATACAGCCTTGACGTACTCCTTTTCCTATTTGGAACCAGTCTATTGTTCCATGTCCAGTTCTAACTGTTGCTTCCTGACCTGCATACAAATTTCTCAAGAGGCAGATCAGATGGTCTGGTATTCCCATCTCTTTCAGAATTTTCCACAGTTTCTTGTGATCCACACAGTCAAAGGCTTTGGCATGGTCAATAAAGCAGAAATAGATGTCTTTCTGGAACTCTCTTGCTTTTTCCATGATCCAGTGGATGTTGGCAATTTGATCTCTGGTTCCTCTGCCTTTTCTAAAACCAGCTTGAACATCAGGAAGTTCACGGTTCACATATTGCTGAAGCCTGGCTTGGAGAATTTTGAGCATTACTTAACTAGCATGTGAGATGAGTGCAATTGTGCGGTAGTTTGAGCATTCTTTGGCATTGCCTTTCTTTGGGATTGGAATGAAAACTGACCTTTTCCCGTCCTGTGGCCACTGCTGAGTTTTCCAAATTGGCTGGCATATTGAGTGCAGCACGTTCACAGCATCATCTTTCAGGTTTTGAAATAGCTCAACTGGAATTCCATCACCTCCACTAGCTTTGTTCATAGTGATTCTTTCTAAGGCCCACTTGACTTCACATTCCAGGATGTCTGGCTCTAGGTCAGTGATCACACCATCGTGATTATCTGGGTCGTAAAGATCTTTTTTGTACAGTTCTTCTGTGTATTCTTGCCATCTCTTCTTAATATCTTCTGCTTCTGTTAGGTCCATACCATTTCTGTCCTTTATCGAGCCCATCTTTGCATGAAATGTTCCCTTGGTATCTCTAATTTTATTGAAGAGATCTCTAGTCTTTCCCATTCTGTTGTTTTCCTCTATTTCTTTGCATTGATCGCTAAAGAAGGCTTTCTTATCTCTTCTTGCTATTCTTTGGAACTCTGCATTCAGATGCTTATATCTTTCCTTTTCTCCTTTGCTTTTCCCTTCTCTTCATTTCACAGCTATTTGTAAGGCCTCCCCAGACAGCCATTTTGCTTTTTTTGCATTTCTTTTCCATGGAGATGGTCTTGATCCCTGTCTCCTGTACAATGTCACGAACCTCATTCCATAGTTCATCAGGCACTCTATCTATCAGATCTAAGCCCTTAAATCTATTTCTCACTTCCACTGTATAATCATAAGGGATTTGATTTAGGTCATACCTGAATGGTCTAGTGGTTTTCCCTACTTTCTTTAAGTCTGAATTTGGTAATAAGGAGTTCATGATCTGAGCCACAGTCAGCTCCTGGTCTTGTTTGTGCAGACTGTATAGAGCTTCTCCATCTTTGGCTGCAAAGAATATAATCAATCTGATTTCAGTGTTGACCATCTGGTGATGTCCATGTATAGAGTCTTCTCTTGTGTTGTTGGAAGAGGGTGTTTGTTATGACCAGTGCATTTTCTTGGCAAAACTCTATTAGTCTTTGCCCTGCTTCATTCCGTATTCCAAGGCCAAATTTGCCTGTTACTCCAGATGTTTCTTGACTTTCTACTTTTGCATTCCAGTCCCCTATAATGAAAAGGACATCTTTTTTGGGTGTTGGTTCTAAAAGGTCTTGTAGGTCTTCATAGAACCGTTCAACTTCAGCTTCTTCAGCGTTACTGGTTGGGGCATAGACTTGGATTGCTGTGATATTGAATGGTTTGCCTTGGAAACGAACAGAGATCATACTGTCGTTTTTGAGATTGGATCCAGGTACTGCATCTCGGACTCTTTTGTTGACCATGATGGCCACTCCATTTCTTCTGAGGGATTTCTGCCTGCAGTAGTAGATATAATGGTCATCTGAGTTAAATTCATCCATTCCAGTCCATTTTAGTTTGCTGATTCCTAGAACGTTGACATTCACTCTTGCCATCTCTTGTTTGACCACTTCCAATTTGCCTTGATTCATGGACCTGACATTCCAGGCTCCTATGCAATATTGCTCTTTACAGCATCGGACCTTACTTCTATCACCAATCACATCCACAGCTGAGTATTCTTTTTGCTTTGGCTCCATCGCCTCATTCTTTCTGGAGTTATTTCTCCACTGATCTCCAGTAGCATATTGGGCAGCTACTGACCTGGGGAGTTCCTCTTTCCGTTTCCTGTCATTTTGCCTTTTCATACTGTTCATGGGGTTCTCAAGGCAAGAATACTGAAGTGGTTTGCCATTCCCTTCTCCAGTGGACCACATTCTGTCAGATCTCTCCACCATGATCCACCCATCTTGGGTTGCCCCACAGGCATGGCTTAGTTTCATTGAGTTAGACAAGGCTGTGGTCCTAGTGTGATTAGATTGGCTAGTTTTCTGTGAGTATGGTTTCAGTGTGTCTGTCTTCTGATGCCCTCTTGCAACACCTACCGTCTTACTTGGGTTTCTCTTACCTTGGGCGTGGGGTATCTCTTCACGGCTGCTCCAGCAAAGCGCAGCCACTGCTCCTTACCTTGGAGGAGGGGTATCTCCTCACTGCAGCCCTTCCTGACCTTCAACGTGGGATAGCTCCTCCAGGCCCTCCTGTGCCCGCGCAGCCACAGCTCCTTGGACGTGGGGTTGGTCCTCCCGGCCGTCGCCTCTGGCCTCAGGTGTGGGGTTGTTCCTCTCGGCCGCTGCCCCTGGCCTCGGGCTTGGGGGTGTGGGGTAACTCCTCTAGGCCACTCCCCATGACCTCGGACACGGGGTAGCTCCTCTCGGCCATTCCTGTGCCGTGGCAGTCTGGCACTTGGCCGCTGCCCCGACCTCGGACGTGGGGTAACTCCTCTTGGCCGCGGCCCTTCAGGCATGGGGTCCTCCTAGCTTCTGCCCTTGACCTCGGATGTGGGGTAGCTCCTCTTGGCTGCAGCCGCCTGCGCGTAGTGCGCCAATCAGTGACTTCTTTAAAGTGACACCCTTAGAAATGAGACCACACTTGACCTCTAGCTCCTTGATAATTAGTCTAATGCTTTTCATTTTCTTCAGAACTATGTTGTAACATCTCTTGAACTACCCCACATCACCTGAGGTATGTGGGGTAGTTTAAGCACTTAAACTACTGTGCTTACTGTTTAAGCACACAGTAGTTACTCAAAAAAACTCTTAAAACTACTTGAATTCTTAGTCTGTCTTAATGCTCTATTGATACCACTATGTGTGATTCCTACTCATTGACAAAATCAAAATTCTTAACCATAGTAGTCACTTAACTAAAGATGATCAGTGTAGCAGAGAAGCCTAAATCTGTGTGCCTTGGCTCCCAGTGGTTAGATGACCTCTAGCTGACACAAGAATTATAGGTTCTCCACAACCTCCTTTCCTTTCATTGCTCCCTTAGAAGAGCCTTTTGTATGAGGTAATTCTACAAAGAGCCATTCAGAAGTGCTTCCACTGATGGTTGATGACTCAAGTCAGCCATTGTTGGGCCACAGTGTGATTCTGTAACCTCACGGGAATGTGAAATATAGCCATTAAGAGGGATAATAACAAACAATGAGTAATCCTACAGTGTCCAGCAGCCCCCAGAAAAGACATCCTTCCCACATCCAGTGAAAGGATAACCAGAAATGTGACAGTATGGCTCTTCACTCATTCGAGAAACAAATGTTAACATTCAAGTGCCAAATTGTTCTAGGCAGTTGGACAATTACAGTATAACACGATGAGTACAGCCATAGATTTATTGGCATGACTTTATTGGATAGCTGAGGAAGGTAGCCTTCACGAGCTTGGGGTGGGAATGAGGAGTCAGAGAAATCTCCTTGGGGAATTGATGCTTCAGATACAGATCCTGAAGTTTAAATGATGTACCTCAGTTCTCTCTATCCCATTAACTCTCTCCCCTTTCTCCTAATGCTATGCTTTCCAGCATATTGGCTTTACTTCCAAACATGGTAGAAAATTCAGAGTTAAATGGCCATTTGAAGATAGATTCTCTTCATATATTTAGGTAAATTCCCAGAAAGGATCCTGATTGGCTAACCTAAGCTATTAGGTTCAGTTCAGTTCAGCCGCTCAGTCGTGTCTGACTCTTTGCGACCCCATGAATCGCAGCATGCCAGGCCTCCCTGTCCATCACCAACTCCCAGAATTCATTCAGACTCACCTCCATCGAGTCAGTGATGCCATCCAGCCATCTCATCCTCTGTCATTCCTCTCTCCTCCTGCCCCCAATCCCTCCCAGCATCAGAGTCTTTTCCAATGAGTCAACTCTTCGCATGAGGTGGCCAAAGTACTGGAGTTTCAGCTTCAGCATCATTCCCTCCAAAGAAATCCCAGGGTTGATCTCCTTCAAACTGGACTGGTTGGCTCTCCTTGCAGTCCAAGGGACTCTCAAGAGTCTTCTCCAATACCATAGTTCAAAAGCATCAATTCTTTGGCACGCAGCTTTCTTCACAGTCCACCTCTCACATCCATCATGCAAATAGAAAGCCTTCTACCAGGTGTTCAGAGAATGAACACACCCAAAACAGAAAGATAGATTCTGTTATGAGGAGGAAAGACAAGGTGAGAAGGCTAGCTCATCCCCCCTTAGCCCTGTTCTGGACACCTTGGGGCCCAAGCTGGAGTGCTGCCTATTTAAGGAGTATCTCACAGTGACCTATGACCCTTCTTCTCTCATTTGAGCCACTATAGCATCATGGTTCCATAGCCCCTCAGCCACCTCACAGCTGTGGTGCTCAAGGGCTTTCTCTGGCACCTCAGAGTTTGCTCAGCTGACTCAGGCACAACCCTGAAAAGCAGGAGACTACACTCCATCAAGGACCAAAGATGATGGGATTCAGTGGATGAGTGACCAGCCCCTCTGTGTCCCCAGGTCAATTCTGAGGCATGTTCCCCATGGTTTCAAGAGGTTACTTCATGGGCTTGAGTTCCCCTCACTCACACATGTGTCACTGGACTTTATGCCTTTCTTACTTGCTTCTCTCACTCTTCCCTTTAACCCTGGGTCTGCCTGGGGGGAATTCCAAACCAAGAAAGCTGGTTAGACTAAGAGCCTGGACAAATATGAAAATGCAATAGGAGTGTCCTGGTCTGGACCACACTGACATTGACCAGAACTAAGTGAAAGAGAGAATATTTTGAGGCATCAACTGTGTGTTCCATTTATCTTTGGTTATCCTTGGTGCCCAGCAAAGTGGACATTCAGCAAATATGTATTTAAGGGAACCAAATTGCCCAATGTACATATCCAGGAAAATGTGCCCTCTTGCCTGTATAGTTAGGAGTTGACTGAAAAGGAGGTGGTCCTATTAGCAGGAAAAATACTAAAATATTTTTAACCAGGGTTCTAAAAACAGAGAGAGTTAGGGATGTTTCTCATAACTAGGCTTCCCTGGTAGCTCAGATAGTAAAGCGTCTGCCTGCAATGCCGGAGACCTGGGTTTGATCCCTGGGTTGGGAAGATCCCCTGGAGAAGGAAATGCCAACCCACTCCAGTATTCTTGCCTGGAGAATCCCATGGACAAAGGAGCCTGGTAGGCTACAGTCCACAGGGCCACAAAGAGTTGGACATGACTGAATGACTTCACTTTCTTTCCTTCTTTCACTTTCTTTCTTTCTTGTAGCTAGAAGGAAGGTGAAAAGAAAGTTAGTTAACAATTAATTAGGAGAAAGTGGGTGGTGGTGTATCCCCATTACATTTCCCAACACAGCTACATTTTCGTGACAAAACAGTATGGCTAATCAAAAGCACCCTGGCCACCATGGGGAAAGATTCCTGTGTCTGAGAGCCTCAGTAATATAGTAGGCACCAGTTTACCCAACATCAACTTTCTCATAGCTGACCGTTGATCCTGAGACCCATGGTAGTCAAGGCCAACACCTGTGAGACCACCAAGTCTTCTTCTTTGAGACTTTATGAATCTTAAAAAATTATCACAAGAAACCCCAGCCTTTTAAGACTAAATTTCAAGTATTGTCTTTCAACAGTGGAAAGGGGAATCACGTTGTCCCTAAAGGTTTCTCCATTTCCATCAGGTACAAATGCCAGCATTCAGGCCAGCAGGATGGGAACGGCTGCTCCCAGACTCGTCACAGTGCAGATTGATTATCCGAGGGATTGGACTCCAGTGAATTCTGTACCCAGAACATTCATGAATCTTCCCTCTCAGTTGGAGGGGGTGTCTTCTCCCTTGAATTCAGAAGGAGAAAACTCCTGTAAGATAAATATATGCACGCCTCTGCACAATATTTTATACAGGTACATGATTTGGAAAATTAGGTCAGGAGGAGGGAGGGAAAATGGTGATTCATTACCAGAGCTTGAAAGAGGCAGGATTACCTCATCAGAAATTCAAAGGTAATCAGTTTTTCCCAATTGTCATGGTAATGAATCACCATTGCTAATAAATTGGGAAGTCAGTTACACCTTTGAGTAGCTGGATAAACCAGAGTTGTTTGGCATCTGTCTTCATTAAAAAAGATCCAATAAAATGGTAGACAGGGAATGGGGCTCTGGGTGAACCCCATTGCTTTCTCCACCTGGAGTCAAGGAACTAGACTTTCTACTTAACATTATCTTCATGGCCAAGTCACCCAAAGACAAACTAACCCAAATAAATCTTTAAAACTGAAGTCACCCATCTGAGATCTGTCAAAGTCCCTTGATGAAAAGTCAAAGACAGCAGCAATTTATTTATCTAATGGACGAACTGCGGCAGGAAATAATTCTTGAACATCACCTAGCACAGGCAGAGGTCTTTATTAGAATAGATTTTTTTTCCCCATGCAAATGAAAACCAGGCATGGAAATGAGTCCATTCCCCCACCACCTCCCCTGCCTCTCTGAATCTTGAGGGTTTAGCCCCAGACCTGGTCACTTCAGAAATTTCTAGCACAATTTAGATGGAATGATCAGAATCAGAGCTCAGTATGGTGTTTTATGGCTCAGGGAGGGATGGAGCCTCCAATTCCAGGAGATAAATCAGCTCAAACTCCATCAGCCTTCAGGACAGACAAGTCTTTGGTCATGGAGTCGTCAAACATAACTTGGAATGCAGCTATAACTCTTTATTGCTTTTAGACCCCTACACACACACACACACACAAACTGAGACGAATTCTGATCTATATGATTTGATAATGGCATTTGACAAGTTCCTATTTATTTGAGGGGTGGGGGATAAAAATCTTTTCGTCTGATCATTGTGTTAAAATCCTTCAAGTCATTTTCATTTCTCTCTCAGGCAAGATTAAAAAGCAAACCCCCAAGCGTTCTGTCATATGATCCTGGTGCTGAGAGTTCGAAACATTTCAACAGTAATTTAATATAGGGGATTTGAAGAGACTGAGAGAGAGGGGAAAGAGAGAGACGGAGAATGAGAATGGGTGATCCCTGAGAGGATGGGAAGGGTTACCTAATAGGAGACAAGATGAACATCAAACCTGTTACTGGGTCTCATTTCCCTGCTCAGGAGGGGAGCTGTATTTGACATCTTCCATAGCCTCAAGGAGAAGCCCTGCAGAAAAAGGAGGAGGAAGGCAGTTGAATAGCCAGACCCAGAAAGCAAGGCCCCCCTCTGAACCCCTCACTGCCCCAGCTGTTTCTACCACAAACACAGTGTCCTGATTGGTCCTATGATGCTCCTCTGCTGTGAGAGGCTCAAGGCAAATTCATCATTCATTCAAGCCCCCAATTTATGATCAGGATGGGGGCTGAGCAACTTCAGGTCTCCATGGCAACTTGAATTCTGCCCCTCTCCCTTAACCTTTCCCCAGTCCTTAGTCAGGCACCAATGGACATAAATAAACACACACATGCAGATACACACACACACATACACACACATACATTCACACAAGACTAAGCCACCTTTTTTTCTGTTTCTCATAGATCTTCATAGCTGAAAACCATTTCTGTTGTTTAACACCTTACCTGACATTCACCCAGTTTCTGTCTCTGATGAAAAATCCATGACTATGCATTAGGCAAAAGTTTTCTACATAATTGGTGACTGTAGTTGGGATGTGAAACCTTAACAGAAGAAATATCAATCTCCACCCCCAGAGATGGAGGCTTAGGATGTGCTAGGACTTCTTTGCCCTCCTGAGCTGCTAGAATAAATGGTTGGCTTCCTTGCAAAAATCTCCATCTGCATAAGAATAGTCACTCTTACCTCCCTCAGTTCTCTCCAGGAGTTTCTCAGAGACATTCAATAATCCATCTTACGTATTTACTTAATACTTAAGGACATTGTTTTTTTGCCTGGCAGCACCTAATACACACTTCCAATACACACTTTTTAGGATTTCTAAACTTTTCCTGTGGAATCACCCAGCCCAGTAGTTTGGGATAGGTTGGCCCACCACAGTTTCCAGAGAGGAACATAGAACCCCATCTGAGCCATTTAGTGTCTCCCATTCCTGGGGTTGGGGTGGGAAGTAGGGTGAACAGATTTAGTCAAAGGGCTGTTGGGCTGGCTGGAAGAAAGGCAGCTCCTTCCTGCTGGGTTTCAACCAAGATATCAACTCTGGAACTCCAGACTTGGAGCCAACAGAAAAGAGAGAGATGCTGAGAGATGGGGGGTGAAAAGGCCAGATCTTGGAGAAATTATTTGAGCTCAGACAGACAGCAAATATAAGATTCTCTAGGACTTCCCTGGTGGTTGAGTGGATAGGAGTCCACCTGCCAATGCAGGGGACATGGGTCCTATCCTTGGTCTGGGAAGATCCCTCATGCAGCAGGGTAACTAAGTCCATGTGCCCTAGAGCTGAAGGACAGGCCCTAGAGCCAGTGCTCCTCAACAAGAGAAGCTACCACAATGAGAAGCTCATGCACTGAAGCTAGAAAGTAGCCCACACTGTCCACAACTAGAGAAAGCCCACGCACAGCAACGAAGACCTAAAGTAGACAAAAATAAATAAATATATAAATATATTTTTTAAAGGATTTTCTGCTCTGCCCTTTTGGCTTAAACCATTCTGTCCCACACACAAATTTCTCAACTCCTCTGCAGCACATAGGTACAAAGGAGTCACCACATGATAGATGACATCCCTGCAGAACCTCAGCTTCCTCCCAGAGTTCCTATGCACTCCTTTCTGTGAGGTCCCAAGGAAAACCACCAATGTTCTTGTGTTCCTACTTTAATCCAATCCACTATCTGGGACTCCACTATCAATCCCTCCAGAATACCAAACTCAACTCTCCCCTGGGTCCCATATCCTTCTCTGCCTCACAGAGTCTCTCTCAGCTGATCCATGTAGGCTCCCTGTCCACCTGGACTCCTGGACTCACCTCTGTCTTGCAGGTGGAGAAATATCTCCCCTTCTCTCTGTCCCACTTCCTTGGAACAGTCCCTCAACAGAGTAGGGTGAGATCCCCATGCATGGCAGTTCTGCACATCATCTGTCCCTTCCTCTTCAGGCTCCACACACACTGTCTGATGGCTGGATCAAGCTAAAACTGTGCATTCGGGCCAAAGCTGCCTCCTAGATCCCTCCAGTGGCTCAGCGGTAAAACAATCCACCTGCAAGAGATGCAATGTAGGAGACACAGTAAACGTGGGTTTGATCCATGGGCCGGAAGATTCCCTGAAGGAAAAAATGGCAACCCACTCCAGTATTCTTGCCTGGAAAATCCCATGGACATAGGAGCCTGTCAGGTTACAGTCCATGGGGTTACGATGATTTGGACACAACTGAGTACTCATGTACTCAGACCCACAGCACATCCCAGATGTGGGAACATAGCAAGGTTCCTGGAGGTCATGGGGCTCTTGGCAGGATCTTATGAAATATTAGCAGATTAACTGAAGATAACTAAATACAACTTTTGATTAACCTAGAAATCATTTTGGGTGAGACTACATGACTTAATAACTAAAACAACAACAGTATACCCAAATGGTAGTAGAGTTAATGTTCTAGTTAAAAGTCAAGGTTGAATGAGAAAATTTTACTTATACATTTTGTTTATAACAAAAATAAATTATAAATTTTGTGGACTAAGTACAAACTGAATTGAAAATGATTATTACTGGGTTTTGACTGTTCAGCATCTTGGTTGAACTTAAGGAAATCCAGTGTTCTGCAGAAGTGTGATTGGGAACTTCTGACCTGGAAGAGTAAGGGAACTAAGGTTCAACAAAGTATCACCTAGGCACAACAGGAAAAGTTAAGTGAAAGAAGCAAGTTGCAGAGTGATACAGAATATGGTAACAGATTTTTAGAGGGAAAAAATCATATTTGTGTGCGCATGAACAACAATGTAGAGAAAAGTAGGAAATGGGGTGCACCAAAGAGTAGCATGAATTGCTTCAACATGATCAAATTTTGTTATTTTTTTATTTACAGATTTTAAAAAGCAATTCATCTTTATTTTGTATGATCTAATTCCAAAACAGTGACAGATTATATTTTCTTGGGCTCCAAAATCACTGTGGATGGTGACGACAACCATGAAATTAAAAGACACTAGCTCCTTGGAAGGAAAGCAATGACAAACTTAGACAGTGTATTAGAGAGCAGATATATCACTTTGCCAACAAATGTCCATCTAGTCAAAGCTATGTTTTCTCCAGTAGTAATGTATGGATGTAAGAGTCAGACCATAAAGAAGACTGAGTGCCAAGGAATTGATGCTTTCAAATTGTGGTGTTGGAGAAGACTCTTGAGAGTCCCTTGGACTGCAAGGAAATCAAACCAATCAATTCTAAAGGAAATCAACCCTGAAGATTCATTGGAAGAACTGATGCTGAAGCTCCAGTACTTTGGCCATCTGATGCAAAGAGCTAACTCACTGGAAAAGACCCTGATGCTGGGAAAGACTGAAGGCAAAAGAAGGAGGGGATGACAGAGGATGAGATGGTTAGATAGCATCATTGACTCAATGGACATGAATATGAGCACAGTCCAGGAGATACTGAAGGACAGGCAAGCCTAGCATGCTGTAGTTCATGGGGTCCCAAAGAGTCAGACATGACTTGACAGAACAACAAACAAATTCCAAAACAATGTACTCATTTTTAAATGTTTGAGAGGATAATAAAATAAAAAGTATAAAAACAAAGTCTAGAACAAGGAGATTAAAACAGCCCGTCAAGTTGAATGAATGAGGAAGCGAATGTTTTTTATATGAACAAACTTTCATGGCAAAAGGGACTAGGGGGTAAGAGGGAGGGGGAAGACCTCAGGGAGCCGGGGAGGTCACCTGCCCACTGGGAGGGTAGAGGAGGCAACTGCATGTCAGCAGCGGCCACAAGAAGACTGGTTGGCACTGCAGAAGGGAGTTGCCTTCCAGAGGCAGGGATGCATGACCAGGGCAGTAGCAGCTCGACCTGGAGCTGAAGGTGATGACCCGGGGCCAGAGCAGAAACAAAATGAAGAAATCACTTCCAGGAAAGAGAATGCCACCAAGCCGCCCAGCCATCTTGGGACTGAGGGAGGAAAGGCCCCCAGGGCAGTGAGCCCAGAATTGGCGCCAGCAAAGCCACTCTGTGGGAAGAATTAGAATAAGGAATTTGAGTTTGCTGAAGTCAATCATTTTGTGCTGCTGTGATTTTTTTGTTTCCTTTTTGTTTTGCTATAACATCTTAGCAAAGCTCTTTTTGGACAACTCCAGACTTTTTTCAGGACTGAGCTGAGAAGCAATATGTTTCTAGCCATGCTATGAAAGGTAGAGGGTATGAGATTTAGGGCCAAATAACCAGATTTAGGGCTTCCCAGGTTGCATCAGTGGTAAAGAACCCAACTGCCAATGCAGGAGACATAAGAGACGCAGGTTCAATCCCTGGTTCGAGACCCAATCCTGGGTCCCCAGGGAAGGAAATATCAACCCTCTCCAGTATTCTTGCCTGGAGAATCCCATGGACAGAGTAGTCTGGATATGGTCCATGGAGTCACAAAGAGTCAGAAACTACTGAAGTGACTTAGCATGCATGCATGCATGCAATCAGAGATAGAGCAAAGTCTCTTCTTAAAGCAGCCAGGTTTGCAGAGTGTGAGGGTGAGAAAGAGTCAAGTGTCTACAATCAATGAAGGCAAATAAGTTTAGTGTTCAAGGTCAGAGGTCCAGAAACAGGGCATAACTGGCATCAAACAGAAGCAGATCCATCAAGATGGAAGGAATGGGGCAGGAGAATGTCTGTATTTGCCTCTGTTGACCACCAGACATATGACGTATCAGCAGTCTGAATACCTTAAAGGGATATTGTAAGAATAATGCCAGTGAGGAAAATGCCAGCAAACGAGGAAGTGCATTTTCCAGGGAGACCGTTGCAGGGATCCTCAAACACAGCCGACCTAGGTCTCCTCTGGTCCAAGCCTCCTGCTCCCAACCCCCTCAGGTGCTAGTGGCAGACAAGGTGTTGAGCTCAGGGTCTCTTCCTGAGACAGGATGTCCTTTCTCAGCTGAATCCTTAAGGACTGGGCTGTCTTACTGCTCTGTAGGGACCATCACTGCTGAGCAAAGCTTTTCGAATGTGTTTTATGCACAGGGTCCTTTGTCCAAAGGGGAGCTGCCATGGAAGCCCAGGGTGTAAAGTAGGTGAATGTGGTGGTCTGGTGGGCATGGATTGAGAACCTGGAGTTTGGCCTCACATCTCTTCTTTCCTGCTCTCCTCTCTTCCAAACAGCAGATACTGGAGGGGTTCTTGGGACCTTTAGAGTTCAGCCACTTGGTTTGCAGTCACTGTCTAGCAGAGTGCTTGGTCAGTAGACATTTGTTTCCCTGGTCTTCCCCACTGTTATCATGATGTAAACAAGAAACTGGTCCACCAGGGCTGTCCTCTGTATTCAGCAGATCATCAGGTTCTTCTCCTGATCAGAAGCCCATTTTGGAAAACCCCAAAGCAGAGTGTCCTGCCTTTGTAACAGATTTTATCAGAACAGATTCCAGACTCAGGATGGTGGGTCAGAATAGAGGGCTCACTAGGATTAAAGAACTGGGAGTCAGGCTAGAGAGGACCACCTTGACTTCTTTCTCTTTATCAAGCCTGCCAGGACCAGTTGGGAAAACAGGACTTTATCTGGGCATATAGTCAGTGGCCCAACAGCTGCTTCAGAGATACCAGCCCTGGGATAGAAGAAAACCCAGAGCTGGAATCTCGATGCAGCCCACATCCTCCAGGGACACCCACGCACAATCAGGCATCTCGAGCCCATCTGAGATCAGCGGCCCCATCAATTCCATGTTCCCATGCTTCATCACAAAAGGCTCCAAACAGCCTCCAGAGGCTGGGCCAAACCAGGACAGGTGTTCAATGAACATCTAATAAAAGTAATTATCTTTCCAAGATAACAAATTGTATCTTCATGTTGGGGGGCTCCATTCATGATCTTCTCTTGATCTTGTGATTATAAGTGAACTTTTCTTCTTTAGATATGTCTATGCTTTCCAAGTTTCTTTATTTTATTTCATGAGAATGCGACTTTTTTAGACTGATAAATGTGAGTTAAAAAAAAGTGGGGACTACACTTGAGATTCTCTTGGGTGGAAGTCCTCATTCTCTGGCTCACTTCTCTTTACTTGACTATTTCTCCAGACCCCATCTATATTTCTGCAGGCAGGAACTGTGCCTTTTCATTCAACAAACATTTATGAAGCATCAATCATGTGCCAGAAATTCTGAACTCTGCTCAAAATATGCACTAACCCAGGCATTCAAATAGCCCACAGGGCTTCCCAGGACCAAGCCCTGTGAGTTTCTGGAGGGCAGGGCCCAAGTCTAACCCTTAATGCTGTGCACAGTGCCTCTGTGTGTATATGCGTGCTCAGTCTCTTTTCAGCCCCATGGACTGTAGCCCACCAGGATCCTCTGCCCATGGAATTTTCCAGCCAAGAATACTGAAGAAGTTTTCCATTTCCTACTCCAGGGGATCTTCCCGACCCAGGGATCCAGCCAGGATCCATCTCTGTGTCTCCTGCATTGCCAGGTGGATTCTTTACCACTAGCATCACCTGGGAAGCCCATGCATGTTGCCTAGCTCAGAATTAATCATTCATAAACCTCACTGAATAAATGGATGAGTTTGTAGGAGAAGAGGCTTCTTTCCTGACATTTCTGGAAAGTGTTTTCCACCCCATCCTTCTCCATTCTTAACTTAGTCATTCATTTCCTCCTAGTGAAACCAAATGACAGAGGGTCTTGTTCCAGCCACAGATATCCCCAGTTCTGAAAACATCTCAGAATTCCAGGGCAGTGTGGAGAGTACCCTCAGGGTACAAGGGCAAACATGCTGTGATAACATCAGTTTTCTTTATGTGGCCAGTTGGGTGAATCCACACTGACCCCAGGCAGGCAATGGGGAAGTTGGTGCTTTGTTTATTTGGCTCATATGTGAGGCCCTGAATATTTTGCTTATACTACATCAGCAAGGAAATAGTCCTATTAACCGGGACCAAGTATTTCCACACTCTAACCTCTCTTCTTCACAGAGGTCATAACTTGATTACTGAGATAGTGATGGATCTCACCTCCATCTCCTGTTGAGTTGTGGAGAAGGTCAGCATGAGAAAGTGTCAATAATTCAAATTTTTCTCTCTTTTTCTCCGGGAACCATGGAGAAACTAAGGTTTTTTCAATTGACACAATATAAAACCTGAATTTACAGATTGTGGGGCACCATCATGCTTAACCTCCTGATAAGCATTCTAGGAAAATGCAGGGTCTATAAGCATAGTTGAGCTCCCAGTAGTCTGAGATATCAGGTAAGGTGAATGCAATTTGGAAAGCTACAATCCAGGACACAATTAGGGAAAAAGAAATTCACTTGTCTTAGGAATCATGTCATCTGAATTTGAATCTTGGCCCTAACACAAACTATGAGGTCTTAGGTAATTGTGAAATCTCTTGGAGCCTCGGTGTTGTCATCTATCAGGTACAGGTGAAGTGATCCACTCTTCCTCTCTCTCTTTTCCATCTTTTCTCTTCTCTTATCTTCTTGAGTAATTCACTCCCCAAACATTATGAAGGACTTAACAGGGCAGCATTCAGGGCCCATGGTCAATTATGCTTCTCCAAATCAGGAGGTCCTGCATATTTTTATAGCCTTCACCCACCACCATGAAGAACTCTTTCTTCTCCCTAATATTACTGGAAGTCTCAATGTTTATTTCAACATTACTGGTGTTTATTTTAAAATCCAAAGTAAAAAATTACTTTTCAATAATGAAATATCTATATCACATACAAAGGATCTATGGGTGATATCCAATTGGCAGAGTAATGTATACAACAAATATTTTTCCCAGAATTTGGAGCCATGAGTAAACCCTAGTATATTACCATTCATTGGGAAAACAGGGCACAAGTCTTATATTAACTTTATTCTCTCTTCATCTCTTTGGCTTTATCTCCCTGACTATTTGGGGTCCTCCAGCTCTTACTGGTCCCACTGATGACCTGAAATGTCCTTCCAGACTTGTTCTCAGGACCAAGTTCTCTATCTGAAAGGGATTAATTCTGCAACCAAGACCATGGCCACTACTCTGCCACCTTCTTTCCAGGGAAGCTTCTTGACCTTCTGAGGTCTCCACCGTCTCTCTCTTCAGTTGTTGCATTGACCTTCTCACCAGTCTCCCTATCTCTAGTCTTACTTTTCTTCCAATTTGTTTCGATATTATAGGGAGAATGTCACTCTGAAATGCAAGTCTAACCATCCCACTCTCCTGCATAACATTTGTCAGTAGTTCTCTGTCGCCTGAGCAAGGAAGAAAGGATTCTTAGCCTGGGCTTCAGAAAATAGGTGAATCTCTCCAAACTGCAGTCATGATTTTGTGTACATGAAGATACACATTTTCTTAGCAAAATCTGGTCCGTAGATTTCATCAGATTTCCAAAGGGCCCAATAGAAAAGGTTGAGAACTGCTGGGACTCAAGATTAAATCTAAGCTCCTTAGCCTGGCAGATAAGAACTAGTACAGTCTGGCTGCTGCCCACCCACTTCTTTTTGTGCTTTTATGCTCTAATAATTCCAAGCTACCTAGAATTTCCCACCTCTACTGTACTGTTTCTACAGCTCCACACTTTCACTCTTGCTGCTCTTTCCATCTAGAATGCCCCCCCTTCTACTTCCCCTGGCTGCACTTTGCTGGTTCCTAGTGCCTTGGTACAGTTAGCTCCTTCCCCTCACCCCCAGGAGCCTTCCAGAACCCCAGACTGGGCTGAGCACCCCTCCTGAGATCCTCTAAAATACCTTTTGCACACCATAGTGATGGCACTGACCATCATCTGTTCTAGTTATTACTTATGCACCTGTCTCCCCACTGGACTAGGGTGCCTTGAAGCCAGAGATCATGCACTATTCATATCTACTTTTCCCTGACCTGGCACATGGCCAAGCATAGGCTGAGTACTCAAGATACATTGATGAAACTCAGCAGAATACCACACAGACCTCTGGTTCAACTGTTTCCTTCTCTAGCATTTTATTTGTCTGGGCTGGCCATTCTGGGAGGCTCTTCCCTCTGCATGGCACAGGTGAAACCAGGGCTTGTTTCTCTGGTTTCAGAAGGAGATGACCTGGCTCTGCTTGTGACCTTGGGTGAGTCACCTCTCATGACCCTCCCTTTCTCATATGTAAAATGAAGCTAATACTCTCTGCCCAACTCTGACAGCACTGACAGAGGAGAAGAAAATAGGTCTGTAAAACTTCAGGGCAGAGAGTCTATGCATATGTAACATGCACTCCCTGTTCCACATGGGCCAGGAGAGAATGGAGTGTGTCTGAGCCCAAGTCTAGGCACCATGAGGAGGAAGTCTCTTGGTTCTGGAGTTCAGAGGGAACCAAGTCAAATAAAATCTGAAACCAAAGACTCAGCCCAGTGGATCCCACCCTAACTTCCCCCAGTTCTCTTGACCAAGGGGGTGGGGGAATGCCCCTAATTTTATCTTCTGAATCTGGCTGGAAGCAAAGAGGGCTGAGGAAGGAGGAGCAGGAGAAGGAGAGCTGATAATCCACTGCTGAGTAACTGAGATGAGGCTGCATGTAAATTTAACTTTCTGCTGGCAGACTACAATAATACCATCCTTTGGAATGTCCTTGGAGCCTCCAATTGCTGTCTTTTGGTTTCGATTAAACCTTGAGACAGCTTGCCAAGTTTGAAACCCACCCAACCCTCATGCAGTATATGTTTTGAGCTCAACTTGAACTTTATGAGGTGCAAGTTAATTTGCATTTGGCAAAATGCAATTTCCTGTTTCTAAGAAAAAGGGACTTTAAAGATTTATTTAAGAGACACAAATGGCTTCCTGGACATCAAATAGCTCTTACAAAGCAATATTTTAATAAGTTAAGTGTAAATGAATTGAAAACACATGAGTATGATTTCTCTTGAACTGCAGATGCGTTTAACAAATAGAGGGGGAAATGGCTTGGCACAGGGGCTTGGGGGTTTTCTCCATCCAAAAAGTTTAGGAAAGTAGATCAAGATGTTAGGCAAACCCCTCCACACACTAGGGTTCCCAAACTCAGATTGTGTATCTCCAGGACACTCACTCCACAAACAAAGGGAGGATTCCAAGTCAATTCCACTAGGCAAGCCCCGCTTACCCACTCTGCTTTCTGCCTCTGCCCTGTCAAATCTTCTTCCCTACTGCATCTTTTTCCTCCCTTGCTCAGAAGTGCTGAGGCTATGGTTTCCTCCCACCCTCCCCAAATCCTCCTGCATGGGTTCCAGTGCGGAGACAATACAGGCACTGGTGCTCAGGTTGGGGTCCCTGGCGCTGCCCATCCCTTCTCTCCAGCCTCAGCTGCTTGCCTCTAGAGAGCTCACTCCAGTCCAGAGAACCATGGAAACCTCCCCAGTCATTGTCCTCCAAGTCACCAGAGCTCTCTCCTCTGATTCCATCACTCTGTAAGATGAAACCTGCCACTGGACTTCAGGTGGACTCCAAGGATCCAACCCCTTCTTTTCTAATGAATGAGCATATTTACTAGGGGATGGATAGGTTGTTTGGGGACACAGTTATGCTATGCAGGCTGGAATGGCAACTGCTTATCAGTGGATGAAAGTAGAATCTAGCCTTCCAGGGAGCAGGGAAAGCCAGTCTGGAGTTATGGGAAAAGGCAGTGGTCCTCAGATAGATAACCAGATGATAGGAACAGGCCTTAAGTCAGGGACTCAGGACTTAGGAATCAAGCTCTCTTTCTTGGCCCAGATGCTGAGGTGCCACAGGGTCTTGTGCACACTCCTGGATGGTGGGCAGACATCTCTAGCTGCTTGTTGTTCAGTCGCTCAGTCGTGTCCAACTCTTTATAACCCCATGGACTGCAGCACCCTATGCTCCCCTGTCCTTTACTATCTCCCAGAGTTTGCTCAAACTCATGTCCATTGAGTCGATGATGCTGTCCAACCATCTCATCCTCTGTCATCCCCTTCTCCTCCTGCCCTTAATGCTTCCCAGCATCAGGGTCTTTCCCAGTGAGTTGGCTCTTCACATAAGGGCCCAAAGTATTGAAACTTCAGCTTCAGTATCAGTCTTTCCAATGAACATTCAAGGTTGATTTTCTTTAGGATTGACTGCTTTGATCTCCTTGCAGTCTAAGGGACTTTAAAGAGTCTTCTCCAGCACCACAGTTCAAAGGTATCAATTCTTCAGCATTCAGTCTTCATCTCTAGAGTTGATCACAATTTGCAGAAGAGTGGTATGTCCAGGTGAACTCAGAGCAGGAGCATCAAAGAAAGAGCAAGTCAGTCTCCACATGTCATCCCACAGCTTGGATGAGAAAAGCTGGTACTTTCAAACAAGTCTGCTCTACATGATGAGGATGGCAAAGGGGTAATAATCATACACATAACCATGCACCTAATAAAAGTGCTTCCCAAAGTCTTCAAGAGCCCAGAAAAAGGGAGTTAGCTTTGACTAAGAGTTAGAGCATCTGCACTGAATGTGGTGAGGTTTGTTTTTATTAAAGGTGGTACTTCCTCATGGAGGGTGGGGACGTTTCTTAAGGATAATAGAAGAGGCCATTGCTCCATTTACTTCTTCAGCAATATTTCCCTGGCTATCAGTCACTGTAGGATCATGCCAGGCCCTGCTTGTAAGATGCTGGAATGCTATGGGTTCAAAAAAGAGTAAAACACAGCCACCACCCCAGAGAGGGCTTCACCAGTGGCTCAGATGGTAAAGTATCTGCCTGCAATGCAGGCGCTACGGGTTCAATACCTAGGTAGGGAAGATCCCCTGGAGGAGTGCATGACAATCCACTCCAGTATTCTTGCCTGGAGAATCCTATGGATATAGGATCCTGGTGGGCTACAGAAGCATTGGGTCACAAAGAGTCAGACATGACTGAAGTGACTCAGTATGCACACGCGTAGCCACCCCAGAGGAGCTGATAGGATTCTCAGGCACATTCAGGAGCTGAGCACCTACAGAACATGAGCAGAGCCTCTGGAGCCAAATGGGTGGGAACCACAGCAAAGGAATAAACAAGGGGGAGGTCATGGGGAGCTGAGATCAGAAGTGCTGGCATCCCCTAAAGAAGGCAGGACACAGCTTGGGCCTTGAAAGAAGCTGATATTTAGACTCCTCATTTTTCCCTCCTTTCCTAATTTATCACCTCCCTCTCTGGCCTCATTGGATTTATAAGTGAAATTCATTACCCAAGTTATGTAACAGTGAAGTTACCCCAAAGTGCTGACAGCTGTGTGGTATAGAAGGGGAAGGGAGTTCACATACTCAGGTCTCTGTTTCAATAGCATCACTGACACCAGCTACGCTACCATGGCAATGCCTCTGTGCTTCAGTTTCCTAATCTGTGAAATTAGTCTAATCATAAGTCTGATCATATATTTAATAGAGGTATTAGACAAGCAAATATAAGTAAAGTGTCCCTGTAAAGGCCTTGGATGAGAGATAACCAACCCATAAAACCACAGTGGATCATGTGAAATCTAAGCTTCAACAAACTAGCTGTGCATACCCTGCTGCCCCGCCCAGCCCCCCCACCTCACACACACAGCCACGCACCTTACAAACACAAGTACATCTCTGTATTAGTTTTCTATTATCCATAACAAGTTAGCACAAATTTGATGGCTTAAAATATCCCCCATTTATTAGTGGACAGTCCCATGGGTCAGATCTGGCCCACCCTGGCTAGACCATCTGCTGGGTCTATCACAAGGCTGAAATCGAGATGCCAGTGGAATGAGTTCTTATCTGAGACTCTGGACAATTTTCTGGGCTCATTCGGGTCATTGGCAGAACTCAGTTCACTGTAGTTGTGAGCCTGGAGTCTGTGTTTCCTTGCTGGCTGTCAGCTGTTCTTAGCTCCAGAAGCCACTCCCTGCCCCCAACATTCTCTCAGTCTTCAAGCCAACAATGGAGCACTTCACCTGAGTCAAACCTCCTGTGCTCTGAATCTCTAAGTCTCCCTGTGTCTGACCTCTAGACTCAAATTTAAAGGGTCATCTGACTAGGTCAGACCCCACCAGATAATCTCCATATTTTAAGGTCAACTGATTTGGGATCTTAATTATATTTGCAGAATCTCCTTATAGCAGGAGCTAGATTAGTGTTTAGTTGAATACCTAGGAGAAGTTGTGTATATTCCAGGGGTCAGGAATCTTGCAGCCCATTTGGAATTCTACTTGCCACACTCCCCCCAGAAAAGTAGAAAAAAAAAAAAAAACAGAAGAGACAGGAAAAGGAAAGAAGGAAGGAAGAAGGGGTAACACCCTACTAATCTAACTTAAGGATTTTAAAAACATTCTCACCTCCTGACTTTAGTTTAGCCAAAGTCAAACTAAGGAATTAATCTGAAATGTAGTGGGGAAAGCCACACACATGAAGATATTCAAATACATATATATATATGTACATATATATATAAATACATGTATATCTATATATACACACATCTATGTGTATAAATAGCTAGCATATAGATTGATGTAAATAGGATGAGAAGGGAATATAGCACAATGCTAATAGAGATTAGCATTATCTCAGAGTAGTTAAAAAACAGGTGATTTTTATTGGTATTGATTTTTTGATTATAGTAAAATATGCAAAGCATAAAATTCACCATTTCAACCATTTTTAAGTGTTCTTTGGCATGAAGTACAATTTGCATTGTTGTGCAGCCATCTCTACCATTCATCTCCAGAAATTTTTTATCTTCCCAAACTAAAACTGCTGCTGATGCTGATGCTAAGTCACTTCAGTCGTGTCCGATTCTGTGCGACCCCATAGACGGCAGCCCACCAGGCTCTGCCATCCCTGGGATTGTCCAGGCAAGAACACTGGAGTGGGTTGCCATTTCCTTCTCCAATGCATGAAAGTGAAAAGTGAAAGTGAGGTTGCTTAGTCGTGTCCGACTCTTCACGACCCCATGGACTGCAGCCTAGCAGGCTCCTCCATCCATGGGATTTTCCAGGCAAGAGTACTGCAGTGGGGTGCCATTGCTTTCTCCAGAACTAAAACTAACTCTACACAATAAATTTTAATAATAACTCCTCTTTCCCACTCCACTCCCTGGCCCCTGGCAACCACCATTCCATTTCTGTCTCTATGAATGTGACTATTCTAAGATCATCATAAGTTGACACACACAGTATCTGTTCTTTCATGTCTAGCTTATTTCACCTTTCCACCAACTGTGTCTTCAAGGGCTTTTCTCAACTAGGACCTTTACCTTGATCCCTGTCCTTTCTAGTTCTGCATTACCCAGTTTTTGCAAGAATCCTGCTGAGTCAGATTGGCAAGAATCCCCTGCCCTTAACATCTAATATTCCTGATCTGTTTTCAGCAAGAATTCTGTTCAGTTAGTTTAGCAAGAGTGCCCTGACCCTTAACATCTCCTCTTAGGAATTTCCCATCCATTGACCCCCTCACTCTGCTTGTTGGCTGTAAATCCCTAGCTGACTTTGTTGTATTTGGAGTTGAGCCCTTTCTCTCTCCCCCATTGTGATAGTCCTGACGTCAACTGCAGTAATCTTGAAAAAGTATTTTTTACCATTTTAGCAACTTTCAGAACCAATTTTTTTTAGCAGTCAAAATTTCATTCCTTTTAGAGCTGAATAGTGTTTCATTGTATATATTGTTACCTTAGGGCTTCCCAGGTGGTGCAGTGGTAAAGAGTCCACCTGCAATGCAGGAGACGTGGGTTCAAACCCTGGGTTGAGAAGATCCCCTATAGTAGGAAATGGCAAACCACTCCAGTATTCCTGCCTGGAAAATTTCATGGAAGAGGAGCCTGGCAGGCTATAGTCCATGGGGTCCAAAAGAGTTGGATACTACTAAGCACACACACATTATATTAACTAAACAAAGAGTCATTAGAATGAGGCAGCCCTAATGTCACGGTAGGCTACGTAAACAAAATCTAAGCCCGTAAATGCTTCAAGGTTTTGAAATTGAAACCTAAGACCAGCCGATCACAAACGGCTAACTAGGCTTTAAGCTATCACCAAATATTTTTTTTGCTTTGCTTCCACCTTTTCTCTATAAAAGTCTTTCCCAGCTGCTGTTGGTGGATCACTCACTCCTAGCCACTTAAAATTTGATGTTGCCTGATTTGAATTGATTTTTGCTCAAATAAACCAAAAATTTTTCATGTTCCTTGATTTGTCTTTTAACAGTTCATATCTCATTTCATTTATCCATTCACTCATTGATGGATATTTGCATCCTCTCCTCCTATGGCTCCTGTAAATAATGCTGTCATGAACACGAGAGTAGCTGTGCAAGTCTCTGATTTCAGTTCTTTTAGGTATAGTCCCAGAAGTGGAACTGCTGTGTCATATGGTTATTATACATTTAATGTTTTTAAGAAACCAACATATTCTTTTCCATAGAAGCTGCAGTATTTTACATTCCTGCTAGAAACATGAAGATTCCAATTTCTCCACATCCTTGCAAACTCTTGTTATTTTCTCCTTTTTTTTCTTTTTTTTTTGGATAATAGCCACTCTAATGACCATGAAGTAGGATTTCATTGTTTTGATTTGCATTTCCCTAATGATTAGTGATGCCAAGCATCTTTTCATGTACTTATTGGCCATTTGTATATCTTCTTAGGGAAAATACCTATTCAAGTTTTTGCCCACTTTTAAATTGAGTTTTTTGTATTATTATTCTTGAATTGCACAAGTTCTTTAATGTATTCTAGATATCACTCCTTTAACAGATTGCAAGTATTTAAAGTGAAAGTGAAGTTGCTCAGTCGTGTCCAACTCTTAGTGACCCCATGGACTGCAGCCTACCAGGCTCCCCCGTTCCTGGGATTCTCCAGGCAAGAATACTGGAGTGGGTTGCCATTTCCTTCTCCAATGCATGAAAGTGAAAAGTGAAAGTGAAGTCGCTCAGTCGTGTCCGACTCTTTGGGGACCCCATGGACTGCAGCCTACCAGGCTCCTCCATGCATGGGATTCTCTAGGCAAGAGTACTGGAGTGGGCTGCCATTGCCTTCTCAGACAAGTATTTAACAGGTTTGCAAATATTTTCTCCTATTATGTGGGTTGACTTTTCACTTTTTGATTGTGTCCTTTGTCACACAAAATACAGATTTTGCATGTGTTCTAAAGTTTCCATAATAAACATGTAATATATTCAAAGTAGAGGGAAGAACTTTAAAAATTCTACCTGATGTTTAGTGATATGAATAAATACACATGTAACGTGCTAAATCACTTTAGTCATGTCCAATTCTTTGCAACTCCATGGATTGCAGCCCATCGGCTCCTCCCTCCATGGGGATTCTTCAGGTAAGAATACTGGAGTGGGTTGCCATGCCCTCCCCCAGGATATATGTAATACGGTATTGCTATTGTTAATTAAAACATAAGAAACTCAGTTATAAATATAATCAGATGTCAATAAGTTATTGAGATCTGATTATAATTTTTTTAATATATTGCTATTGTTCACTCAGTCGTGTCTGACTCTCTGTGACCCCATGGACTGCAGCAAGCCAGGTTTTATATATATAGGTAAAGATAGAGAGTTTTATTTATATATATATATATATATATATATATATAATTCTTTATATTTAACTATATAATTATATAACTATATACCCAGTACAAAAAGATCAGGGGAAAAAACAACACATGATTTTGTTGTTTTCTCTGGATAGTGAGATTATGGGTGAGATTTGTACTCTTTCTACTTTTCTGTGTTTTCCAACTCCCTATAATAAATATACATTACTTTTAAACATAGAGGAAGAAAAATGACATATAAGAGGGGACAAAACATCTGGGCTCTCAAGCTCTCAAGTATCAAATAAACCTTCCCAAAGCACATGCATGCGTGCCAAGTCACTTCAGTCCTGTCCAATTCTTTGCAACCCTATGGGGTGTAGCCCACCGGGCTCCTCTGTCCATGAATTCTCCACGCAAGAATACTGGAGTGGGTTGCCATTTCTTACTCCAGGGGATCTTTCCAACCCAGGGATTGAACCCTCATCTCTTACATTTCTGGCATTGGCAGGTGGGTTCTTTACCATTAACGCCACCTGGGAAGCCCTTTCAAAAGCAAAGAGAAAAGCAAAAGTGGTTTTTGGTTCCTTGCTATTGTCCTTAAGATCCCAGCCCTCTGTTTTGCAACTGGCAGCTGAATTCCCTTCTCTGGGCACTGGGAGCTGCAGGGGAGAAGAGCACTAAACAACGCTCTCCCTCAGAAGCCAGGCCTTAATACACATTTCCATCTCATGCTACCAAGGCCAAAAGAGGAGCAAATGCTTGCAAGAGATGAAAGTTTACAGTTCTATTTCTGAAGAGAATTATGACTGAAAACTGCTACTGCCTTTACATAGAAGAGAACTTGCCGATGACAAACATTTTCTTTGACTGAGTTTTGCATCAGTGCACCTCAAAGTATGAAACTCAGCTAACACTTTCATATGCTAATTTCCAGAATGAAAGAGTAGAAATAAAGCACTGATCTTAAGAAAAGAACTGCAAAGGAGCAGGGTCTTAATTCATGATTTCACTACCTCCCCCACCTCTGCTTGGACACCAGCCAGAGCGTCTATCACTTACCTAAGTGTGTGTACATATGTACTTTACTAAAGGATTCATCATGTGCTCTTTATTGAGTACTTAGGTGACTCTAGATTTTTGGGCTCCAAAATCACTGCAGATGGTGACTGCAGCCATGAAATTAAAAGACCCATGCTCCTTGGAAGAAAAGCTATGACCAACCTACAAAAAAAAAAAAAAAAAAGCTATGACCAACAGCATATTAAAAAGCAAAGACATTACTTTACCAACAAAGGTCCATCTAGTCAAAGCTATGGTTTTTCCAGTGGTAAAGAAAGCTGAGTGCTGAAGAATCAATGCTTTTGAACTGTGGTGTTGAAGAAGACTCTTGAGAGTCCCTTGGACTGCAAGGAAATCCAACTAGTCAATCCTAAAGGAAATCAGTCCTGGGTGTTCATTGGAAGGACTGAGGCTGAAGCTGAAACTCCAATACTTTGGCCACCTGATGCGAAGAACTGACTCATTTGAAAAGACCCTGATGCTGGGAAAGATTGAAGGCAGGAGAAGGGGATGACAGAGGATGAGATGGTGGGATGGCATCAGCAACTCAATGGACATGAGTTTGAGCAAGCTCCAGAAGTTGGTGATGGACAGGGAAGCCTGGCATACTGCAGTCCATGGGGTTGCAAAGAATTGGACACGACTGAGAGACTGAACTGAACTGAGGCTATGGTCAACTACTGGACTGTAGGCTTCCTTGAACGCACAGGCAGTGTTTTAAAACTAGGTGGCACAGGTTATGATCTTGAGGCCAGAGCAGTGCCCAGCTCAGTTACGGTCAGGTTGTGTGATCTTGGGAAAATCGATTCATTTTTCTGGCAGTTTCCAGAGAGGAGTCCAGAACCATGGTTCTGCCCAACACAAGTGCCCATGCACTTCTCTCACCCTGTTCAGGCCTCTGTGCTCAAAGCCACCGCCTTTCTGCCAACACTTTTATCTCAACCACCCCAGCCTGGCTTCATCTTTCCTGGCACCAGTGCTTAGTTGCTCAGTTGCGTCTTTGCAACCCCATGGACTGTAGCCCACCAGCCTCCTTTATCCATGGAATTCTCCAGGCAAGAATACTGGCATGAATAGTCATTCCCTTCTCCAAGGGATCTTCCCAACCCAAGGATCAAGCTCAGGTCTCCCACATTGCAGGCAGATTCTTTACATCTGAGCCAAATCCTGATACTATACTGCATGCTTATTTATTTATGTTCTGTCTCATGTGGAGTTCAAGTCCAATGGCAGGTTTTTATTGTGTTTTTACCAGCATCTAGCATAGAACTTGGCATACAGTAGGTCCTCAGGAAGTATTTATTGCATGATTTAATGAGTCAACAATCAGTCAACAAAGCAGTCACTAAGATAAATTAGCTTCTATCTCTTTCATGTTCTGAAGACAATGTAAGATTATTTTTGTGAACTTTATATCATTTTCAAATATTATTCATCTTTGTATGCCCCCAGTGTCCAACTCAGTACTTTGCATATAGATGGTGATTAATAAATCTGGTGAATGGATGAATAAAATAAGGCACAATGTACTTACAGTCAGTCAATTTCCAATCATCTGCAAAAATAAATGGGGGGCGGGCAACCAAATAATTTGAACCAGAAGCTAATCTGAAGATGAGTCTGGTTGGCTGTGTGTATGTCATATTGTTCACACTTGGTCTCCAAGTTGTCCCCTTAAGCCTGTGAGCCAGGGGCTACTCCAATCTCAGCATACCTGATGACTACCCTCCAGACAATTCAAATCCCCTTTGCCATGAGTTCCAGTGAATGTATTCATTTCCTGCTGCCTTTTGAATCCTGGCCTGGCCTGAGTTTCTCCATCCCATCCCTTCAGCTCAGATTTACAGGCCTTTTCTCAAAGCCAGAGGCATCCACAGGTGGCCAGAACTGGGGTAGGCCCTGCAGACAGGCTGTAGCAGCACCTGGGGAAGTCTGGGAGGGGGACTCCAGCACAGTGAGTTCCCTTTAGCAGGACTGTGGCTTCTCCCCAGGACCTCAAAGGTCTCCTGCAGAGCAGCAAACTTCTTGGAACCCTTTGCTTTCTTTTTCTCTGATATATTACAAGTGAGGCCAAGAGCTATCATTTATTTCTTGAGCCTGCTTTTGCCTTCTTCATGAATCATCTCATTTAAAGCTCAGAGCAGCTCTTGGGGATCCATAGGGATAGTCTGTCTCTTCTGATAGATGAGGATGTGAGCTTCAGAGAGGGTGATATTCCCATCCACAGTCACACAGCTGGACAGTGACCCAGTATTTGCTTCTCTGCCACTCCTGCCACTCATACATCATCTCAGTAATTGGACATCATCTTTAAATGGATACTTGACCCAAATGCCCTGGATTCTTTAAGGAGGTTTTATTAGCACTTACGAGCACGTTTCGGAGAAGGCGATGGCACCCAACTCCAGTACTCTTGCCTGGAAAATCCCATGGATGGAGGGGCCTGGTGGGCTGCAGTCCATGGGGTCACTAGGAGTCAGACACGACTGAGCAACTTCACTTTATTTTTTCACTTTCACGCATTGGAGAAGGAAATGGCAACCCACTCCAGTGTTCTTGCCCGGAGAATCCCAGGGGCGGGGGAGCCTGGTGGGCTGCTGTCTATGGGGTGGCACAGAGTCGGACATAACTGAAGTGACTTAGCAGCAGCAGCAGGAGCACATTTCCACTGTAGCAATCAGAAAAAAGTTTCAGGATATCAATATCTGGTAGGAAATTAAACCACAGACTTACACTTTGATTATATTTTGCTCAGGCCAATATTGTTAGCTTGTACATCCATCAGTAAATATTTATTAAGTGCCTACTCTGTGCACAACACTGTTTTAGGCACATGGGGGTGGGGTACAGCAGTGAACAAAACCAATAAATATCCATCTACATGAATTTTACATTCTAGTTGAAGGACACAGAGAATATAGGTAATAGGTCGGGAAAATATAAAATAGGTTAGCTGGCAATACAAAATGTATGGTAAGGAAGGGGGTTGGCGAGCACGGGACTGGTGGGGGATATTCAAACAGGAACCCATGAGAAGGTGGTATTTAAGGAAAATATCTGAAAGAAATAAAGGAGTAAGCCACAAACATATCAGCAAGAAGAGCAGTCTAGATAGAGATAACCACAGGCTCAAAAGTCCTGGGGTAGAAATGTGCCTGGAGTATTGATGAAATAGCAATGAGGCCAGCATGGCAGGGAAGAGTGAGAACAGGGTGAGTAGATGTGGAACAAGTTCTGAGAGGTTAAGAGCAGAGGGTTGATCATATTGGACAGGGCCCACAGAGAGCTCTCAGTGTGTCCATGAATGGGACTGGGAAAAGAATCACAGCTGCATCTTCACATCTAACAGGACATGCATGTCATCCTGCTAGAGACCACCCATGGTTGAGTGTTCTTTATTCAGGTTAGGCCAATAAAACCTTAATCCTAATGTGCCTTTCAAAAATTAACTTTTTGATATTCTTTAAAGTATTTTCATTATGTACTACAGTAATAATGAAGTGTGTATATCACTGTCTCCAAGTTTTGTTATTTAATAATTTGATAACTCTTTTCCACTACAATTGGTGTTATGTTCTTCTAAAATTCCTATGTTAAAGCCCTAAGCCCCAGTATGACAGTATTTGGAGACAGAGCCTCTTAGGAGCTAATTAGGTCATGAGGATGGGGCCCTCATTGTGAAATTAGTGCCTTTAGTAGAAGAGGAAGAGAGAGAGATTTCAAAGGAAAGGCTATATGAAGACAAAGAGATAAGGCAGCTATCGAAAACCCTGGAAGATGCCCTGACCATACTGGCATCCTGAACTCAGACTTCCACCTTCCAGAACAGTGAAAAATACATTTCTGTCATTTAAGCTGCTCATGGTATGTTGTCATAGCTCCACAATAAGACAATGATAGCTTGTTTAGTTTGAAATTCTGTTTATTTTATTTTATGCATTTAAAAACACTCCAAGAATGGATCCATAGGCTTCACTGTGCTTCCAGAGGTTTCCAGGGCATCACAAAGTTTAAGAATCCCTGCCATGGGATCTTTTGAGTCATTACAAAAACATGGACTTTTATTCCAACTGGGAGAGGCAATCATTGGCGGGGTAAATGGAGATGTTACTTGAGATGACATATGTTTAAAGATCAGAGTGATTTCTGAGTTGAGAGTATTTTGTTGCTGTTGTTTAGTTGCTAAGTCATGTCCAACTCTTTGCGACCCTAGTGTCTACAGTATGCCAGGTTTCCCTGTCCTTCACTATATCCTGGAGTTTGCTCAAATTCATGTCCATTGAGTTGGTGATGCTATCTAACCATCTCATCCTCTGTCACCCACTTCTTTTGCCTTCAATCTTTCCTAGCATCAGAGTCATATCCAATGAGTCAACTCTTCTCATCAGGTGGCCAAAGTATTGGAGCTTCAGCTTCAGCAACAGTCCTTCCAATGAATATTCAGGGTTGATTTCCTTTAGGATTGACTGGTTTGATCTTGCAGTCCAAGGGACTCTCAAGAGTCTTCTCCAATACTGCAATTCAAAAGCATCAATTCAATTGTCAATTCAATTTGAATTGCCAAAGTTGTGAGTGTATTTGGGGCAAATATACATGATCTCCTACCAAGGAGACCAGTTAGCAAGCTACTGCAATAATCCAAGCAAGAGATGATGATGGCTTAGGTTAGGGTGGTAATTTTTATGTTTTTTCCCAGGTCAAACAATAACTACTTAATGAGAGGCTGACAAGGCCAAGAGTGAGAAATCACCAAGGCGTTAAAGCCTACAGAGATCATTGAGAGGTGACTATAGAGTGTAGCCAGGAAAGAGACAGCAATTATAGCAGAGTAGCTGGGTACTTATTTCTATAAACAGCAATCCTTTCATCATTAAAACATTATAAAAAAACCATTTATGTGACAGCCTAATGCAGACAAATGAGACAGTAGTATTAGCAGTAATTAATCCCAGTTAAATCCAGTCAGAGTACCTGGGAACACCCTGCTCTCAACTCCCCACCCCTCTCCTCTTCCTCCCTAAAGCTCCCATCATTTGAGGTTAGCTCTTCCTGATAAGATCAGGCTCTTTCAAAACCAATTCAACAGGCAAAACACATTAGCAGCCTCAGCTAGGGACCCAAAGATGGAGATGGACTTCAAAAGAACCAGACTCCAAGTGGGAAGTGAGGCACACACTCACAACCTGCAAAATAGCTTCAGCAGGAACTATTGCAGACAAGAAGGATTCCAAGAGCTTGGGGGAGGGAGAAAGCGCTATTGGGTGGGGGGACCTGGGATGCTTCACTGTCGGAAGGGGCTTTGCCTGACCCTGGAATGATGAACTATTTGGGAGCTTCCTTCAAACGAGGAAGATATCTTAGTCATCTTTATAATTCCCATGTCTGGTTTACACCTGTTGCCCAGTGGAGGACATTGAAGAGAGTAGACCCTCAAGGTAGGGGTCATGTATAAGCAAAGACAGTGAAGAAGGGACACAGGGACATTCAGATGACCAGGCTACTACACAGTTTATGTCAGGGTCAGCCAACTGCAGACTGTCGACAAAGTCCAACGGGCTGCCTGTTGTACAGCCTGAAAGCTAAGAATGGGTTTACATTTTTCAAGGGTTGAAAAAAAAAGAAGATATATCTCAATTGTTTTAGTTTTAATATTGAAATTCAGATTCAGTGTCCATAAAGTTTTGTTGGAACACCGCCATGCCCATTCATTTATATATTGTCTGCAGTTGCTTTGGTGTGACAAGGGCAGAAGTGAGTACTTGTGACAGGGACCATCTGGCCCACAAAACCTGAAATACTTACAATCTGGCCTTTGATGGAAAGTTTGCCAAACCCTGGTGTGCATGAATGACTTGCCCCAGAATTATGCAGTGCACAACCTATGACACCAGACAGGCAGCCCTGGTCTGAGATTTTAGTCCCCGCTCTGGGTTGGTTTCCACCTTGTGTGCCCTTTACTTAGGCCAACACTTTACCACTCTGCTCCACTCATGTGCCTTCTTGAACATCACGGACTGTGCACATACTGATGAGACTGCTGGGAAGTCTCCTAGCAGGTAATCACATGCGAGGATCCCCTCTTATCCTTCAGGACTCTGTTCAGATGACCTCTCCACAGAGAAGCTTTCCTTCACCATTCACTTAAGGGCCTGACTTCTCTTCTTCCCACCATTAATTGCTCTCTGAAATGGCCTGTGTGTGGATTTGTAAACTTGCTTATATTCATCTTCCCCATTAGAATACAAGCACCGGAGAGGGAACCTTGGATCTTGTCACTGCTGTATCTCCAGCCCTGGAACCACCCACGTAACAAGAGCTCAACAAATGTGTCTCAAATGAATTAAGAACGCTATGCTAATAGAATCAATGGACATGAGTTTCAGCAAACTCAGGGAAATAGTAAAGGACAGGCAAGCCTGGCATGCTGCAGTTCATGGGGTCACAGAGTTGCACACAACATAGTGACTGAACAACAGCAACAATACTAATAGAAATCTTTAAAATACCCAGGGACAGAAGACTCTATGACATTATTCTATTTTTTAAATGTCCTAAGCTGGAATCCAGAATGGAGAGCTCCAGCTTTAAATTATATTTTATTTATAAAATAACAGCTACTGAGGAAATTGCACATTTCATCATTCCACGTCCATTCCATAAAATGTTGTGTGAGAAAGACCTTACAAAATTTAATGCCAAGAAAATTAAAATGTTGACACTCCTTACCAACACCTACTCTTGCTGACTATAAGACTAAGAGAGTCGTCACATTTCTCTTTCTGACTTGGCTTCCAGGAAGCTGATATGTTATTCTATTTTTATATATGCTTGAAATCTTTCTCAAAAAAAAGTGAAAAAAAAATTCTTCCTACAGCCAACTGACCACTCAGGTGTAAAAGCAAAATGAAAACATTTTAAGCAAAAAGCAAACAAAAGCCATGGGGAGACACCAGGGCAAATCACAAGACTCGTGTCATTCCTGTTTTTCTGTGTCTTCTGCCAAAACTGGAGATTGGGTGTAAGAAATAAAGACCATCTCATAGAAAAGCATCACAGTACCCAGGACTCTTTCAGTTGCAAGTGTCAAAATCTAAATTCAGACTCATTTAAGAAAAACAAAATAGAATGTGTGGCACACAAAGCTGAAAAGTTCGAGGGGCATTCTCCCTTCAGGCACAGTGAGATTTAGGGATCAAATGGCTGTCTCTGAACCACAGCCTCTCTCAGAGCTGCTTGGTAGGTCTAACTTCACTCCCAGAAAAGGCTCTTTGCATGGCTGCAGGATCTCAGAATCCTAAAGGGTAGGACGATATAATTCATTCCCGCGAAGACTGTCAGGAAGCTATGATGACTCTGATTGGCCCAGCTTGAGTCACATGCCCTTGGGGAGCCAATCACTGGGGCCAAGAAGCTGGCGTCCTCTGGCCAACCTGGACAACTAGGGTAGAGCGGTGGCCATAGTCTTCTCAATCCAAACCATCAACCAAGCAGGAATACTGTGGAAGAGGAGAAGGAAAGTGAAAGTGAAAGAAAGTAAAGTCGCTCAGTCGTGTCCGACTCTGCGAGCCCATGGACTGTAACCTACCGGGCTTCTCTGTCCATGGGATTTTCCAGGCAAGAGTACTGGAGTGGGTTGCCATTTCCTTCTCCAGGGGATCTTCCCAACCCAGGGATAGAACCCGAGTCTCCTGCATTGCAGGCAGACGCTTTACCCTCTGAGCCACCAGGGAAGCCCCTAGAGGAGAAGGAGGATTCCCACAAAGAAAGAGATGTTGGACAACACACAGGGCACATGGAATGGGGCTTAGTGCTCGGACCTCTCTTCCACACTAGACTGTAGAGGGACTGAAGTCAGGAAACTGACTCTGTGGGGTAGAATCTGGCAGATAGGCACCCAGTCAAAGATCGTGGCACTCAGGAGCTGTCCTTTCTGTCGGTCTTGAATGTTATTATATGACTTAAGGTAAGAAACAAGGCCACTGACTATACCACTCAGAACCAAGAAAACAGTTCAGAACTGGGGATGAAATCAATACCAGGAGTCCTGCATGGGAGGCAAGAGCTTTGATGCAGGGTCAGCCCCAGAGCCCAGGGACTGTTGAAATTCAAGGCTGCATCGGCACTGAAGGAAGCAACAGATGGGGTGACTGGTATCAGCACCATCTCACCTGCCTGGGTCCAGGCCCTGGAAGCCAGCCACCAGGCAACCTCAGTACATTTTGCACTGTGTCCCTGGGGACATCCGAGGTGGCAGGGGCAGGAGCTTTATGTAGATGTGCGCAGTCAGGAAGGATATCAGGAATCTTCACACAGGAAAGAGAACGAGAGAGATGCAATAAAAAAAGCAACTGGGGCTCACATTAGCCCTGTTCTGCCTCCCCTCTCATGTTAGTTTCCCCCTCTTCCATCCAAGAGGCCCACAGTTTTCTCACCTGCAGAAACGGTAGAGTAGCAGCATGTGCTTCATGGGGTGATTGAGTGGAGTGAAAGACACAGTTGATGCAATGCAGTTAGCGCTGCACCTGACACAGTCAGCATTATTTTTCAATATTTATAGTCATGGTGATACTAGATGCGCACTGGGGGTGAATGAATGAAGGAACAGATGAATTCTTCCAGGTAGCTATGTGTCTCCCTTCAAAATGACATATCCCCCTGACTTATACAAAGACGAGTTCCTCTCATTATTTTTCTAGTTAACTGGAAAAAAAAAATCCAATTTGAGCAAACTCTCCATCCACCTCTTGTTTCATCCTGTGCAAATGGCTTCCTTAATTAAAAGATCTTAATCACAGCCCAGCTTTTCCCACAGAGCTTTCCAAGGGGAGGCACGCTCTGCCAGGATGGGTCCTGCAAAACATCGGAGGGAGGGAGTCACCTGCCTCTGCAGGCACCTTGGGAACTCCCAGCACTGGGCTCCCTCTCCCCCAGTCTCAATCTCCACCCGTACCTGGCATCAGTCGACTCCTCCCTCTTCTTAACAATCTTCATTTTCTTTGAGACTCTCTGTCTTCTTCACCGTTCCTCTACCTAGGCCTATCCTGGTCAGTAGGTCATCCTGACCTCTGTGTTCCCTCCTTATCTCCCTCTTTCAGTAGATTCTTCATGTTGAGGCTGGTGGCAGGTGCTGCTTTCACAGCCTTTGGACTTGGTTACTATGGAAACTCCTTTATTGCTCACTTGATGATGCATCCTTGGATAATTTCCACCTAGGGGCCTTTCCTCTGGTCCCTCCTTACATCTTGCTCAGACCCAAGCCTTTTCTATTTCCTCCTTCAAGATACAGATATACAGTCTCAAATTTCCCTTCTCCAAGATTTGATTGTGGTCATAACAATAACAACAAACAACAATGATAATGACAATGATTTCTAAGTCCTCCCACCTTGCATAGAACTCCATCCAACCTCCAGCTTCTGAGGCTATCACTGGCATGGTACATTGAGCCCCAGCTGACCCGTGACTGTGCAGCAATCCTTAGGGAGCCCCCACCACCATGAATCTGTCCATATCTGTCCTTATCTGCCCTCCCTGCAAGTAGTCAGGCGAACAGTAGCCAAAATGGGGTTGGCTTTCCATGGAGTCATATTTGAACAGTCTATGACAGCTTCACTTGACTGTGAAGTTTTGCTTTAGGCCAAAGTTGTGGCCTGAACATAGTTTATAAAAAGAGATGGTTTGGTCCAGATGTCCAAGAGAATGTGGATTGCGGGTAACCTGAGGCAAGGATTAAAGCTAAAGTCACGGAACTGGTTGTTGAGCTCTGGGCACTGAGCAGGTGGAAGGACCCTCGTTTCCAGAAAGGCCAGTGGGACCTGGAGAGCCTCTTCTGGATAGATACGAATGGTGGATGGGCCACCAGGGAGTGTGAGTCAGGAGGAGTGGGGAAGGAAAAGACAATATTTTCAACTTAAAAAAGACCATAGAGATCTCCTATTCTGGAATTTTTCACGTAGTTTTTGAGCCTCAGAAACTTCTTCAAAGAAAATACTTTGCAAAAACCCCAAACAGATGTTCTCTGATTTACTTCATCCTCTAGTTCAGAAAGGCCTTGTCTTGCTTATAGAAATCATAATTTTATAGGTCAGAGATGGTGGAATAGGGGCAATTTCATGTGATTCAAAGGAGAAGGCAATGGCACCCCACTCCAGTACTTTTGCCTGGAAAATCCCATGGACGGAGGAGCCTGGTAGGCTGCAGTCCATGGGGTCGCTAGAGTCGGACACGACTGAGCGACTTCACTTTCACTTTTCACTTTCATGAATTGGAGAAGGAAATGGCAACCCACTCCAGTGTTCTTGCCTGGAGAATCCCAGGGATGGGGAAGCCTGGTGGGCTGCCGTCTATGGGGTCGCACAGAGTTGGACACGACTGAAGCGACTTAGCAGCAGCATGTGATTCAAACTAATAGAGATGCTTCAGGATACATTTTTATGAATTTCTACCAGCACTGGCAGCCTCACCACTCACTTTAAGGAACCACAAAGTCTGCACTGGGTTCATTGTCCTTTTCCTTCTGTGAATGTCAAACAAACTTGCAGCCTTGGTTCGGATGGTGGTTTTGCAGTCATTACCAGAACACGATAGAAGGATAAATACAGGCTACACTGTGGAACATGAGCAGGTGTGTTGAGAATCCACATTGTCCCAGAGACAAACAGGGAAAATGTGTGTATTCCTGCTGCTGTCATTTCTTTCCCACCTGCAGCTATATTTAGAGAGAGCTGTTGTTAATAATTTGATACATTTCCTTCCAATCTTTTTTTCAAAAATAAATAGAAATACAGTGATAATATAAGTAAATGTATTTTTAACAAAATTAGAGTCACATATACCTATGGAGTTGGTGATGGACAGGGAGGCCTGGCGTGCTGCAATTCATGGGGTTGCAAAGAGTCAGACATGACTGAGCAACTGAACTGACTGACTGACTGATACCTATTGATTATAAATTTTTTTTCACTCAATAGTACATTGTGACTGGTGTGGGTTGCCATGCCCTCCTCTAGGGGATGTTCCTAACCCAGAGATCAAACCTGCATTTCTTGTCTCTTGCATTGGCAGGCGGGTTCTTTATAAGTAGTGCCACCTGGAAAGCCCCATATTGTGACTATGTGTTTATATCAGCAAATATACCTCTAACATCAATACTCTCAATTACTGTGCAATGATACATTGTACAGTATAAGTAATAAACTATTTGGCCATATGCTAATTGATGTACATTAAGGCTTTTTTCCCCTTTTTGTTATAAACATCATGTTGATAAAAAGTCCTTATACACATATCTCTGCTTATTTGCCCAATTATTTCTTTATAAAAGTGGAATTGTTGATCCAAAGCACTATGCACTTGTGTGGACACTGTTGGTTAGCTGACCAAACCCCCATGCACAGTCCCAATTCCTAGTCACACTGTATACTCACTATGGCTTTTATTTTCTGTATCTGATGACATCTGGGGTCTTGCTGACTTTGGAAAGACTGCCCTCCTCTTTCAGGGTTCAGTTCAGTCACTCAGTTGTGTCCAACTCTTTGCAACCCCATGAACTGCAGCATATCAGGCTTCCCTGTCCATCACCAACTCCCAGAGCTTACTCAAATTCATGTCCATCAAGTTGGTGATCCCATCCAACCATCTCATCCTGTGTCACCTCCTTTTCCTCCTGCCTTCAATCTTTCCCAGCATCAGGGTCTTTTCCAATGAGTCAGTTCTTCACATCAGGTGGCCAAAGTATTGGAGTTTCAGCTTCGGCATCAGTCCTTCCAATGAATATTCAGGACTGATTTCCTTTAGGATTAGCTGGTTGGATCTCCTTGCAGTCCAAGAGATTCTCAAGAGTCTTCTACAAACCACAGTTCAAAAGCATCAATTCTTCGGCCCTCAGCTTTCTTTATAGTCCAACTCTCACATCTGTTAGCTACTTCTTAATGATAGTATTCACTTCTTAATGGTAGTAAAGGATTCACCTGCAAGGGCAATTTTTAAATAGGAACCAACCCACCCAGAGCTCACACCCCACCACCTCCTTTGTTGGGCTTTCTCACTCGGAGTCCCTTTCCACCTATCCTAATACCTGAAGTCCAGGTACCAGGCAACCTGGGACAGACCCTGGGTCACAGAGCCCACTGAGCTTATTCAAATACTGATCTAAGCCACTGACCTGGCCTCAGCCATTCCTTCCCGTGCAGATTATAGTCATACTCACATATGCCCCTTTGTCACCCTGCCTCCTGACTGACCCTTGTTCTTCCCCATGTAGCCTGTCCCTTTCTCTTAGGGACTATGATTTAGTCTTTTCAATGACAATCATCTCCTGATCCTGTTGACCTTAATTTTCTCTTAATATGTGCATGTGTGCTCAGTCATGTCAGCTGAGCCTATGAACTGTAGCCCACCAGGCTCCTCTGTCCATGGGATTCTCCAGGCAAGAATACTGGAGTGGGTTGCCATGCCCTCCTCCAGGGGGATATTCCCAACCCAGGGATCAAACCCAGGTCTCCTGCATCTCTTGCATTGGCAGGCGGGTTCTTTACCACTGAGCCACCTGGGAAGTCCTTCTATTAATACACTACATTTTAAAACACATGGGCAGGAGCATGAAGCACAGGCCTGCCCACCTCTGTTTCTTTTGTGGCCTGTGAGGAGCCTGCAGACAGAAAGTGCTTAGGCCTGGCAAGCTGCATATTTCAGAGTGACTCTTCTGTGGTAACAAGGGGATAGCTTGGGCCCAGCATTGACCTCTAACAGAACAGACATCAGTAGCCCCATACCCACCACCTTCTCTGGTTACATGTCTATCTGCCACTCCCTCTAAGGGAAGGTGGATGATCTGAATGATACCCTCTCCTGCCACATCTTGCCAGCTGGCTTTCCAAACACAGGTATGAACTCCAGGTGGGCAGGCTTCTTGAACCTGTACCTTGATGTAGTTCCAAATGCATGGCTTAGCTATATGGGCATGGACAGAAGTCAGAATGTGAAGGGAGCAAAAAGAATGTATTAGACCAAACAAGTTGGTGCTGTTAGAAACAGAGCAGAAAAAATTTTAAATCACAGATGTTGGAGTTAAACAACCTGAATTTGAATCCAGTTATGTTATTTGTGACCTTTGGAAAATTTCTTAGACTCACTGAAGGTCAATTCCTTCGTCTCTAAAGTGGAAGAAAAATAACCTATCTTAAAAGATTGTTATTAGATTCAAATGAAATCATACATATAAAGCACTCTATTAGTTAGAATTCTTTTAGTTGCAAATAACATAAATTAAGCCCTTCCCAAAAAAGCATATTAATTAATCACATAACCTGCTGCTGCTGCTGCTGCTGCTAAGTTGCTTCAGTCATGTC